>NC_081249.1:55372586-55690886 GCF_030490865.1 Poecile atricapillus | reverse complement strand
TCTGCATTGTTTGGACTAGCTCTAATGAATTTTCACACATTTTATTTAGTAACCTGCATAAACATACATTTTTAAACAGGAGCTCCAGATAGAACCAAGGGATATCCATCCTGGCTGTCTCTTTCTGAGCTTAGATGTAAATAAGCAAAGATTCACAAGCTATTCCTGCTTCCACACTGGATAAATAAAGGCATATTTTCTGTGGCAGGGAGAACAGAAAAGGGCAGCTGAAGCCTAAGAAGAGTCATATGGGGAAGGTAGGGAAGTTTATGAGTCAAAATCCCCTGTTACAGTACAGATAAAAAAGTTTATAAGAAAGGTGAATTTAATTATGTTAATATTGATACTGTTGCATATGCCTGGATCCTACTCTTTTAGCATATATCAATAAGGGCTCTACATTTGAAGCAAGTAAATCCCATATTTAGAGGCTCTATGTCTAACCTATTCAGACCCTAAGGCATTCAACTACCAATGTTTCTCTACTCCACTTAGAGTAATTTCTTTCCCCCTCTTTATCAGGACGTATTGTTTACTAAATATGAGAAAAAATACACATGAATGTGGTTGCTTCATTGTGCTCCTGCCTTTCCCATGGGTGCTCTAAGGTGAGGTACTCTATACCTACACAGCCAAAACACTCAGGCAATCCTCTAACCCCCCCACTCATTAAAAAGTTAAACCTAGACTTCAAAGGCATATGTGGGCAGGAATAATAAATCATAGGAGAAATCACAGAAAGTGATTTCAAGATCTTTTTATAGAACACGCTTTTTTCTCTCTCACATACAGCATCCCTCTTGTCAGACACGCAGGTTACTTTGCACCCTAGCCTAGCTGGCACCTTTCCTACTATTTGCATCCTTTATTTAATTGTTGAGCTGTAGTCAACTTTCTTGCTACCATGCCCATGAGGTACTCATACTGTGTGGTCTTTTATTTCTCAGTATGTCCATGCCTATTAGAGCTGATTAACTAGAAGAAATTGCTCCATCTGTCATACCTATTAATATGCAAGTTTCTACTCTTTAGTTCCTGCTTTTGGAAGGTGTTTGTGTTATTGCTGTGGGTTTTTTTTTAATAATATTAAACTTTATCTTGTTTCATTAAGGAGGAAAAAAACACCACAAATCAATGCTGGCACACAAAGAAAAATCTCTGTCATCACCAGTAGGAAATTTCATTACATGATCACTGCATCAACACAAAACAAACTAGCCTCAAATTTCCTTCCATCACTGTGGTAAACACTAACATGTCAATAACACAGTGACAGTAAGGATTCTCAAAACCATTTTCATGATATGGTTTATTTGTTGCTCTCTGCTTTGTGTGCTAATCAGTAGTATCATGTAATTCACGTCAGAAGGAACTGCTAACTACTTTTGAAAATGATATAGTATGCTTTTAAAAACCCAGAAATATAGAAAGCAATATTTTATAGACTTCTAGGTGCATCAGTTGCAAGTTATGCCTAAATATATTAGTTAGAATAAACATAAGACCTTTCATAAGGGGATACATTCCCACAGTATGTCCTTTGCCTATATTCCCTTCCAATGTCAACTCCAAAACTTTTATTCCTTTTTAAATTTGCTTCCTCCTTCATAAAATCTGACCTTCTGTGGGTGAATTTTTCTTACCCTTCCTTGGTTCCTTTAGCTATGTATTCCTAATGCATTTGGTATTCTTCTGCCTTTCTATCTTTTTCGGATAGTCATCTATCCCTAAAATAACTCAGTTGTTACCTTTCCTTTATAATGTTTTTCTTGTCTCGTATGTCTGAGTACTGCAGTTCAGATATACACAGGGAACAAGTTAGATGAAACATTGTACAAGATGGAAATACAAATACTTATTGTCTGGAAATGAATATTAAACAGTTTCAGCTTCTTTTATTATTTACTTTGCAACAGAAACCATCAAAGCTCATCAAGGATATTACATGGGCAGAAGGCTTCATGCTCTGAGAACTTACTTAGCACAATATATACACTCTTGAATTTTTGAAGAGATTACAGATACTAGTAATTTTCTTTAGGAATCACTTTCTTGATTTGATTAATTTGAATAAACTGTGCTGTGCTGTATATAACTTCTGCTTTTATTAAATAGTGAACATCTGCTAGGATTGCATTTCTTTAACCTCTTTGCATATTATGCTTTTGACTGTTTTCATGAGTTACAGTTGTTCTGAGCTCCTCCTCCTCTTTGCCAGTCTTCTCAAGACTAGAATTATTTGTCCATTTTCCACAGCATTTTTTTTTTCTTTTGAATATATGAAACAACAAGGTGTCAATTGTTTAAATCATGGTGCTAATAATGCCAAGGTCACGGGTCTGATCCCTGTAAAGGCCGTTCAGTTTGAGTCGGACTTGATGATCCTTGTGGGTCCCTTCCATTTCAAAATATTCTGTGATTCTGTGATTCTGCAACCAATACAAAACAAAGCCCCACAAATTATGTTTTTCACACGTATATTACCATGCAGCATTCATGGACTTTAGAAGAAAATAATGTCATGTAATTGAGATGGCTATTAATAGCCAAGAGTATCTCAGAAAACACAGGCCAATGGTCAAATTACTATTTCAAAATTAACCTGTGGGGTCATCAATTGGCACATTCCCAGTTGTCAAAAATCTGTTAAATCAAACTACCACCAATCTTACTAAACCGAAGATACAATTTCCCAAATTCTAGAATTCAGCTCTCTGTATTGGGTTGCCCAGGCAAGCAGCTAAGGCTGCCATCACACACTCTGTGCCCCAAGCTGGCCAATCCTCAGCCAATCTCTGAGCAACAGCTACCTTGGGAGACAAGCAACATTTCTCCCCCGTTTACTCACACTTTTTTCATCTACCCTTAATTTCTGAGCATGACATTATAGGGTATAGAATATCCCTTCTTCCAGTTTGGGTCAGCCAGTCTGGTCCCAACTTCTTGGGAAGTCGAATCTCAACTTCTTGCTTACCCTCAGACTATTTTCTCAGGGGACAGAGTGGGGAAAAAAAAGCCTTGATGCTGGGCAAGCATTGTTCAACAATGTGCTGCCAATGGCTTTAGGCACAAATCCAAAACACAGCACTATACGTGCTGCTATGAAATAAATTAACTTTGTCCCAGTCAGACAGAGTGTACCTATGTTTCTCAAACTTTCCTTTGAATTTTGGAATGTCAAATGATGTTTACCTAAAATACACCTTACCACTTACTATACTGGCAATTCACACTATCTGTTATTCTATGTTTCTTTTTGTTAATTTCTGACATAAATTTCAATACTCAAATGGTGAGTTGTGCTGTGTTTGTGAGCATTCTGGCTGTGACAAGGTGAAGAATTTTTATGCACAAGAATTCATAGAAAATTAAATAAGATTTGAGATTTTAGTTTTTCTTTTTTCATAAAAATGAGGCTAAAGAATAAAATAATTTAATTATTTGAATATTATGAAAAATATTCAAAATAATTTGAACACTTTGGAGTTTAATTCATTTGAATGAAGTATTGAGAAGGTCAGTACTGAACTCACTTAAGGACATCTAATTTGTATTTTTATGGTGGGAGGCAAAATCTGTCAAGCCAATGCTAAAAGGTCTTCATTGTGCCCTCCTGTTCTCTGTGGGCTCTGCAGAAAGATCAGTGGGATCATGCAGTGGCTACACTCTAGTCTATAATAAATCTGCTCATTTTAACTTTGAAATTGTAGAGGGTCACATTGGCTCAAATCAATTTTCCTATCCAGCTGCTTTTGGTGCAGTTTTTGATGATTCTCTGCTTGTCTCTGCTTCTTGTCACTAAGACAGAAGGTCTTCCTGCCATCTGCATCATTAATCCATTGCCATACAGTAAAATCTCTTAATTCTGCTCAAGACTCAGTGAGTACCACCAGTTTCCATTACCTCCAAAGGAAATTTAATAGATTGGTATTAGTGCTTATTATAATCCTGGTGAGAAGGGCACTCAGACTTTGCAAGGTATTGCTTAAAACAGTGCATTTTGGAGCTATGATGAGAAATAAAAAGAGGATAATTTAGATAATCTTATGCCTCTTCAGGTGTCAGGGAACCCCAGGTTCTGCAGCATCAGATGGACCTCCTATCAATGCAGATCATTCTGTGCAGAGACCACCATTGGAGAGGTCTGCAGATACATAGGTTTTGGTAGCTCTTATAAGATTTTCTTAACAGAAAACAATTCTGTCCATCAATTCTAATGCTGAGCAAAAGAATGTTCTCATGTGAGCAGCTTCTGCTTCACTTTAAGGTAAAGACGAGTATATTCATGGCATAATTGCCAATGTCCATAGGATGTTGCCTCAGAGACCTCCATTACATTCACTGTTAGAGGACATCAGGTATCAGCCCCCTCCAGAGGCTCAGGAAAAACTTTTCCACCCTCTGCACCTGCCTGAAAGGAGGCTGCAGCCAGGTTAGGGTCCATGTTTTTCCCAGACAACCAGCAATAGGCCAAGAGGACACAGTCTTAAGCTGAGCCAGGGCAAGTTGAGGACATTAGGAAGAATGTCTCCGCAGAAAGAGTGATCAGACATTGGAATAGGCTGCCTAGCGAGGTGGCAAAGTTACTGTCCCTGGAGGTGCTTAAGTCAAGACTGGATGTGGCACTTGGTGCCATGGTCTAGTTGACAGTGTGGTGTTCATAGGTTGGATTTAATGATCTCAAATGTCTTTTCCAACCTGGGTGATGATTTGATTCTGAAATTTGTCTTCCCCCATGTAGCTTTTGTCAGGCTCTTTTAAACCACTGCCTTTCCACTGTGCAAAAATTTAGAAAATTAAACAAGAAAATGTTTGAGCCGTGGTTGCTTCTGTTTTCTCATTTTGCCTTTATCTGCATGAACACTTTAACCAACTCATATGCACACAGGCAAAGAAGGAAACTTCTTACAGATTAAAAGGAGACAAAATGCTTCCATTTGTGATCTTCTACTTTTTTTGGAAGACTTCATCTTGGCCTTGGAATTTATATACAGTCATAGGAATGGAGAAAGTATTAACTGGATCTGAAAAATTAATGAAACTTTCTGGTCTTTTCACCATGTCAAGTAGTCAGCAAATTTCTAATGCTTTATGATGTTTTTAAACATGACATCAGGATTTTGCCTGAAGGCTTTCATTGCAAAAACCACTAATCTGACTTGGAGGAGACTGAGCTGCAACCCTGCTTTTACTAACTATTTTTATAGAAAGAGGCAGGAAACTTGTACTTTTTAGATACCATATTTGCTTTAGTCACTTTTTAAACAAATTAACTCTATCAAATTTCTTGGAATATCTTCAGATAGATATTGAAATGATTGAGATTATTGTTTTCTAAACAGCTTAAAACAGTTTAAAAGTCAAAACAATTAAAAGAGGACACTTTTGCTGCCAACCTTTTCCAAAATCGTATATCCTGTTGGCACCTCCCTGGTGCCATGGATTATTTTTACATCTAGGCACACAGTCCTTGTGAAGATAATGTACCCTTTTAAAGATATGTTAACATTTTATTTTAGGATGAATACGATATGATTAAAGCTCCATAAAGCAGAAAAGCTAGAATGATCTCTGATGCTCCAGTTTTCAATGCAAATATTTTTTACTTGCACTTTTCTCTTTTTTATATTTTTAAAAAAGTGGAATAGAAACCATTAGCAGCAGCATTTCTCATAACAGTAGTGATGGCAGCAATAAATTCCAAGTTTCATCCTACCATGGATATGAAATACCTCATTTCTTTGAAGTTAAACCATCCAAAATAATTATTTAAAATTAATAGTTGTGGTTTGGCTTTGAAATTAGTCCACCCATGCCTCCTATAAATTGATAAAATGGAACTTGATCAATCTAACTCTATCTAAATAGTTTCCTACTGGTTTTGATGGAAGGAAAGAACCACATACAAAGGATCATTCAGTCTGCCTCATGCATTTATTTTTTTGATAGGATCCCTTCCTTGAATATACAGATTTTTATTCCCATGCCTCCCCCAACCCTGCCCATGGCCCAGGGCTGCATTTCAGCTCCCTGGAAGACAATGACACTGTAGCAGGGCCTGTCCAGCTCCCCACAGCTCTGCGCAGCCTGGCCATAGTCCCTGCACGCCTGACTCTCCTGGGGCCCATGTCCCAGCCCAGCCCCGGCCTGTGCCTGTCCCCATGGGCAGCTCTGGTGCCTGGGGCTGGGGCAGCCCCTGCCGCCCCCAGTTACTCTGCTCTTCCCAAGCTGTATTGGTGTGTCCTGAAATAAGAATGGATTTAGGAGAGAGAGCTGGCAAAACTCCTAGGCCTCACTGTAGCTCTGCAGAGAACTCTTTAAGAGGCAAAAAAATAAATGAAAAGATAATTTTCCTCCACCAAATGAGCAATGGGTTCAGATCTGAAGAAAAGAGGATTTGCAGCAGCTCTTGTATTTTTTCCTCTCCCACTAGCTTTGGGGCCAATTCCAAATCCACAAAATATTTGTAAATTTACTGCCCATAAAAGTCCTATTTTATTCCATTTCATTCCTTTCTACCTCCTTTTGTCATTTTAAAATCAAGCTGTTTCTTTAATACTAATTTTCATCAGTTAAGATAAATAAGGAGCTTTACATTCTTGTTGACGAATACCTCCTCCCATGTGTTTCAGTGGATTTCACTCTGGGGATGGGTAGGCAACAACATGGGAAAAGATCCCTACATTCTAAGTGAAAAACTGGTCTTATGAAGAGGCTTCATGTGATGATGAAGAGTTTTTAGGTAGCATCCGTTTTGTCAACTAATTCAAGCTAAGCTATGAATTATCCAAGAATAGCAATTAACCTGAATCTTGACCTATCTGGGAAATGATTGTTGAAGATCCCTTAGGTAGACAAAGCCAATATTAATCAAATGCAGTGGTGTCAGCCAAGCCAGGAATATTTTTATAAGATGAGTTCTCTAATTTTCTTTTCTTGCTCTCTAAAAGACAAACAAAAATAAACCTGACACTAAGCCTGGCCAAATCAGAACACAAAATATAGCTTTATTTACTCTCTGTCAGATCAAATTTAAACTATTCAGAGTTGATTTATAATTTTCTGCTTGCAGTAAATACTGTTTATGATAGAAAATAATCAATTTTTATCTCATATTATTACAGATAAATAGATTTTGTGTATTAACTCCAGAGAGATAATGAATGTAAGAAATAAAGTATGGTGATACTTTATAATGCAGAAGGTAAAACTAAAAGAGTGAAAAATAGGAAGGAAATCAAAGTCCCCTGGCCTCAAAACAACAGATTAATAGCAGCAAGAATAATAAGCATTCTGATGGAAGTGCAGGGTGGAGATTTTTTTGGTCAAAATTAAAGGAGAAAGAAAGAGAAATGTATCACTATGTAAAAAGCCCCGTACTGAGATGACATTTCAAGAATTGATATCTTATTAAAATAAAAAAAAAAAATTTGAAATGTGATTATGAGATAAAATACCCAAAACTGAACATATACACACTATATATGTCTAGCATGGGCAGCATCTAAATGAATTCTTTATACAAGGCTGAGGAGGAACATTTTGGTAGTGGTGTTGCTTTTGTATGGAGATAAAATTTTTTTATATAGGTATCATATATATCTGTTGAACTGGAGTTTCATCTGAAAGGCACAATATTCAAGAGGTGTTTTTTTGGTTTTTTGTTTGTTTTTTTTTCACAAGCCACGTTGCTGCAGGGGAAAATAGTCTCAAATGCCAAGAAAAACAAGAAACATTATATGAGTTTATTTTTTTATGCTGCTTGTATATAGGATACACAATATATTCCATCACCATAACTTTTTTGTTGTTTTCACCTTTTTTATAAATCTAAAGTATATGAAGATCCCTCTTTAATGCTAGTTGGGATATGAACATCACGTAGTGGAGAGATGGAGTCAAATACTATTGGTTATCTTGGGCATCACATGGGACTGGCAGATATGACCTAAACTGTGATCAGACATCTTGAGACAGGCTTCTCTGATCACTTCAGATGCCTGTATGTGGCAGCTGAAGCAAAGACAAAAAAAATGAATCATTTTCATATTCCAGACACAAAAACTCAATTTTGTTTAAATGGAAGGGTCTATCAGATAATTAGGTGAGCTATGGATTTGTAGTAGTAAGAAATATAATATGAGACTTGATTATTCCACGTGTAGTTATTAGTTCTTATTTGAAATACTCCACCTCATCTGACTTCCAGCTGAAATTCCTGAGAACCCAGCTCTCCAGCAAGCTGGAGCTCATATCTTCCATTCCTTGGTACATATGCCCCTCCAAAAGTAATAGCTTTCTACACTGGCTCTGTCCTGGAACTTTGTTCAACTCATGTGACCTATATAAAGAAAAAGAAATGTAAGATTTTGTGACTGAACATTTTTTTCTCAATTAATCTAAGGGAATGGATTTTACAATAAAGAAATTCTTGTTTCCTTGCAGTTATTCCTCCTCCAGATGCACAGAAACCTTATGTCTTTGAATCAATATGAAATTTCTCGCTACAAATCTATTTTTCACATCAAAAAATGAATAATATTACAAAATAAAACTAATCTTAAAAACTGTCCCTGAAAAATTACACTGGTAGCTTCCTTATACAATTATGTTTTCCCTTTCAGCATTGTTCATTTCCTCACTTTAAAAGTCAGTTAATGTATACCCCTGTGCCCAGCTTGAATAACAGATTTTCACATAGAACCACATAAAATAATTTGTTAAGTACAGGTAGTTTAAGCTGATTTACATTCCTGTTGCCTAGAAAATCAATAGTCCTCCTTCTGAAAACTGTTATCAAACTAGTCTATCACATTCTAAATTTCACACATATTTGTTAATCCTATATGTGTCTTTAGTTAACTTTTAACATATTTGCTGAATAGTTTCAAACCACTGACAGCAGATTACAAATTGTGTGATTACACTGATCAATCTCCTATTCTGTTAAATAAACATATTATGTTTGCTCTTCTCCATTTGTTTGATTCCACTGGGATTATTCCATTAACATCATCATTTACTGTGAACAAAGTGGACAAGATAGGTAGGCAACTGCTATTTAGGCAGCAGCAAAGTAAACCTTAATTTCATCTTCTTCTGCATGCATTGACTGGTATGCATCCACTTCTACTATTTTTTGGTTATTACTGGAATAAAGCTATCAACTAACTTGAGTTTCTGTCCATTTCAGTAAGTAGGAGCTATATAGGCCTCTTTTATATTTAACCCCTGAAATAATTGCTTAGTTAAGGATTCAACAACATAGTGAGCGCTATACACATCTTCTTACACACACCATCTCAAAATGCAAATAGGCATTGTATATTTGTCTTCATAATTTTCAGGCTTGTTTTGTTTTCTTTTCCTTCAGAATTTTATCAATATTTTATAGCGTGTTCTTAAGCCCATGTTCTTTACACACAGTTGTCAATTTTTTTTACTGTATTTGTATCTAATCTCTCTATCTGTTGTCTTGAAGATATTTCAAGAAACTAAATTTGGGAGAAACAGATAATTATCTTCAAAAATTCATAGAAGTTAAGAAAAAATATTTGCCTTAACCTGTACTCTTAGGATTAATAGGATCATGTTGTCAAGCTGGTGATATACTTGGGACCATTAAATTTCATCCTGTGTTGATGTATGTTGAAAGTGAGCTGTGATGATCTGTATTTATTATTTTTATTATTATTACTACTGATCGGATTTGTTGTTGCATTACCCAAAGCCTAAACAAGGAAAGAACTACTCTGAGATAAGCATTGTATGAACACAGACTATTTGATGATCCATGTTTTGAAGAGCTTATGGTCAAGATATGAATATCCTGGAGTTGAAAAATGGAATGTAAAACACCCTAAATAATAATTTTTTGACAAAAGCAGAAAAGGCCTTATCTGTATTATTTAATTTTATTTTTTCATAAGTTAGAGGTATGGAGCTGGAATTGAGCTATATGGGAAACAATACAAATGCAAGTGAACAGTGCAGTAAGACTGAAAGGAATGTAGAGTTGGAATGAAATTATTGTGAAGAAATGTGGTATCCCTTTTTTATCTTTCTTCAGTGGTTAAATATACTGACTGTTCAGCAAGATAAAAAAGAATTCACACATGACAAGCCATAACTAGTCTCCAACACTGAACTTGGGATAGAGATATATGAATTATCAAACTCAACCTACTTGGCTCAACAGAGCAGCAGATAAAATAACCAGGTTAGATCCAGAAATGTTAGTTATGTAGTTCTGCACCAAAACTAATAGATCTTGCTCTACAATCTTCAGCAGCCATTCCATGTGAACAGTCATGCTGACTCCAGACCAGGGTAGATTTGTGTCCAGCCATCCTGAGCCTACTAGAACCCATGTGATTTATGGATCTGTGACTAGCACAGAGATACATAATCTGAAAAGTCACCTTGAACACCTCTATGTAATTTTGTACTAAAGACAGGAGAGAAGGGGGAAAATGTCACAAACTTTCTGTGTTCTTATGCTGAGAAAATCCCCAAGGCTGTGGATGAGATGAGAAAAAGATCCGACTGTTCTGAGAATCTGTCTGGGTACTTGTTTGTTCTCTAACTTCTCACTTTGATGCCAAGAAAACTAAGCTAGGTAAGAAAAAAAACACTGTGAAAAAACTATTTAGAGAAAGATAAATGAAAAAATGGATTTTGCATTTAAATCTGAAAGCTGTTAAATCTGAGCTCATTTCACAAGCTCATATCACATGTAAAAGAGAGCTCCTCAATCTCTGTGCAGCTCTTGCAAAAGTTCTATCTCCTATGCTTGTAAGACTTTTCTTCTTGACAGAAAATTTTATGGTTTCTTTCAATTATAACAGTTGTCAAGGGAGGTCATGATTTCTGAAAAGAAAAGCTTGGTCCTTTGCTATGGAAGACTCTGAATATTAAGATAAACTATAATGTGGGGTGATGTATTCAGAGACCTATGTGTCACTAAAAAGATGGGTTGATGAATTTCAAAACTTCTTTTTCAACACCTGCTTGGATTCATTCCCAGACATAGAGTTGAAATAATAAGGTCTGGAGGTGAGGAATGTATGGCTTACTCTGGCAAGCTTTATTCCAAAGTTATTCTGTGCTTAAATGAGTATAAAGGAGAATAGAATTGGGAAAATTTTTCCCTGCCTTAAACTACTGCAACTAAGACAAATTTCTTCATCAAGGCCAACTTAATTAAAAATTATAACCAGACAACTGACATCTTTATTAACATTTTAGGTGAAATCAGATGTTCTGATTAGTGACATTAGCACTCTCTATTATATTTCCTAATGACAAAGTACAGAATTGGGGGAAGCTGCAAACAAGTTGATATTCTAAGTTCAGGAGACAAATGCAGATCACTGTATATCAGAAATAATATATTTTCTCAGTGGTAGTCTAGAATTATCTGGTGTATTATTTAAGACGGCATGGTTTATGCTTAATGAATTAAATATTTTACAGCAGTTCAAGCATCCTGAAGGAATTCCTATTTAGACAGATTAGTCTAACACAACGTTTTGGGGACCAATTATATAGTCCAAGGGCTGAAAAGGAATGAGGAATTGAATTCTGCTTAACTGAAATGCCAAAATGGATTACTGCTTGTATTAAAATTGTCTTCAGAAACTCTTTCCCCATATCTGGCCAAAAGTCCAGGAGGACAGTTAGCCTCACAATTTTTATTCAGGTTTAAAAGGTGCCAGATCTCAACTGATGTTGTACCATGTGATTTAGGCCTTTAGTTTTGGATTGGATGACAAATGTTTGCATTTCTTTGCAGGTATTTGGATTCCAGGTTTTACCTTTGCTCATGTTGGTAAACATTATTAGTTTAATATTGCTACAAAAGCACTACAGTCACTCTAAGTATTCCTAAACTTAGAGCACAAGAGATCATGGTACATGTTAGTCATAGTATGATTTTGCTGACTTCTATGAGTAGGTATAATTGTTCTAGGGGATGCAGTGCTCAGGATTCAATTCTGGCACTATAATGTATGGACAGCATTAAAATACCAAGTTTGCATTCAGAGAAAGTATCAAGAAGCCATGAAAGCCCGTGGTATTCAGTTTTGACAGATATTCTCCCACATGTTTAGAATTTTACAATGGAAATTTAATGGGTATATGGCCTGTTAGCGACATATCAAATCATGAGGGCTACTGCAAGACACTTTCTGAACCATCATTCCGTTTTCCTAACCTTCCTTTGATTACTCATATTTGTACTGCTGCAGAAAGTAAGGAAAACAGAACTCCCACATGGGATTTACCTTTGCCTGTCACAGTCATGAAGAGTTACCTATTAAATTGCTTCCAGAACACTGGCAGAGGGAGCACTTTGGCTGTCTCAAGCTGATAAAAACTCTATTAGTGGACCATTTTCACATCTAATGGCCGCGGGCAAGTCCAACACAGAAATTCACCAATGCTTCAAAATGGATTACCGCAGCAATATTGAGAGAACTGACCCCCCACAAGGCAAGTCACTGCACCAATCTGTGCTGCAGCCTACAAATCTGTAAAATGGGGAGAATAATAGTTCCCTGCTTTAAAAAGTGCTAACATCACAACCTTATAAGATGTATTGTTCTGAGCAGACATACTAAAATGGCATCAGACACATAACTTTTAAATGATCATTAATCATATAAAATGGATTTCCACTGTTAAAGTTCAATTACATCATCACAGTCACCCAGGGGGGTCTTTTTTTGTTTTGATCTGGTTTTGTGTGTGTGTGTAGGTGTTACTCTAGAGCAAGCCTGTCTTTTATAGAATTAATGGAACACTAAAGAAGTTCCAGCAACAGCAGCTGTAGCAATACCAGCTCAGGATGAAAAAAACTGTGACTTACCCTAGTGCTTTTAAGTGAAGTATCAGTCAAACACAAGACCAGCTCATTTTATCAAAATTCAAGATCAAAATGCCTCTTGCCAGTCACCTTTTCAGAAATGCAGACAAATCAAAGACAAGGATTCCAGATCTGAAGCGCACACAGCTTCTGAGCCTGGAGAATATAGTGGAATTCACTAGATGCCTCACAGCTCACACAAAGTTAATAAACTTTGTATAGAATGAATATATAGCTGGAAATTATATAAACAAGAAAAGACTTCTTTTTAGCCTAATTTTTATGTCTTCTGTGAGACAACATAAAGGACTATACCTACATTTGCCTAGGTGTTCTAAGGGTCAGAGCCTATAATTATAATGAAGGATAATACATTTTCAGTTTCTTTCCCACTTAGGAGAAAATGTGAGCCAGTCGAAACAGGAGTCTAAAGTTCTGACTCCTGTGCTTTATACCAGTAAGATCTACACCATTTATTCATTGGCAGGGTTTTCAAGATTCAGGTGCAACGATCAGATCAATTGAATTGAATGACGCTAGTCTCATTACCTGAAAATTTCAAATTTCATTCATATGTAACTGAAGTCTTGATCTGAATATTTGGAGTGTGATTTCAATGTGAGTCTGAAAAATATTCCTGAAATACTCTGTATGCAACTCACTTTGCTTTCTACAGATGTCAATAAAAACATTCCCTTAAGGACATGAGAATAAACATTTGCTGGAGTCAACCATGTGCTAATGGGATACATGACCAAAAATTTCAATTTTCTGCTTTGTTTCTGTTCGTATGGGTGTTCAAAACCCACCCTCACTCCCCATGTACTAGTTTCCATTTACAAACAGACTGAGCCTTGACTTTCATTTTTTACATCAGAGATGTAGTTAGGTATGGCGTTAGGTTGTGAAACCCATGAGAACAGTGCTGCAGTTTCCTGATAGTAAAAAGAAAGAATGAGCAGAAGATATACAGGAGTTTAAATCACTTGACCAGAGGTAGGAGTCTATTATGATTCAGCACACCTGGAAGGATATGTCTGATTTACCTGCCAGTGCAGAAGACCAAGGTTAGGATTCAGTTATCTTAATGTAGGTGACTAGATTCAGATGAAACAAGCCAGGGTGATATTATAAGACAGGCATCTGCACAGTCTACCAATTGTGACACAAGACAAGAGACACATTAACTCTCCGGAGTGGCTGCTCCAGAACACTTCATATTACTAAAATAACACTAGGAGGCCATGGGGCATTTGAATTTTGTGCCAGGCTTAAAGGAGAAAAAAATCTCACATTAAATTAATCACCTAGGATAAGATTCAGTTTTGAAACAAAATTTTCCAGTGTTATTTTCTGTGTCTTACAGTATGACATCCAGCATTCATTTGCTGCACAAGTAGTTTTCCCTTAAATACCTTGACATGCTTGTCAGCCTTCTGAATTTGTAGGAAAATGAGGCAACCTGGCCACCAGAAAACTAGACAGAACAATCTAATATCTAAAATATCCATCAATGTCTGTCAGGTGCAAGGGAAATGAAGAAAATAAAATGGAGGTATTTTGCATTGATTAAGAGAAATAATAAAATGTAAATTTAAATATTTTTCATTTAAATATTTTTCAGATATACACACAGCTCCTTCTAGTCGATCCTGTGGCTGAGGATATGACCCAGTACCATCTGTATTTTTTTCTTCCATTTCTCCCTACTATTAGAGATATTTGAATACCA
The DNA here is from genome assembly GCF_030490865.1 of Poecile atricapillus. Taxonomy (NCBI): domain Eukaryota; kingdom Metazoa; phylum Chordata; class Aves; order Passeriformes; family Paridae; genus Poecile; species Poecile atricapillus. Next base: position 55,676,286 of record NC_081249.1, on the reverse strand, counting down.
GTTCTACCAGAATATATAGTTCTCAAAATTTTGAGATGTTAATATATCAACACAGACATGACTATCCCATAGCTCATCCATTAATTCACAAAAATTTTCCTTCTTTTTGTTCAAAAATTGCTTACTAAAAGATGCATTTTTCTATTTACTTATTAGTCAAAACGTCATCTTTGCCTATTAGTCTTTAAGCTGCGACATTTCTTTGGAGACATCTTTCATCTTGCACAATGTAAAGTATATTGGTAAATTTTGAAAATCTGTTTAATGATTTTCCATTAAGCATGACTCCATGACTAGAGCATGTAATTCAGCATGCAATACCTACTGAATAGTTTTCATCTGAATATAAAACTTGAGGTATACATAAAAAAATATCTTCATGATGGCATGTAAGATTTTATTAGGAATAATGCAAGCATTTTTTATTTAGCAAGACAATAGATGTCCATGACCAATCATGGATTGTATAATTGACAAATATGGCACATTAAATAATCCTGCTACTTTATGATATCCTAAAACTTATGCTAAAATGTGTTGCTCCTTTTGTAATCAAACTTACTGGTAGTTTTATATTTTGTTTGGAAAATGGAAGACAATACCTGAAAGACCAAGGACATCAAACATAAAATCGGTTGTATAAAGTAAAAGGTATGTGTAATATCTTCAGTATATTCTGGCATCACAAAGCAGCAAGAATGAATGGGAATAGTTATACAGCGAAAACTGATCTGTTGAGAACAGATTATTAGAAGGTCAATGACAGAAGAAAAGTTCTCTTAGTTTGAAGGAAGATGGTGATGCAGAAAAAAACCTCTAAATAAGCATTCAAAATGATCATAGCTTCCACAAATCAAAGCTAAAAACATTTTGAGCTTTGTATATTGCTTTTTGACACCCTTAAGCCTTATCCTATGATGTGTGAAAGTGCTGTAGACACTTTACTGTTAATAGAAAAAGGCAAACACAAATCAATACCTTCCTCTATAGTGAGCTGCAGTGTTGGACAAGTCCTGTCTGCCCCTGTTAGTGTGTATTATTGCTTGCTGACTGAAGATAAGATTGATTTACTTCCCCTCAAATTCTCGTTATAAATTTCCTGCTACAGTACATTCATTTTTGAGAGAAGAGTAAATGAATTGCTGGGTTAGAGATGGCACATACTTGTGGTGGAATATAATAACTGTTAACATCCTTCTGGGAGAACAGGGATATTATTTCCATGTGACTGTCATTGTTCTCTGCCCCTGCCTTAGTAAACAAAGCATTTTCTTCTTCTTTTTGACATGCAGTCACAAACAATGAGCATGGAACATCATACCTCAAGGTTACTCTTGTTTTACTTTTGGAGGGAAGGCCAGGTAGTGAACTCAAGGTCCTAAGGAGGGGTTTTGGTGCAGCACACAAATGACAGTTTTTTGCCAGAGCAGGGTTTTTTTTTAACAAAATGCACATGCAATTTGAGCACAGTTACCTAGATGATCACCCTATCAGCCTGCAGTTTAAGTATTTTTGTCCTTGTCCTTTCTGGCTATATCTTTCTATCCCTGGGTGAGAGTAAGTCATTATGCCTTTTCTGGAGTCTTACTGCAATATAAACAGATCAAATGATATCATGTTTCTTAATTTATAAAGCCTTTTGCTTAATGCATTTGCTGAAATATTTAGTGAACTAATTGCAGGTCGTGATTTAGAATTTTAGCAAATATGATTAATCATAATCTCTGGAAACTTAATCATATGTTGTAGCAACACACAATCATACACATACAACCCTCATTACTTCTCATGTCCCATAGTAAGAGACAAAGCAACATTACAAGCAGCATCTGTAGTACATATGTGATATTTTTTCCATAAGCACGGATATCCTCTTTCTTCTTAATTTATTTTCTTTGAAAAACTACAAGGACAGTAGTAATCAGCAGTGAGTTATCAGCAGGGCTGGCTGAAAATCTTCAGTCAAAGGTATAACAAAAATCAGTATCTGACAGAAAGTTTTGTTCCTTCTCCAACCAGTTTTTTGTACTGTGAGTGCTCCATTTTCTCATGATTTTCTAATTCAAATGTGTCTTTTTTCTAAGTAAAATCCTCTTAAAAGTTCAGTTGAAAATGTAAATATTTTCTTGTATTCACAGTCAATAAAAAATCTGAGCGATAATAATTGATATTAATTCTTTATTTTTAATCATAAAAGAGGACAAGATGAAAAAGAATTATCCTTCCCAAACTAAATATACTTATAACCATGGTTCTGTAAATACTGATGTTTGATGATTAATTTTTTTTAGGCAGGGCAGAAATTTGGATGATTATCTCTTGATGGAAAAAAGAAAATCAATTTAATATATTGTCCTTCTGGAGATAAATTATCTATATGCTTAAATTACCCATAGTTAAGAGATAACTCTGAGAATAATGAATACTATGAGAAGTTTCTGGGCATAAAATGCCATATCTTGTACTCAGAACTGGTCTTTTCCTTTCTTTACATCTATTTTAGCCAAAGGGTATTACTTAGAACATTCTTCATGAGGACTAGTGATCTTGTGTAGTTGTGCATGTTGAAGTTTATCTTTAATGCTGAAAGAGATGACCCTTATTCTTCTTCAGTGCAGTATCTGCTGCCATAAGCCTTCTTATGATACCAGGAGAAAGAAAAAAGCTTAATCTATAGAACACTCTCGACTAACTCTAAACACCCCATGATGCCACCTACATGCAATTAAAAATACTTTAAGTTAGAAAATCTTAGAGTGATAAATATCAGAAGAGAGCTCTGGAGATCATCTAATATAACCCTATGATCAAGGGAGTCAGTACAATGCAGGCAACTGAAGGCCCTGTTTGGTCAAAATCTGAATTTCTTTGGGGGTGAAGATACTGCAGCCCCCTTAGACAACCTGCTTTTGACACTTCCTACTGCTAACAATATTATTCAAAATACCTATTTTGAATATTATTTGATGATTTACTTTCAACTTGGTCTCCCATAGGTCCTCTTCTTCAGAGTATTTTAGCTTGCTGTGACTGAGCCAGTGCTACTGCTGTCGGTGCTAGCCATGTGGATATTCCCAGTCCAGTACTCAGTCACTGGTGAGACATACCCTTACAGGACATCTAAAAATATTCAAATGAGAAATGTCCTTTGATTATGAATCAGTGTTCTGTTTTAAGCAGCTCTGCAGGATCTTTGTTCTTTGGATCTCATTTATGTGTTGCACAGGGAGAAACACAGAATTTATGTATGTGTAGTGAACTAGACAGAAAATAGCAGGAAAATAATGTGGTCTTTTTCTTACCGCATGTCATTGCTGTTTTGATGAACTGGACTCTTTATTGCCCTTGGCCACATAGTCCTTATGCAATGCTTGATAATCACTCTAAATAAACTGCTCACTAGTGATTGTTAATGATGTTATCTTCATTTTTTTATTTCATAAATTAAGTTCTACTTTATAGAACTGCTGAATGTTACCAGCAATACAAACTGCCTTAAATCTGTGCTTATCTTTGCTGCTGTTTGGTATTGTTTTCTGTCTCGTTCTTTTTTTTCTCTATGGCTCTCTCCCTACATCCCTATAGACATGACTTGCAATTTGATTTAATTCAAGTGTCTAAGAACTGACAACAATATTCATATAATTGAAACACTCAAATAAAATATGCCTTCCTTTTTATTCAGTAAGAATAGTTCATCTATCACTTGTCCATTAAAAATTATTTGGACTTTCATAATTTCATTTAAAAATGTTTGCATTTCCTGAAGGATTTAGTAAGTAAATATACTGGTGATAATTAGCAACTCTATTCAATCATATAATGAATATTTTCCAATTTTTGAATAAAAAAAAAAATTTATGTTTTATCTCACAAGCAAACAGGATGATGGCTAGCAATATAAGTTTAATGATTCAATAGCCTTGGAAAAGTGAATAATTTTACATGCATTTTTAAAGGGTATTGCGATAAAGTTGCAGTGCCAACAAAAGAGAAATGCCTGTGAGTTCAAAAAGATTTGGAACAGGGTAAAGAAGATTGCTTTGGACAAAAATAAATAGGAAAGAAAAAGCTGCACAGAGCTATAAATAACCACAAATGAGATACTTAGAAATTGTTTCTCTGGTGTTTACTGCAATGAATTAGGAGTGAATAATGAGTCTATTTATGTCATGGTGGCCAGGCTCCCTTCGGTAGAGAAGTCTGTTTGCTAAAGGAATTTTTAGATGGCAGGCCATATACAAACTTTTTAAAAATTCCAGGATTAAGAAATATTTATGTTTTTTGTTACTAACCAACACAAAATGTGAATATTTCTCAGAAGGTTCCTTAAAAAACCCACAAACCTAAACCACAAAAAGCAAACAAAACCCCAGACAAACTTGCTTCTGACACAAAAAACAAAGTAGCACTCATAGCTATTGTTTTTCAGAAAACTCTGACTAGTCTGTCTTTTAAAAAAGTTAGATTTATGTCTGGTGGTATCCTTGAGAAACACAGCATCAACCAAATAGCATGGAGCAGCTTCCATATAATGCCAAGGGAAGAATAAAATCCTTATAGCTTCAAAAGCTCTAGGAGCCTTACTTTAATATGTAGGCAGTGCTTTTTGAAAAGCCATCAAGCCCTATGAAATTGCACACTTTATTCTTGGAATAGCTGTGATAGCTAGAGAATTTCTCAAGTAGTTGAGGGAACAGTCTTCACAAAGAAGAGTGTATTTAGCGGGCCTCTCATCATTGCCAAAGAGCAGGAAAGAATAAATGACACAGTCAAATGTGTCATGGAAAGTTTCATCTAGTGATGATGCAGATGTGGTGTATTTGTTATCTTTCTGAGCTCGGCTAAAGACATCCTCATGAATGAGCAGGATGTGTGTTTGATCATGCATGTGCAACACTAAACAGAGCAGAAGGGACAAGCTCCATAAGCAAACCTGACCTTGCAACACTGTTTATGCTGTGATTTTGTTTTAGAGAGTAAAATACATTCTGGATGGGATATGGCCAGATTCTAGTATTTCACCAAATTAAAATTCCAGCTGTAACCTGTGTCCATTTTGCAGAAAGGGTTTACAGGTTTAAAAGGAAATGTCAGAAAGATTGAGACACAAGTCTGAGCCTTATGCCCTTATCTCTTGAGCTCCAAAAGTCTTTAGAATAAATTTATGGATACTTCATATATGCAAAAATAATGGATAATGAAAATAATTCCAAAAATCATCTTTAGTTTTGAGAAATACCAGGAACTGTGTATTTGGCTGCACTTTCATTGTGAAAATTGTTTATTTTGGTTTTTTGGCTCCTTTTTAATCCAAACATCTGAGAAAAATTGGAGCAGTCAGGATGTAATACCTCTTTTGCAATTTAAGGAAAACAGAAGGAGAAACAGAAACATGAAAGCAAAGAGGCTTATTGAGGTCTTTTTCTTTCTCAATGATTTTGGATCCTACTCTACTCAGAGTAAAGGAAACTATGACATATTGCATGCAGCAGCTACTCAAAGTCAGAAATAGCTCCTTACATCTGGCAAAGGAAAAAACCCACAACTACCCTGCATGTTTTAACTACAATTTTTAAATAATTTTTGCCTCACAGTAGAAATAAGAGTTAATTGGTACCTAACCTTGCTTTTTAATCCTTTATTCTCAATTTGATATACTCTTTTCCTTTTTTTGTCTTTCATATTTATTAATCTAAAATTAAACAAATACTCTAGTAGTGCAGCTGTGGCAACATCTCTTCCTTTAAGCCCAAATACTGAACTCAGATGTTCATATGAAACTCATTGAATGAGCACAGTCTCCTCTGACAGCCACAGGCAGTTGGCCTTAGTTGTCAATTCCTTCATCACCACAGAACACAAAACAACATTTTGGATCCACTCTATTCTGTGTGTCATTCTATGAAGTGACACACTAGAATGATGCTGAGAATAAACACAGGTTATTCTTTCTGTTCAAAAAGGTTTTTTCTGCTGCTGCTTTTTAAGCAAACATAGAAATATATCTTTTTTCTGAGGTGAAATACAAATTGTTCTTCAGGATATATTATTTTTATTTTTCTCCCTCAACTTGACCTTTGTGTACATTCTTAGTAGAACTCACTTAAGTAGATATTGTTTATTTTATTGAGTCCTTCGCCTTTCTAAAGTTGAAGATATGTAATTTGGAGAAGGAAGTTTCCTTCTTGGTAAATAGATAAATTAGACAATTAGATCCTTATATCTTGTGCACCTGTTGCATTTTTTGCAGAACATTAACATAGTTCTTAATTACAAACTTGGCTTGCATTTTGAAGTCATCAAAACAATTCTAATTCCAATCCCACTGCCATATGCAAGAACACTTTCCACTAGATCAGATTGCTGAAAGCCCCACCAGCCTGGCACTGAACAATTCCAGGGATGGGGCACCCATAACTTTTCAACTTTCAAGTGCCTCATCATATACACAAGAAAGAATTTTCTCCCAAAATCTAATCTAAATTGAACTTATTTCAGGTTAAAGCCATTCCCCCTCATCTTATCACTACATATCCTTATAAAAAGTTATTTTCCAGTTCCCTTGTTTGTCCCTTTAGGTACTGAAAGGCTGCTTAAAGGTCTCCCTGTTGATAAGGAAAATTTGGTTCAAATCATTATGGATGTTCCCTTCATTAAACCACCTGGAGTTAATTTCTTGGATGCCAAGTGCACACACACTGGCTTTCAGAGCCAAAAGATCAGTGGGAAGAAAGAGACAAATCAATTTTAAAGACCAATTTGAACATTTTATGTTCTTCTTTTCTCTTCTTTTTCCAATGACATATTACAGTCATTTTGTTTCGTTGGCAGCTCTTCTATTCTGGTAATTCCAGACTGCAAAATTATCTGGAAGATACAATTTCCTTCTACCTTTCTCTTTCTTTGGCCTTATTCATTTTAAGTTGTTGAATTTCTATCTGATCTGCTATCTATGCTACGTAAATTACTGGCTGAGGCTGAAGTAATTTAAAATTGCATATATGTCATATTACATTTGAAACATTTGTTATTGTGAGATGGATTTGTGGGGTGTGTGGGGTGTTGTTTTTTGTGGGTTTTTTCTTTTTTCCTTTAAGCATACGAATAATTTTATTGCTTAACTTACTTTACACTGCATTATTCCTACATAGATTTCTTCAAGCTCAAGACCTTTATAATAATAGAATGATTAAAATTTATTAAAATATGAAATTTATACCATGATGGAACGCCATTATGTTAATTTAGAATCATATTCTATTATTCCACTCATATGAGAAGAAATCTGTTGATTTTCTGAGCACTTCTCTCAATTTTTCTGGACATCTTTAAAGCTAAAACTATTATTATGCCTAAGTCATAATGCTCTTTCTTTTTCTGCCAGAATGGTTTTTAGTCCATTAACATATTTTATATATCTGTGGTTATAAAAATAAATTGCATCGGAGGTATCAAAATTACTTTCATTATAAACTGATTTAATCTGTTTTTTCTAGTCACATTTCAGTAAATCCAGCATTTGGGGTACAAAGTACTAAAAAGTAATTTTAAACAGGTTTTGATAACTCCCAGTTTTTCTATATGTTACAGAGAAGAAAAATACAAGTTCTCATCCAAAACCAAGTCTGGCTTTATTTTGAAATTTCATAGTTCAGAGAGAAGAACCATGTAGCCTTTGTTAAATAACATTACTTCAGCTTGAGTACAATCCAGGTCCAAAGATTTTTTCCTTGATTTGTTTGTTTGTTTGTTTTGCTGGGGTTTTTAATATAAATTATCCATTTAAAAATATATTTAATTAATATAAGAATTTATTAAATACTGAATTAAAATATTAGGTTATTATTCCTATTAAAACCAGAAACAAAATATTTTTTAAAAAATGAGTTTGATTATTAAAAAATTAAATTAAAATTAAATTAAATAATTGATGAAAAAATTGCTTTGGCTTGTTATATTATGTAGATCATCACAATCTCAGTGCTGATCTAGTCAGAAAACCAGTGTTAGAACTAGCTGAAAAATAGCAGATTAGAATGTTAATGTGTTTTTTAAAAATTCAATTTAAGTTTGTGAAGATATTTGGCAAATTTATGGGATTTACAAAAATTGCCTCAATTGCTCAGGAAGTTTAAGAGTCCCAGCAGTATTGAAAGGAGTCAAAGAAAATTCAGTGGTCTTGAAAATAAACCTATTTTCTGATGCTTCATATGTCAAAATAAGTTTCAAACACTTCACATTCCTTCTTCTTATAAATAAATAAACAAAAATCACCCATTGGTTTAAAAATTGTAATATAACATAGATTACCAGGGATATATTCTATTTTCTTTCTGTTGAATGACACTCTGAGATATATTTAGTTTCCATTTATAGATGTCTGCAAACAAATGCACAGAGAAATCTTAAAATTTTTACTTAAAATGAAAAGAGATATTTTCAAAATAATTCTTATGCTTAGGAGATGTTCAACTTCTCATGTTATAAATTATAACTAACTTGATAATTAGGAAGAATTTCTTGGTAAAAACAGAACAGTTAGTGATACAGATATCAATAGGTCAGCTTAGGATGTTCTGCTCAAAAATATTTTTTAATATTAAAGTTGGACTACTGGTTCCAGAATTGTAGAACTCAACAGGTTGCTGATAGAGACAGAAAGAGCTGTACTGCTTGGTACAACCATTAAGTATAACGTTTATTTGCTCTTTAAATTTCTCTAATGTTACTTCTAACCTTCTGACTGTATTGCCATAGTTTTTTTTTAACAGGTGTTTTATTAACAAAATAAATCTATTAGATATAGATATACTTAGGAACATTCTCTTTTTTGGAAGGGGTTAAGAATCTGGTTGCACTGACAGATTTCCACTGTTTTGGTTTGGTTTTTATTTTTGGCCATATAAAATCTTCACCACTGTTTCCTAGGGCACAAGTAATTCTCCTGAGATGCATAAACCTGCATGGAGCTTCAATGGATCTTGCTTATTCTCTGAGCTGCATCTCTAAACTGTTAACTGCTGCTGCAAATTACTCATGCTTCTAAGAGAGTGACACTGTAAAAGGGTAAGATTCACATATGCTTCACTCTAGAAATAACTATTTATGATGTCAGGTGATGTTCAGTGCGAGGAAGAGGAATGAAATTGACAGTAGGAGATTTTAAGCACCAAATATGAAATATATTTATAGTGCCTAGGTTTGTATCCTCATTGAAAATATTCAGAGTTGTCTAGTCTAGGAAACTATGGCTTATCCTATTCTGCTGTGCTGTCAATACATGAAATAGAATGAGCCAGTGAATAGTAATTTTGAAATAATCCCTGATATCCTGCCATATCCTGATACTGTATAACTAGAATTATCAAAATGACTTCTCTACTTCAAGTATAGTTCAGAAGAAAAATGTGGCCAGTGCTGTAAAATACAATTTCAAAGGCTTACTTTCTGAAGAGGATGTTTTCTCATTAATTCACATGTTGCACAAAATGAACAAATCTCTGATACAGCATTAGTATCACCATGCAGTTTCTGCCCAGCCCTCCAAGCATACGTGATAAACTTAATTTTATTATTCTGTCCTTTTTTCAAACTGGATTGTTAAATTGTTTCCTTTGCTAATCCAGAAGCTATTAAGCACTGTGGGTAGCTAGACATAATCTGAATGCATAGTTTCCTTTGCAAAATAGTGTTAAGGAGTAAGATTTCATTGTTGGTACAGGCTTCCTGAGGGCTACAGCAAATAAACCAAGATCAGCATAGTGGTTTGTTCTATTTACATAACTGTTAACACTTTTTCATCTTTCAGTTTTACCTGATAACATAATATTCTTTTTCTTTTTACCTCCAAGGCAGTGTGAAATGATAGAGAGTGAAAATATTTCCAGGAAATGGGACTGTTAAATTCCTTGCTTGATGGCAACAGAAAGAACACATTCACTGAAGCACTTATCGATGTTTCATTAACTTGAAACCAAGAATTAGAACCCACAGTAAGCTGCTAAGTATGATCTTTATCAGAGATCTGTTATTCTAAAGAAAATATAATATATGTCACTTCTCTAAAAAAAAAGACCTCTAAGCCCCGAAACTGTAAGAAAAATCTGGAAAGAATATTCATCCTGCTTACTCCTTTTAGAACAACATGCAGAATGCAACATCTGTTCGAAAGTTCTGAACTCATAGCCTATAATAAGAAAACTCTAGATAAATAACTTTTAAAATATTATTTATAAAAAAATAATAAAAACTCTACATTTGTTTTGAGAAAGTCTTGAGGATTCTGTCCTTCTTCAGTGTACACAGTCTCTTGTTTGTCAAAACGATTTCCAATTCCTTTGCATCTTACACTTTTGAATTTAGGCTTGTACTAAAAAATTCTCATACAAATTGTGAGAATTGCAAATATTTCCACAGAACATTGGCTTAAAGGTTTCTGAAATGAAACCAGGACACTAGGAGAAATTATTTTGATCTTCACACAGATTTGTAGCATTTCTGAAAGTATGCCCTTTACTATAATATACATTATTATATATACATTATTATATATATATATATATTACTATATATATATATATATAGTAATATATGCATTATATTATATATATGATTATACAGTCCCCAGTTCAGACTCCTAGACACCATCCCTGCCCTAATGCACATTACCATAAATTCATGGTAAGCTTCAGGGGCGGTGAACTACATGTATCAACCCAGACTAAGTTGCCACTACTGAGTTATATCTAGAGACACTTTGTAAAGATGCTACCACAACAGAGATGAACTGTAGTCTATTTAGGTCCTTCCTCATTCATGCTGGAGATTCCAGGGTCTTCTCTAGATGAGGCCAGACAGGGAAATGAACATTTTTTACCTTCCTTGACTACTATAATCATAAAGGTCAAGAAGAAATGCTGCTGCCTCCCACACTGCCCATGTACAACATATCAAATATATAAAACACTTCAATACTTTGTAAGGTTTCTGCATTGGAAGTCTTGGGCAAGTTGCCATGCAAGTACAGGTTATATCAAAATTTTGTGCAGTTGAATTGTGGTTAAAATTTATCAGATCTTTATCCTTTTGGTAATGATGGGTATGTGATAATTACTTGTATTGCTCCTGTCACCAGTAATTGTAGACTAGAGCTGCAGACTATAGGTGTGCATTACTGTAGCAACAGATTGTTGCTTGCAGGCTGTAGTTGTGCTGTTCTGCAGGGTGACTGACATTAATCAGGTTATGAAAACTTGAGGTGAATTAACAAAAAAAAAAAAATGTAACAGAAGACAACTCTTCATTGAAGATGTAATTTGACCAGCAGACATTTTGCTCCATAGCTCATTCATTGAAAAGGAAGTCTTTGATTAACTTTAATGGAAAGAGAATTGGGCTGCTGTCAAGTATGGAGAAAAGTCTCCAGTTAAAAGCAACACCTCAGAAAAAAAGTTACCCTGAACTCCTGTACTTGAACTTAGCATTTTATGCACATCCCCTTAGTCTGTGACAGAAATGAAATACAGGAATAGGATCTCATTAGTTGACAGGGATAACCTTGTTTTGCACAGAATAGGGCATATGGTTTCAGTCAAGACATCAAGATACTCAAGTTTTGTTTTTTTTTTCTTTTCTTGTGGAGCTCTGGTTCAGCAGACTGGCTGATGTAAGATCTTTTAGGTTTAGAAAGGAGCAGGTAGGAAAAAAAGAAACCAAACCAAAAAAATCATACTTTGTGAAAGATCATGAGTAATAACTTTTTTTCCTTTCCTATATTGACTTCAAAAGAAATTGTCAAAGGCATAGTGATTTTTAAAGACTACGAGCATGTTTTTTTCAGAAGAAAATATAAGTTTCTAGCTCCAGAACGAGTTTTCAAAGGAAACTGGAACTAGAAGTGCTGCAGCTACAGATTTTTCATATCTTAAGACAGTCATGATTTTTTATCAGACACACAACTGCTACTACCATCTGGAGGTTCTACATGACACTGCTTAAACATTTGCAAATGATTAAAGGGTCTCTTTAAACACAAATACCAAATTAAATTGCCAAAATAAATGTTCCAGATGTATTAATACTCCATGCCTGGAGCTGACTGGTGGTATAAAGAATCTCAGTGCCATCTATGCTGCTTGTATTGTGAGTCTCAGGGATGCATTGAAATCTATCAAATTGTATTTACTAACTTCAGGTTTTAATTCTTACATTTATTTCCCAGGTGAAAAGGTGAAACTCATTACTGGGGATAGACTTAGCAAAAGGTCTGTGACCTTTCAAGCCCTGTAAAGCTTCAGGCAAAGTAATTAGGCAGACTGAATTTAAAAACAACATCACATTTTGATATACTTGTCAGCTCTGCATAAGTTTTCCAAGACATGGAAGGAAAAACAGAGGCAGAAAGGAAGGCAGAGAGGAATATCCCTGGGTATTTTAGTTTTCTGCTCAAACTGTTTTTAAGTTTGTGGTAGGTTTTTAATAGGAAAACCTGTATTTTGTGCACTGCATGAGGCAAAAGCATTTTCCTTAATTATATTTGATATTTTATCTATCTTCCTGTGTCTCCCTTAGGGAATAAAAAGATTACTGGTTTCTTAAAGCAATAAAGGCAAACTGTCTAAAGCAAATATTAAGTTGTGTTATAATAGCCTCAACTTTTCTAAATTACTTCAATAAAATCCCCAAATTGCTGTAATCAAGATGAAAATTGGAGAAGCTTTGCAGGTCAAATGGCATCTTTATTAATGTGTAAAGCTAGCAAAAAGAGCAATAAAAATAAGATTTAGAATACATAAATACATTTAAAAGCAACAAATACAGAACATGAACTGCCATTTTATACCATCAGCGGGTATGTAGCACACACATGAGAAAGCAATTCACCTAGTTTTGTTGATATTGAAGAGTTAATTATTCTCCACTGAAATTGTAGGGAAAAATAACAATAACAACAAAACAACAAAAAATTGGCATTGAAATTTTTGGGAATTGTTACTTTTAAAATTATTATTTTTAAATTACTTTTAGCATTTTATTACTAAGATTAAAAAATACCCAACCCTAAACAGATCATTGAAAAAATATATTTTAAAGAAACCACTAGAAGCAATTAATTTATACAGGAGATTTGACAACAGTTATAACTGTGTTTTACCATAGCCGCTAGTGATCATTACTAAAGTTGCAATGCAGGAATGAGGAACTTTACTGCTCTTTCTCATACACACAATTGTTCATAGTTGGTACTTTTCATACAATATACCTCTTTATGTTATCTGACAATATCCTGCACATCTCCAAAGACTACCTATAAAAATCTATGCACAAGAAGGCACTTAGTCTTTCCAGTCCCATTTATTTGTATCTATTTATTCATCTACTTATTTATGTAATATTTCTTTGTTTATGTTCTCCTTTATGAAGCCTCATCGTTCAGACAATACTGCTTCAGCCTACTTGCTCTTCTGTTTCAGTGTTTTGGGACTTTAATGACCTCCTGTGGATTCTTTAAATGCCACCACGTTTTAGCAACTGAAACAAACAGTATCTATGTTGGAGGCCTGTGGCTAATGATGTTACTGCAGGGGTCAATGTCAGGTCCAGTCCCATTCAACCTGTCAAAGACCTGGGTGGAGGGACAGAATGCACCCTCGGCAAGTTTGCAGTTGATTCAGAACTTGGTGGAGTGGCTGACATACCAGGAGCCTGTGCTATTATTCAGGGAGACCTGGACAGGCTGGAGACCCTAATGAATTGGACAGAGGCAACTGTGTAATCCTGCACGTGGGGAGGAATAACCCCATTCACCAGTATAGGAAATCAGCTCCGCACAGAAGGACCTGGGGATGATGGTAGTACAGAAAGTCAGCCGTAGTCCAGCAGTGTACCCTTATGGTAGAGAAGGCCAATGGTATGCCAGGCTGCATTGGGAAGAGTACTGCCTGCAGGTCAAGAGGCGATTCTTCTCCTATGCTTAGCTCTGGAGAGGCCGTATCAGGAGTGCTGTGTCCAATTCTGAGCGCCCCAGCACAGCAAAGACAAGGAACTACTGGAGGGGGCCCAGGGAGGGCTATAAAAATAATTAGGGGAGTGAAGCATTGTTGTGGAGTGTTTTCTTTTCAGACGCTAAAATTTTCCTTTACAATGCTTTGTTCTGTTCACCTCCTGTTTTGTTGGATTAGCCCAAATTGTACCCTCCTCCCTAGCTGTCCATCTTCCCTGATACCTGCCCCTTGTCCCTGAATGTTCCCTGTTCCCCCTCCCATTAAGTTGTCAATCCTCCCTTGTGCCAACCCCCTGTCTGGACCGCCCCCTTTGGAATTCCCCTAAACCTCCACACCCCATTGTCCCCTGTGATCCATTCTCCTCCTCATGTCTTCCCCATTGGTTTATACCTTAAGCAACCCCGCCTTGTACTCCTCCCCTAAGCCTTCCCTATTGGTTCATGATTTGTACTCTCCTCTTGATCCTCCCCTGGATATAAATTGCTGTACTCCTCTGTCTCTGTCTTTTGTCCCTGGGTCCTCAGAGAAATAAAACTGGCTTGTAAGCCATACAGATGACTCTTCCCTGGTCTTCAATCTGATCCTTGATAGCCTGTGCCATATAGAGCAGCCTTGCCGCTGCAGAGCCAAGCAGCCCGGCTGTGCCACCACTTGGGCTATTTATAGTCTGAGGGTGGCCACACTTGGCACAGTCCGGGTGAGGGCTAGCCAGCAAACTTCCTCTGGCACTGCATCGGAGCATGTCTCTTCTTAGGAAATGCTGAGAGTTGTGTCTGTTCAGCCTTGAGAAGAGATGAACATGAGAGGATATTGTCAGTGTCTATGGTTGCATTATATGGAGGATGGGGTCAGACAATCCCCAGTGACGGGACAAGGAGCAACAGGCACAAATTAAAACACAGGAAGTTTGACTTGAACAAGATGAAGACCATGAGAGTAACAGAGCATTGGAACAGACTGCCCATAAAGGTTGTGAAATCTTCTGCTCTGGAGATATTTAAAACCCACTTGGAGTAAATCCTGTGCAATCTGCTCTAGGACGTCCCTCCTTTCAGAGTGACGTTGGAGTAGATGATCTCCAGTGGCCCCTTCCAACCCTGACCATCCTGTGATTCTGTGAAAGGCACAATTCAAAAGTTCTATATAAGATTACACAAATAAATGTAGCAATACACTATTAATCTTCTTGTTTTTATATTGATTTTTGTCCTGGAAACAAATGAACAGACTTAATGAATAAACTTAAATCAGTTAAATTTTTTAATTAAAATATTATTTTCTTATATTTGTCTGGACAGGACAACAAGCCTAGATGAGCTGGAACTTTCCGTTTTCTATCAGTGGGTCATGTAAATTTGTTATGCTTTTCTTCATGATGAAATGCATTTGGTCACGAAGAGAAAAACATGAAGTGCATGTGGCAACAAACAGATGAGTTCAGATGGAATTTGAAAATCAATTTTTTGTTTACAAAGTCTTACTCAAACTGGTAGACATATTCCAAAAAGTGCACTGGATGTAGCCACAATGGCACTTAATTACCTGCTAACCTTCTAAAATAGAATCTCATTTTCTAATTTTTTCCTACTTAAATGAATGACATTTTATTTTACGCTTTTTAAAAATTCCTTCTAATTGTCATGCAGTATGTTAACTTCAAATAAATTTATAGATTTAATGCTTTTTACATTGTCTCTATGCTGAAAGCTCAAAAAAGATTATCTTACAATTAATAATGTAGTGGCAACACATAAACATCTGTGTTAAAACTGTGAAAACTATCAATCTTCTATAAGAAACATAAAAGTAAACATCTCACTTGAATATCTGTAAGCAATGATGACTGCCATTTCCTTCATTTTGGAGTACAAGAACACTGTACTGGCTATTAAACTGAACGTGGACCAACAATAGTCTGCAAGTTTTATTTCTCAAAAGAGAGGTTATTGTCACCATCTCATGTCAAAACTTTTTACATAATACAATAGTAATAGGTGCTAACAGTCCTAGGTAAAATCAGTTGTCCTCAGACATGATTCAGCTGCCAAATGCAGTATTTTTCAATTAAAATTGCTTGTAAGTTTGATGAAGGATAGATAATTTTAGTGAGGCATAGGGTTTTTTTTTAATTTGTCACAATTAAGATAGAAGCATATTTGGCCATGAATCTCTGAAGGTTTTTTTAAGAGTATTGTCTGTAACAAAAAAGTACAAATAAACTGTACTTATTTGGGAGTAGTCTCAATTTTAAGTTATTTTTTTTTAAATAGAAAAGTTTGACTTTATTCAGAAACAATATACTTTGAGAAAAAAAAGAAAAAAATGCAGAAAAAAAGGCTTGAATTCTTTTGGTTGTTTATATATACATATATATATATTTCCTTTGGTTGGTTTTTTTTTTGGTTTTTTTTTTTTTTGTTTGTTTGTTTTTTGTTTTTTGTTTTTTATTGTAGGATTGAAAATCTAAAATATCTTTGGAGGTTTTATAGCTTTCCAGGTGTCTGAACTTGTTTTGGGCTGACCACTCTCAAAAGCACATGAACAAAACTTGAGTCTATATAGTGTTGTTTTTTCCTTAAGTTTTATGTAACTCTTTTTCTTTGCAAAGAACTATCCCTGATAAGAACAGAAATTACAGCAGAGACTAATTTGAAATGGTTTTTATGGTCCTTTTACGAAGGTTAGCTTCATGTACCAAAATAACCAATGAGGACTGAAAAAGAATTGGGATAGGGCATTTAGGAGATTGGTGGCTTTTTTTGCCCAGCCTAGTGTGGTTTATGACTTGTTCTTTTTCATTACATATGCTGTAGTTACGACTCAGTCACTGAACTGAATTCACAGTAGAGAGGAGAATAGAAATCAATACCATGGAAAAGAATAAACAATGAAAGCTGTCTATTAATGACAGCTTTCTTCTACACAGATGGAAATTGAGTCCTTTAGTCAGATTACATGAACTTCTGCTTCTTGCCAGACTTTAAACTTAGCGCAGTGGCAAAACAAAAAATTCAAACAATGGTAACTCCAACCAAGAAAATCAAGCCATTCCATTAAAGTTAGAAAGTCCTATAAATTCTGATAGTAAGATCTTAAATTTTAACCTGACTGCTTTGCACCTATCACAGAGTCACACAATAAGCTGGACTAGAAGGAGCCCACAAGGATCACTGAGTTCAGCTCCTGGCCCTGCGCAGCACCTTCCCCAAGAGTCACACCTTATGCCTGAGAGCATTGTCCTAATATTTCCTCAGCTTTGTCAGGCTTGGTGCAGTGATCATTTCCCTGGTCCACTGCTCAACTCCCTTGTCTCGGTTTTTGAAGACAGGTGTCTTCTAGGGAGGGCAGGAGCCTCCCTTGGAATGAAAAACTGTAGACTCCCTCCCTCTGAATTATTATAATTCTGAAATCAAGGGGCTCTCAGGCAGAGATCTGGGGATAGGAATAACAGTTCTTTACTAGTATAACCAGGTAAACAAACAAACAATAACTACAGCATTAACAAGAAAACAGAACCAGAGACCCCGTGACAGCTTTCTCGGCTGAGACGCGATGGGGGAGAGGCTTTGTTTCACAAACCCCTCGGGCAGTCAGTCCCGGTGCTCCTGCAGGGCTCTGAGGAACAGTCAGCTGGAACAGCAGGGATGAGCTGAGATCCTGGGCTGGTGGATGAGGTGGATCAGCAGCTCCGCGGCGGTGCCTGGCACTGCCACACGTCCCGGCAGGACAGGGGGTGAGAGGCCACCAACAAAGAGGGAAGAAGGAGAAGCAGCAGCAGCTCCGTCTGGGTGATGGTGAAATTCCCTTCTCTCCACAGCAACAGCTCCGCGCCCAAAATGTCTTTCTCCAAAGCTGAAGAAAGCCCGCCAAACTGTCCCCACCCTCCTTTCCTGCCCCCCTTCCCCGCCCTGGGCCCGGCAACTCTTTGTCTTTTGTCAAGCACCCACCAAGCACCCACAGTTAGGTTGTCCCCGAAACTAATGGGTAAAAATTCCACAGGCAAGCCAGAACTAAAAAAAAAAACCCACACACCTAACCCCCAACATCCCCTCTGGGTGAAGAACTCTTTTCTATTATTCAGCCTTAACCTACCTGAGACAGCTGCAGGCCATTCTCTAGGATTCCACCACTGATCACCACAGGGAAGAGTTCAGTGCCTGCCCCTCCTCTTTCCTTCACAAGGAAGTTGCAGACTGCAATGAGGTCTCCTCCAGGCTGAACAGACCTCAGCCCTTCCTTATACGGCTTCCCCTCAAGGCCCTTCACCATTGTCATTGTCTTCTTTTGGATGCTCTCTAACAGTTTAATGCCTTTCTTACATTGTGGCACCCAAAACTGCCCCCAGCACTGGAGGTGACGCCACCCCAGAGCAGAGCAGAGCAGAGCGGGACAATCCCCGCCCTTGCATGGCTGGACATGCTGTGCCTGATGCCCTCCAGGACACTCTTCTTTGCCAATTTTTACATAAGCACACAGAACTCCACAAAGTTTGTGGTCTATGAGATATGCCTCTTCTGTCATACTACTGCCAGGCAATAGAAGGCAAAAAGAAGAACCTCCTCCAGTAGAATGCAATTTTTCCCTTTCCAACCTGTTCTGACAAGGTGTTTTATTTTTTCCTTGGATTTAGAAAGATTATTTTCTTTCAGGAGTTGAAGGATTTTTTTTATTCCAATGCTTACCTCATTGTGCTTGTCTGAATGTCTGTATGCTCAATCTGACCAAGATCTCTGGAAAAGAGAGAAGGTTTCTTCTGTTTCTCTTCCTTCTATTTAATCAGAACCTTCCAATCAATAAGAACACAGGATTTTTCTTGATTATTTCTTTTTGTGACTCTTTGTAGTACTGCTCAAATGAAAGAATGTTAAAAGGAGAAAAGATTGTTCATATTTTCAGGGGACAGTGTAGAAATATAGTATTTTTGCTATCCAACTTTCAAAAAAGTTTTATCAGACCACTGTATATAGTGTTCAGTTCTGTTTTCAATTCATTCTTCATCCCAGCTCCTCATACATCTCACTCCCTCATGTGGCCTTCCAGCAGTCCTTCAAGATACACCTCACAAGACCCTCACACCCTGTACAAATAGGTTCAAGAAGAGATGGGGAGCTCTAAAACAACATTTCTGTTCATTTCAGCAGTTCTTTAGGCTCCCATGGTGACACCAAGTTTTAATTTCCCACCAGTTTCTAGTGCACTGTTTCCAAATTTGTTTTTATGCAAGCCGTAGTGAAGACAATCGAACTTGCAATGCAAAGTGACTTTGTGGGACAAAAGTCAATCAGTTTATGAGTTCTGAGGATTTTTTGCAGCCTGTTTGCCAGATTTTAGCAGCACAGAGAGAAGTTAACTGCTGTTTTTATCCTGCAATGTGAATTTGTTCTCTTTTGTAGATGCTTATATCCATCACTTACACTGAATCTATTGCATGTGAGGGTTTATCGGTTTAAAGCCAATTCTGCTTTAGTTGATGAAAGCAAGAAAAAGAAGGAAAAAATATGTATTAATTTGCAGCTACGCATATCTATTTTTAGTGAAGTACTGCATATTACACCTCCAGTATAATAATTTTCTCCTGCATTAGTAGGGAGAAAATTTTTATTAGCTCAGAAATACTATGTTTAAAAATGGAATTAAATTTAGAAATCTGAGTCTCATGGATAATCAATGTGCAGAAGGGAGAGTTCATAGGAAAGCTGGTTATTCTGCCTTCGTTCTCCAGAGACAGTAGGCCTCTTGGTGTTTGAACCTGACATGTTCTTAAATAAGGGTTGGAAATTGCACAATGTTTTCTTTGATATTTTTCCCCTTTCTCTTTCATATGGGTGTGCAGACACAATGCAGAAGACAGCTAATGATCAGCTTACTCACAGCCAGTTTTGCAGATAAGAGATATCAAGCGATATTGTCCAAAAACTGTTATGGCCAGTGCCAGCACACCTATAAATTGAGGAAAATATTGAGATTTTATTCCTAATACTTACTGGTGAAGACATAAATAATATTTTTCTTCTTATATAATTGTAGTTTTCAGTCAACTATTTAATTATGAAGCTAAATCATCTTTCTTTCTTTTCTTTCTTTTCTTTCTTTCTCTTTCTTTCTTTCTTTCTTTCTTTCTTTCTTTCTTTCTTTCTTTCTTTCTTTCTTTCTTTCTTTCTTTCTTTCTTTCTTTCTTTCTTTCTTTCTTTCTTTCTTTCTTTCTTTCTTTCTTTCTTTCTTTCTTTCTTTCTTTCTTTCTTTCTTTCTTTCTTTCTTTCTTTCTTTCTTTCTTTCTTTCTTTCTTTCTTTCTTTCTTTCTTTCTTTCTTTCTTTCTTTCTTTCTTTCTTTCTCTCTCTCTTTCTCTCTCTCTCTCTCTTTCTCTCTTTCTCTCTTTCTCTCTTTCTCTCTTTCTCTCTTTCTCTCTTTCTCTCTCTCTTTCTTTCTCTCTTTCTTTCTCTCTTTCTTTCTCTCTCTTTCTTTCTTTCTCTCTCTCTTTCTCTCTCTCTTTCTCTCTTTCTCTCTTTCTTTCTTTCTCTCTTTCTCTCTTTCTTCTCTTTCTTCTCTTTCTTCTCTTTCTCTCTCTTTTTTCTTTCTCTCTTTCTGTCTTTCTCCTCCTTTTTCTTTCCTTTGTTTGCGTGCGTGTATTTATTTTTCCTAGATGTGATCTTGTCATAATAATTCAGATGAAATAAGCAATATGAAATAATATTTTTTTATTATTAGTAAAATCTGCAGGTGGAGAAGAGTGCAACCTCATAAAGCTGATTGAATACAGTCCATTACTGATCAGTGTACTGTAAAAAAGTGAGGAAAAAAGGTTAACAGACTGTGGTGGTTATTTATTGTGATAAATTTGGAGGTGGGTATTACAAAGGAGATGATTTTTATTTTCATTACCATAAAAAATCATAATGCCGTTAACTACATTTCAGTGAAATGTGATTCTGTGCTGGTGAAATGAAAAACCAAACCAAACAAGCACACTAAAATATACTGTGATTATAAGTTCCAATTTTATTTCATTTTCTCCAGGCTGGTCTCAGTTAGAGAGAGAATTCAGGGAATAAATGAATGCTGTTAAGAAGACAAAGTAAGAACACAAATAAGTTTCTTATCAGTTGGACATCATATTTTCTGCTGTAGAAGTCTGCATACTACAGCAGTGTTTCTCAAAGTACATCCAGATATTCATTAGTATACCGTGAGGACAGGTGAGCAAACCCAGGTTTGAGTCAGCCTGTAGCTACGTTCAGTGAATAAAAGTGATGGAAGTCTCTGGGGCCTACAAAGAGGGAGTAGACAGAGACTATTTCTTAAATCCAAATGAGTATATGAAGATGCAGCATTTCCAGGGGATTTTAGGAAAGTGAAAATACTAAAATATGTCCTTGGATGCGTATCATCTATACCCATGAGAAGTGAGGTATGTTAGTAACAAGAATTAGTGTGTAAAGTGTGGAACAGTTGCAAAAACAGATCCAAGATCAGATTAAACAAAAAGCTTAATAAGATTTATTAGTTTTTCATTTAAACCTATAAAAATTTTCTGTAAAAGTTGCCTTTGCTTCTCCTTAAAAGATGCAAGCCATATCTAAGGCAAAAAATTAGGCAAGTATTCATTTAGCAACTGAATTCTGCAACAGGAGGGTTACTGCAGGACTTTCATGCACAGGTCTAGGCCACTCTGCATTTTTTTTTTGTCAGCACTTGTACATGGCAAATGAGTTCTTTATCATATAAGAGTTTCCTTATAATTAGGTAGACTTCCATGTTGAATTAAAGGCTTGTCTTTTCTATGAGGTGATGCTGCTAGTGATACAATCACTCTTATTTCATGTCTGAATCTATTCTTTGCAGCTCCATAGACTCCAAATTCATTACCTTACATAAAGACTTTTTTTCCCATTTGACTTTAATTAAGCCCTATCACCATATACTAGTGGAATACTTAGCACTTTATTTTTCTGTTTCAAAAAACCTTGCTGCCATGTAAATTCTTCCAAACTTTCATGGCTCTTTGTCTTAAATTTTATTGCTTCCGTAATTGCTCACAGGAAATAAAACATTTCTTGGCATGAGAGTATCAATTAGGTCTTGGTGTGATGTCTTTTCCAATGAAAAATATTTCTATGCATGAAATCCAGAGCAATAACAAAAACACTTAAATGTTTGTACAGAGGGCTGTGTAAGGAAATATTTTGTGTGCACAGGGAATATCAAGCCCAATGTCAAAATACAAACTAGTACACTGAATAAAAGCCATGCCTCGACTATAGAAAATCTTTAGGGAGAGAAACCCTGTGTTTTCATTAAGAAATAAGATGACCTGTGGAAAAGGATGTCTGTACAATCCTTCTGGGACTAACAGCAACAAAACAAATCAGTTTTTAAAATAGAAAGATCAGACTAAAATGCATTTGCTCACAGACAGAATCTGCAGAGCTGCCAGGCATTTGGGAGACCATTTCCAAATGCTTCTCCAACCCCAGCTGGAAAAAAAACCAAAACATTTTGTGGGTTCATAGAATAGAAAATAAAATTAGCTCCAAAGTGTGGCTAAGGACTGACTACAACACAGACTTCTGTCATGTGGCTATGAAATATACACTGACTGGTTCTTCCAGGTGACCTCCTGCATGGCAAATCCACAGTGACTGCACAAGTAGGCTGGGTGGCAGATCTGCTTCCCCATCTCTGCAGATTTCTGGGTCTCTCTCCTCTCTCTGCTGTGGCAGAGCAGCCAGAGAAACTGTGTCAAGCCTACAGCATGTAACACAGCTCAGACAGGAAACTCCAGTGGGAGAAGGAGAGATAGTGAGACAATATTTCTTCTAGCCTATGCTTCAATAATTAATAGCAAATAATAGGATTCCAGTCCCTTGCTGTATTTTGATGATGACACTTTCTAGTATGAGCAGAGAAGCCAGAGAGGAAGAAAGGGATTTTGCTTTTAGAACGAGTCTGGTGAGTTCACCCTGGCTTGTATTGGGAAATTGCATTATCTGTGTGAAACAGAAAGTTGGTCTTTCCTGCTACAGAGACCCACTGAGAGATGTCAGAGAGCTCTGGCATGCAGTGAACTGAATAATACAGTACCAAAACCCCCCAAACACCTGTGGAAACAGGTGATGGAGTTAGAGGCTCTGAATTTGAAATAGGCAGCCCCAATAGTAAGTCAATAGTAATAGTTAGCTAGGATATATGAATAAGAGTTATAACCAATGTAGAATATATAGCTTGCACACTACATTTTTACCTAACTCATTCCTGTCTTTGCATGGTTCAAGTGCATGAGCCTTGCTCATAATGATAGTGAAAATTCTTAAAATCTTAGAAAATTCAGGGACTTAGAAAGAAAGTTAGGTTTGGAAAGCCCTGGGGAAAGTAGGCCCTGAGAAATGTTAGGCCTTGTGCTTGCTAAAGATCAGGTCAAACTGCACCTGTGTAGTCAGTATATGATAAATGATACAATTGTTAGATGTGATTAGATATAATTATTGTTTAAAGAACATGAGGAACAATGTTAGGGGGCTGGGAGCATCACGAGAAATCCATGCTTGGGTAAAAACAATGCATACAATAGAACAATGTAAGTTTAATAATTAATATGTAAGTTGCATAACGATAGAGTATAAAATATGTTCAACTCAAAACCAAATCCGGTCAGATTTGGGTATGTGTACCCCTGACACCCAGAGCTCTTCAATAAAGCACCTTCATATAATCATTTGTGATTATGTGTGTTCCTGAACGCTAACATTAAAACTTGTTTAAATATGCTTTTCAGAAGGCAGACTTAAAGAAGATTAGTCTTTCCCACACAGAAGCACAGCGCTTCACCAGACCTACTAATCTCTACATCCAGCAGCAGCATCATACCGTGAAGACTGAAACCATCTCTCATCCCCTGAGCCGGCCTGGAGATGAGAAGTAGCCTGTTAGGGGTAACCATTGGTTCCATGCTGATGAAGGAAAGGGATTATCTGTCTGTAAAACAGAAGGAAAGGTCTTAAAGATTTTAGGCCTACAGTGGCAGGAATTTTCTAGAGTTGATCATACGACAGAGATGGTGAATCTTAGGCAGAGATCATGATTGCTAATGGTGTGCGAGTAGGGCTTGAGATACCTGCTATTTTCTGGCCGCTATGGAAGTTCTGCTACTCACACTGTCTGGCAAGCAGTGGCTGGTTATAGGAAGCATTCAAAGCATCAGCTAAAAGATAAGGATATTGCTTAGAGGTTGTAGGGAGCCAAAGGAGAAAAAAGAGATTAAAGAAAAAGTGGAGGGAGAGATGGCGTCACAAAGTGTGGAAAAGGTTCATCAATACATCTTATACATATAGCACTTTTTACACAAATTGATAGTATTTAAATGTAATATTTAATTATGATAGATGTAGCCAAAAATGTATCATCGTGGTCTGAATGCTTATTAGCTTAAAGGATGTCAGCTTTTCTCCATGTTTTTTCAGACTGCTTAGAAATCTTATTTCCAGGTATGACAAAAAATTCAGGCATAATTTCTAATATTACTTTAATATTAGAATAATTAAATGGTATATAACATTAATTTATAATAATAGTTTATTTAACATGTCACCAACTACACTGATTTATAACTACACCTATGCATTTTACATATATACATAGTGCCAGTGCATTACATAGAATGGTTAAAATACAACAGCCTTTCAAAATCACATTAAAAATACTACTGGCAGCTAACCAACCTGCACATGATGAGGTAACTATATCTTCAGTGAGTGGTGAAATTTGAGAGAAGTGTACTGGTCTGTTCTTTCCTGGTAAAAGTAGGAATGTTTCTAGTAAAATGAAAGATCTTCTCCCTGAACTGTTAAGCTTTGAGCCCTGTGGTGCAGTTTTTTTCTCCCTATGGGTCTTTTGTGTGTGAAGTTAGTGGTAATGTAGAATGACAGAATAATTACTGTTAAAATATCTTTTTCCAAATGGCATGTGATTATGTAATGAATCATCTGTACAGAGAATAAAGTATATTAAAGCACCTCACTTCAGTCAGTTGGAATCCAATTGAGAGTTTAAAGCACCATAAAGTTTACTCTTTTCTCTTTCTTTCTTTTTTTTTTTCTATTTTCCCCCATCTTTCTGGGCAAATCTTAACCCTGATTTTCTTTTCCTTTTTAGGTCTTATGGAGCTTATGTGTCAAATAATCTCATTGAGGAGATAAAAGCAGTTCTCCAAAAGTCTGCATTAGAAGGAACAAAAGATTCTTCAGTTGCTGATAAAGACGAGATAGGGTCATTTCCTCTGATTGTCAGCTATTCTAATTTCTGTTTCATAGCTGTGACCCAAGTTCATGACTTTAGGGCTTTCTGTCAGCTTCACATCATCACCTGCAATTTGCATAATGTAAAACTACAAGAAAACATGGAGTAGGACAAGCTTAAATTAACCTTGTATAGTCTGAGTTTTACTCTGGTTCATTAATTTCAAGGCACATGTGGTTCTGATACCAAATGAAAAGAGAATGCTTTCAGCTGTACAAATTAACTGTAATAAAAATATGAAAAATTGCAACTTTTGTACTAAATCTGATAAGAATGAGAATGAGATTTGGTTTTTTGTGTTTGTTCCCGTTTCTCATATAAGAAACTTAAATGCTATAATGTAGTCAGTTTTCTGTATTAAGGCATTGTACAAGCAGTGAAAAACTCTCTGTATCTTAAAGTTAAGCTGTGGAGACTATATCTCCATTTGCTAAAAACCAGTCTCTACTATCCAACTCTGATAGTGAGCTTGGTATTATGTTTTTAATGAAATCACATTAACCACTTTATTTTATCAGATAAGAATTTTTCTGTGTTCTTTAAGCTTGCTCTGCTCTAGTAATTAATCTAAATACATTTCATTGCATCTGAAATATAGCGTATGTACAAGATCCATGGAAAATTATCCTGGAACAGTATCTTGGTAAATTATAATTCACATACTGCTTTCACCTTTACTGAATTTAAATATTGTCAGGGCTGCTTCAGAGATATTTTAATGAGCAATGAATTCCAGCATGCTAACACTTACTGTGATAGCGTCAACACGAGTCACATATAATGTCTTTAGTCCCATCAGTCTGCCATATAAACCAACTTCAAGTCACTGTCATTGACAGTCATTGACACCCCATGCTTGGCTGTTCTGGGTTAAGGATGTTTATTGATTTAGATATACAATTTTTTTTTTTTCCTCACTCATGTGTCCTGCTGACACAGCAAAATATTTTAATTACTTAAAATAACCAATCTAGTCTCTCAAGCAATTTTATACTCCTGTAATTACTAGTCCTAATACATTTTCAGAAAAACTCATTAAAAAGGAAACAATCAAACAAAAAGGACAAACAAAGCAAGCAAGCAAGCAAACAAACCCTAAAGACATTACATACATGCAAAAGCATATTTCAAAAAATCAGAAAGTCTGAAGTCTCCCAGAAATATTGACCCAGTAATAATGATGCTGTCCCAACTACTCCTTCAGAACTGATTGTTTCCTCCACTGGACTTCTTTACATTAGTTTCTGGGCTGATACGTTCTCCATGAAACAGTTAGAAGAGATTTTTGATTGTTTTCCCCTCTTTCTCTGATTCCTCTTGATATAAATATTTCAAAATAATATTCCAGCCTAAGGCAAATTCATGGCATGGAAAAACTCAGTACAAAGAAGAAAGATTAGAAATAATTAAAAATAACTGAAAATATATGTGTTGGCCAACTTGAATAATTATGAAAGGTACTGCCTTATCCATGTATTGATGACTACAATGATTAAAAAAAAAAGAAAAAAAGAAAAAAAATCTCCCATTTAAAAGAAATGTCCTCTGAAGTAGAAGCACTCATTATGAATAGTAAAATGTTATATTTTGAACTAAAATATAAACATAAAAAGCACAAACACATCTTGCAATAATGAAATGCTTGCTTTAAAAATACTGAAAAAAATAAAATATCCAAAACTCCAATTAAGCAAATGTATTGCTCTCATACTGTAATGAACAAAGTTTACTAGATTCCACCTGAGGGCATTGTCATGGATACAACATTCAGAGAATCACAGAATGGGTCAGATTGGAAGAGACATCAGGGGGTCATTTGGTCCAATCCCCCTAATCAGGCAGGGTCATCCTAGAGCACATGGCACAGGATTGTGTCCAGGCAATTCTTGAATTCTCCAGCGAGGGAGACTCCACTACCTCTCTGGACAATCTGTTCCAGTGGTCAGTCACCGCACTACTGGTAAAGTTCTTCCTCATGTTCAGGTGGAATTTATGATGCTTCAGTATGTGCCCATTGCCTGTTGCCCTATTGCTCTGCACCACTGAGCCCAGCCTGGCTGCATCCTCCAGGCACCCACCAACCCTACTGTGATAGTTTTGCATTAATTAATATTTAGTAAGAAAGAAGAAATTATTTATAGAAATTATTTTTCTGAGAAAAGCTGTTGATAACTTTTTTTGTGCTTGAAAAAAATTATTCTAAACCACTACACCTACCTACGTACATTGGTGAGATCTCCTCTCAGCTGTCTCTTCTCAAGACTGAATAGGCCCTCATGAAAGAAATGCTTGTCCCTTAGTCATCTGTTTCTCTCTGCTGGACCTGGAGCTCCACATCTCTCTTGTACTGTGGAGCCCAGAACACTGGGCTCTGTATGTGGCCTCTCTAGGGCTAAGCAGAGGTGCAGGATCCCTTCCCTTGACTTGCCAGCAGTACTGAACCTGCAGTGGTGCATGCGGTTCCTGAAGGACACCTCATGGGAGGCACTTTCACTGGAGAAGTTAATGAAGGACTGTGGCCTTTGGGAAGGGCTCATGTTGGAGAAGTTCATGCAGGACTTTTTCCCATGGGAGGGAACCCCACACTAGGGCAGGGGAAGAACTTTTCTCCTTGAGGAGAAAACAGTGGCAGAAACATCATCTTCTTTGATGAACTGACCATAGACCCCATGCCCTGTCTCCCTGCACCCCTGGCAGGAAAGCAGGTAGAGCCCAGGAAGGAGGGAGGAGTGTGCAGAAGGTGTTTTTAAGATTATTTTTTTTTTATTTATTTCTCATTATCCTGCTCTGATTTAAATAGTAATAAATTAAATTAATTTCCCCAAGTCATGCCTGTTGACCCAAGTCATTACTGTGACAGTAATGAATAATCTCTCCCTTCCCTTAACTCATGAGATTTTCATTATATTTTCTCCTCCTGTCCAGTTGTGAAGTGAGAGAGTGGCTTTTGAGCATAACCAGGCATCCAGGCCAGATCAAACCACATACATGGTTGCAACCTGACTTGTTGCCTGCTTCCTTCTCACCAGGTACTGAACTCCTCAGTCTCATGGGCTCTACAGCCAAGGCTGCTACAGCTGCCCCCAGCCTTCACCTTGTTTCCAGCAAGGCCTTCCTATTTCATTATTACAACAGGCAGTGCACCATTCCTTGTGGGATCCTCTTTCCTCTAGCATGAAATTATCATCAATGCTTTCCAGAAACCTCCTGAATTCTTTGTGCTTTTCTATGTTGCTTCTCTAGTACATGTCAGGGTAGTTAAATTCCCCCACAAGAGTGCTTGTAGCTTGGAGGCTGCTTTGAGCTGTATATAGAATGTCTTAGCCATTTCCTCCTCCTGATCAGGCAGTCTGTAGCAAACATTCACAACTCTGTCACCCTTACTGGTCTACCTTTTTACCTTCAGGTAACTCTCAGGGCTACATCTCCAATGAAGGTCAGGAGTGGTCTTGACCTGCAGATCTTGGTCATAAACAATTACTCAATTGTCATTTCTATTCCTGGTTCTATCAGTCTGACAGTTCTCCTCTCTTTACTTCTGCTATAACCTGTTCATGCATCAGCTTGTGACTGTCTCAAATGGGCTTGTGACTTACACTTACCACTTAAAAGAGAGATTGAGACATTTCTGAAATGTTTGGTATTTGCCTTTAGCATAATGAGTCATAAGACAATTTTCAGTTCAAAAGAATAGTGCTGCAGAGAGACGTTTTAGCTCAATCTTATAGTAAGGAAATTGCTCCCACTGTAGATTCTTTGTCTTAGGACTTCTTTGCTGTTAATTACCAAAGGCTAGATGCCCTGAAAATTTGGCTAGTTTAAGGAAGGACTTGAATAAAAGAGACAGAATTCTCAGAATTGAAGATAGTGTATAGTGTAGGGACTTGGGGTTTTCTTCAATTTCCATCATGTCTAGTTTAGCAATGTCAAGAACAAATATGTTGCAAACATAATGATTGGGAACTCCTACTGCAAGGTATTTAGAAAGAGCACTTGTTTTTAGAAAGAAGTACTTGTGGCTTATTTTGCTACTGATAAAAGGAACATTGAATAACCAATATGTATTTTACCTTTTCTATTCCAGTGTCTGTTTCACTGGGAATAACACTTCTAGAGGATGATGATTCCTCTCTAATATCAGAAATTTACTCTTACTGGTTTATGGACCTTGTGGTTTCCCATTTATCCAGGTTTACACATATTACTGATGTCACTGTTGTTTCAAAGTATCAGGATGAGAGTGACAGAAACACACCACATTCCTACCAAACCTTCCCAAAACCAAAATTGCATCTTCTGGAAGATGCTGCTGATGATGTGTGTCTTGATAGTAATAATGCATGTGGTGCAGGAGAACAACCTTTGCAGTTG
Organism: Poecile atricapillus; assembly: GCF_030490865.1. Classification (NCBI taxonomy): domain Eukaryota; kingdom Metazoa; phylum Chordata; class Aves; order Passeriformes; family Paridae; genus Poecile; species Poecile atricapillus. The sequence goes on along the minus strand of NC_081249.1, from coordinate 55,646,619 downwards.
ATTAAATGTCTCAGTTTCACAAAGGCCATTTATTGTTTTGTCTATTTCAGTACCATAGAAATTCTCCTTTAAATAGAAGAAATGTCATTTCTGGAAAATGTCACCCTAAAACCTTCAGTCATGAAACAGAAAACCTTGACAGGAAATGTTTTTTTTTTTCCTTGTGTTTTTTTTATTTTTTTTTTCCCTCTTGAATGGCAGATTTCAATACTTTGCCTCCATATTTTAGATTACCCTCCTTTCAAAGCTTAGAAAATATAACTGGACAGAGAAAGTTGAGAGTGATAGCTACAATGAATTTTGACCTATTCAGTTTTCCAATCTCTTTGGTTTTTGCTGCCTTGGAGACAGCCTATGCTTTTGTTGCGAAGGAAAGGATTTAAATATTATTTAAGACCCATTAGTAACAGTTAGAAAGACTTTTCAGAGTTGTAAAAGTTTAGATGGATGTAAATGGGGTAAATTTTCAGTCCAGTGTGTGTGGACTAAAATCCAAATTGGGTAATTTTAATAAATAATATTGATAGCAACTGTTGCTGAATGTAGGCATATGTTGCACATACTGTTGTTACCAGAAGAAAAAAATCTTCATTCATAAAATTGTATATAAACTTAGAAAATTAGAGACAATGCATTCCAGATTTTGCTTTTGTTGGTTTGGCTGTTTTTCTTTACTTATATCAAGTTCAAATATCTTTTTCTCAAGATTATTATATTTCTGAATGATATTTATCCTCAAATGTGGAATATAAATGTCCCAGTGTAGATGCGTGACTATATATGACATAGCCATGTTTTTTTGTGCTAAATGTAGCTGTAGCAAAAGTTCTGATTTTAATCTTCATTACAGTAACAAATATTTTATAGCTACCTTAATGTACCTGCTTTCTATAAGTGATCTGAATGTATGTCTGCATTAGAAAGGTACCAGTGGAACACTAGACTCCCTAATTTGGGAAAAAGCTCTACATCTCAAGGAACAGTTTATGACTTTTCATTATCCTTCCATTCCTCAAAAACTTCCATGCAACTACTTTACATGGTGTAGAGAAGTCAATGTAATAGACATATTTACTTTTTAGTGAAGACATATTTCAATACTAATGCAACTGGACACAAGTAAAAATAAATCAAATAGTTTTAATGACAGAAGGCACAAAAAGTTGAAGCTCAACATCTAGCAGCACTAGATATTTTGTCTTTCTTACTCAGTGCTATAAGTGACTTGAGCTTAAAATTTTCAGTATTTAGACACATGAAAGCAGGTTGTGAGAAGAACAGAGTCCTGGTTTTCAGCTTTATAGTTATGAATTGTGGTCTACTATGGCAGTCAGAATTTTTTTTTTTTTTTTTTTTTTTTAATTTGCATAGCACAAAAGGTTGAAGAAAGAAAACAACCCCAGAAAGCCCCAAAACCTGGAGCTGTCATCCTTTGTTCCATGTCTAATAGATAAATGGTCTGGTTAGGTTCAAGTGTATTTCAGGAGAGATGTCTGGTTCAAATATCTGTTGTACATTTCAAGGTGCCACAGTGGACATGTGTACCTGGAATAAAGAAAAAAATTAAAGCCACCCCAAACACTACAGGAAATGCACACAATTAGTCTTAATGAAAAAAATTCCAAAATGATACCAGGGAAAGAATCACATTTTTCCTTTCATCTATCTGTAGATTGATGTACCTTTCACATCTATCTGTCTGATAGATGTTCATCTACTAAATCAAAATACTCCATTAATCTCCTTATATGTATTAAAGTATTAAGAAATCTATCATGATCACTGCAAGCTATTAAAAATTCTAAGCATATGATGCTGACTAGCTTAGAACCTTCATCTTGGTTATACACAAACACATGGCATATTAATTCAGCAAAGTTCACTGCAATTATGTTTATGCTTTAAAAAAGGGGATTTCATGCCATAGAGGTAAACCCGATAAGCAAATATTACACATTAAAAGCAGAAGTTTTAGAAAGGTTTGGCCTATATTCACTTAGAGAGAAGTAGCTTATGCAACTTTTTATAGTTACAATAATTTTTTTTTCTGATACCATCCATTAAAGTTGGTTTTGTTCATCTTCATTCTTCATCTGCAGAATGAAAGGAAAAGCCACAAGACTTTGCAGAATCTCCTCTACTTCCTTCTGCTCTACAAGAAGAAAATTATTCAGGTTAGAAGTGTGTGGCTCTTCTTTTGCATGAAGGTTTTAAATATACCACACAAAGAAGAGAAAATATCGTGCAAGTCTATTTTCCAAGAGTGTCCTGGCTGTTAAGAGAAGCAGTCAGATTGTAAAGATGACTGAATATTCTTCAAGATGACTTTAAGTGTCAGATGGTTGTGTCCTAGGATTTTTTTCACCAATCCCTACATTTATACCATGTTCTGTAAATCTAAACCAGACAAAATAAACATTTTCATCATATTCTTTTACACTACTTGGACAGATCCTGCATAGTCACATGGCCTGCTAAATTATATTCCAGGCAGCCAGGTGAGACTACATCAGGGGCAAAGAATGGGCAGGTAATAATAACTAAGCATTAAACATTGGGACTTTCTGATAAAATACCGAAAGTTAGGTTATGACTTCTAAGTAGTAATATGCAAACTTCAAGGAAACCATCAGCAGTGCAGCCATCTTAGCTGCCAGACAAAATATAGATCTTCCCTTAACAATTCAGTAGGTAAAGTGTTACAGTTTCTACTTCAATTAAATAAAAAATGGACTCAGAATCTTTCTTTCATGGCATATACAAAAGCTTTCAAATGTATGCTACTCTATGTGTGAATTTATCATCCCTGCCGGAATAACTTCACTTTGTGTAACTAATTTAATATTTATAGAAAGAGAAAGTGCAAAAATAACTCTCTGTGACAGCTGTAGTGACGTTTTTGCAAGGTGCCTTTTACTGAACCATCTAGGGTTAGGGTTACACCTAGGGTTAGGGTTCAGAGAACCACAAAGCCCAGAGCTTCAGGGACTGTGCAGCTACAAGTGATCTGCCAAACTGAATAGAAAACTGCCACAAAATAGCTCCCTCTATAACTTTTTGCTTGGCACCAGACTCAGCCCAAGGTTCTTTTCACTTTTCCATGTAGGTTAGAGTTACGCCTATGGTTAGGGTTCAGAAAACTACAAATTCCAGAACTCCAACTACACTGCAGCTACTAAAGGCATGCCAAGGGGAACAAAAATCTCTCATAACATGGCTGCTTCCTCCATAAATTTCTTCTTGGCACCAGAATCAGCCCATGGTGCCTTTTACTGCTCCACCTAGGCTTTGGCTTAGGGTTAAGTGGGAGAAGAAGACCTTAGGATAAGTTATCTTACTTAAGCAAAGCACATTTTGCTCAGGTCACCTACAGAATAAAGAAGTATTCTCTACTTGTGATATAGGATATACTACTTTGGGGCTGACTCCTCATAAACTACTCTAAATTGATCTTGTTTTCTCAGTCTAGGAAGATAAAGGAGTAGGCATTTTTTAAATCTTTACATGAAGTGAGACAATTCTCATTTGAATTTTATGCAATGTGTTAAATTTTCCATAGACTATTTTACTGCAGTTAAAAAATAGATGCAGAGGTGTTATGAATATTATGAATGTTGACCTGTGTAGTCATATCTCTATTAGCATTTCTATTCAGCTATTAAATTACAAAGAATTGTAAAAGTAGAAAGAAAGTTAAGCAGTAAAATTTCAGCTAATATACAACAGGCAGAACTGTGTTTAATTCTAATGCTGAAGATGAGTCTGAAAAAGGGCACTGACAAACTATATAATTACAGTCTTTGACAGAATACTTTTTTCAGTTTCTGAATCTGAATATAATGACACTTTTCAGTTCTCAGAACTAGAAGACTGAGGATGAGTCAGAAGAGCAAGCAGTAGCTTCCATTAAATGTCCCAAAGGAAAAAAAGTAAAAGGAAATGGAATTTAGAAAGAGGAGACACAACACCAGAAACAACAGAGTCACTATAGCACCATCAATAAGGATGGAAAAAACTTTAAAAGTTTCTATATTGAGGTTCGTTTGTTAACTGTCACTCTCTGCTGGAAATCTTGTGTGAATAGATTTTGTTTTGATATTTCAAAATTTCTGTTCCTTGTCTTAGCAGACCCCACATCTGCAGAGATATATGAAAAGAGGGAAAAATATGTTTGAAAATCAACTAGTAAATAATTTTCCGTTATATAAATCTCTTGAAACAGGTTTGGCTTTGAGTATGGAGTGATTTTTTTTTTTTTTTTAAGTGGCTTATTATTTTTTCCAATTTATCTCAAATAGTGCAGCAGCAGTAACACATATTCAGCAACATAGAGGTTAACTTAACTTTATCAGGGTTCTTCCCAACACCATAGGTGGACTGATTCCAGCATCTGAGATAACATGTTGATACTTTCATATATCTCTGCATGGACTTCAGTTCAGAAACAGTATTTGAGGATTACAACAGGTTTGACAATATTCTTTAGTTCGATATTAGATATGTATGTCAGGGGTGCCTTTTCCAGATCATCCTGCCTATCATAGATAACAAGGTGTAAAATGGAATAAAGTCCCATCACAAAAGAGGATTTTTTCATTAGGTAGACCCAAGAGAGGTTTGAGCTTAAAAACTTTGAGCTTAAAATATGTATCAGGAAGTGACCTGTGGATACAAGATGCACATAAACACACACACAGTGTCCAACTCCAGTATGTTGGGCTGACTAACTAGCATACTGTGTTCTGCAGAATGATGTTGGTTTCATCACAAGCTTTCTAAACCAAAATATCATTGTATTACAATATGTCAGAATTTCTCAGTGAGAGTTTTCTGAGAAAAGAGAGCACTCAGAGCTAATAAATGCTCTAAGTGCTATTACTTGCAGCATGTAAAGCAGTCCTAGCTGAGGCTGAGGCACTAATTTCAAAAAACTATTTGTAAAAATAGAATCTGCATGAATGAAGTTATATTTTCATTTCAAACAAAAGGTGGGAAGAAGTGCAAAGAAATGGATTGATTTTCTAATTCTCAGTACCAAGATTTTTTGGAGAAAGAATTTTGGAACTCATGCATGGTACTCAGGCTGCAGGTGACAGTGCAATACCATCAGCAGAGGACTTATCTACAAATGTATATAAATACGTGCTACAGACTATCATTCAGAGCAGGTTTTACTCAGTGGGATTACGGAAAAATATGTTTGACGACCTTGAAAAGTCTGTCATGTGAAGTTGAGGCTGCAACCTGTTGTTTGCTCAGTCTATTTTTGCAGTCAAAGATTCTTTGACTGATGTGTGGACTCTTGAATCATGCCTTTGTGTTTACTTCTGAGGTATAGTCTTACACATCTGTTACTAAATAGAGGGAAGTGTCCTAAGGATTTACTTCCTCAGAAGGAGAATGTCTGTTTAGGGCTTAAAGAATGACTATAAATTTTAGTGTATCTCTGTTGAATACTGTAATTACACTCCAAACTTAGGGAACATTCTAAATCAGAGTATGATTAAGGAAATGGCATTGCTTCTAAGCTGTGGCCATGTATAGAGGACAGTTAGCATTGCAGATGGAGCATTTTGGAAACATTAGCTCGCTAATATCATGTGGAATATGGCCCAATCTGATTCATTTAGTTACCTGGCTAAGGACTATTTACTATAGAAAATATAAAAAGGACAAAGAAAGTGGTAAATTAAACACATAGATCTACAGACCTGAGAAGGTGATAGAGCTGTATTTATTGTTTGTCTGGGTAATTTAATCCTGTGTGCATGTTTGTTTGTGCTAAATTCAGTAGCAAACCAAGTCAGACTATCTGGTAATTAGGAGAAATCTCCATATGTGACATCAGTGGTGGGTATGGACCCAAGGTCTGCTCATGGATATTAGCCAGGCTGAGAAAACCATGCTAATATTTAAGGGATCTGTGGGAGTGAGTGAGACTGTGAAGCAGGTGGGTGATTTCATGCACCCTTTTGATAGCAAACATCAAGCTGGACAAGCCAGTGAATGAGACTCATTTGGAGGGGAAATGGGCCGGCATTCAGACAGGGCTATTGGGTGAGTGTTCAAGAGACCTAAGGGTATGGGTGCGATTGTGAATGTGGACAGTGAGAGCATGCATGATTGCAGTAGTGAGCTTCAAAAGTAGTGAGTAGTGAGGGAGGAGGAGCAGGGTTTGCCATCTGTACCTATATCTTATGAGAGTCCTGTTTTATGTGTGCTGTTATGGGTGCTGTTAAAGGCAGTGTCCTGAATGGGTGAACTGGAAAACTGCGTCTATCAGCTCGGGATGGAGACCCCTGAGATGTGATGTTTTAATCTGTGCTTAGCCTGACCTGTGCGTAGCATTAATAAGATGTAACTGTGTACTACTAAAGAAATGGAAAAATAAAACCATTAATTATAATTTCACTAGAATTTCTGGTTTTAATGCATAGAATTCAGTCATAATGTACCATTGTTTCTAAAATACTCTAGTTTTTATATTTATATTTTATGCCATATTTAAGCAACCTGAAAATAATTCCTTTATTTGTTTTTCTTCTTTAGAAGGATCTGTTGGTTTTATTTATTTTTTTTTCTACTTTGATAGTATTTTAAAGGTAATATCTTTGGTAGGATCTTAAAGAATAAATCAGAATCTTACTTATATTTTCATGTAATCTGTCAGGTATACTTCAGTTTACAAACAAATTAACAAGAAAGGAAAATTCAATTTAAAAAAGAAAAATCAGAAAAATCTCAACCCATCCACAGAAATTTTTGTGTTTTATTTCTGAATTTTGAATAGTATTTAATCTCAGTTTATTGAATGGATAACTTAACAAATTATTATAAGTTACTATAATTAATTATTAATATTAATTAACACTTCACCACTCCTTGGAGCACTTGGTATTTTTTTGTCATAAATAAAAAAAAATCTTTTTTTTTTTTTTTTTTACTAAGAGAAACTAAAATAAAATTAAAGATGGATGAATAAAAAAATCCACATTTTTTTAACCATTCCAATCATTTCCCCTGTAAAGTGAGAAAAAAGCAGAAAGATATATGAAAGGGATGCATCCATTTAAATTATATGAGGCATATAGGCTGGTAAAAACTTGATGATACATAGAAACATATATAATGTTTTGATTAACTAACCTATAAAAATAATTTTATGCAATCTGCAAACAAGAAATATAACTCGTGGCACAAGAAATTCAAGGGAGGATTAAATATTATATTTCATGTGCTTTTCACCTGGATTTTGGAAAGCTTTTTGCCACACTACTTTGTGAGTTACTAGCATCTATATACCCACTGAGTGTGTTTACAGCATAGCCTGCAGTGGAGCGAAGAGACACCTGAACCAGCACAGGTGCCAGATGCAATGCTGTCCTGACAGCACTGAGTTCAGCATGAGCTTATTCCTTCCACTCGTGCCATCACAATACAGTCAGCTCTCTGTTACCAATGTTAATTGGAGCCTCACAGAGTTTTGAAAACAGAATTAGTGCTATGGTTTCCACACTGAGCTAACTTGGTCAGGCTCAGTATCATGATCAGTCCCTTTTGCTTTATGAAAGATGTTATGCTGTCCAAATGCATGGAGCCACTTTGGGTCTGAAGCTGTGGCCAGCATCTAAACCAATAAGCCCTCCAGATATGACAGAGAGCATGGCGTGAAGACAGCTGGAACAGCTTTTGGTCACTGGCAGGGGCTCAGCACAGCATGGAAGCAGTTAAAATCTTCTGAGCCAAGGATAGATGCCATTGCACTCATGTGGCTCTATACTTGGGCAGCAATCTGTGCAGTACTTGTTGGTACTGGCTGGCTTAGATCATCTGGGAAATTTTTGCGTCTCTGGCATGATTTAGCTACAGCACTGATAGCTGCTTCTCAGATGATACAAAAATTAGTGAATTTGAAGTTATAAAAGTTACCTCTGACCAGCTGTAGATATTAATAATGTATGCATCTGAGCTACTCGACCCAATTCCCTGTGTGGTCAACTGAGAAAAACAACAGCTTTTGGGTTGTGATCTATTTCTTCAAAATCCTGCTGAGAATTGCTCTTTGGTTTGCCTAATTCCATACACTGAATAAAAGAAACCTCAAGTGTCTCTCAAATATGGACATATAACAAGATGTCTAGAGTTAGCCAGCATCATCTTTTGCATCTACCATGGGTCCTGTGCTTTATTATTTTAAAATGCCTTATCGAAAATCTCCTGTAGAAAGAACAAAAAAAGCTGATTTTTCATTTATAAATTGACATAGGAGGGACATGTTTTGCATGTTCAGAGTTCAGAGAAGATGTAGAAAAAACTGATACTATTTGACCCTGTGAGACATCTATTTGCTTCATCAATTTGGGAATAAGCTGAACATTTTTGTATGGCACTGATATAAAATACAACAGTGGCTTCAGGACAATGATCCTGCCTATAATTAGTTTCATAACATTAAAGCAAAACCACTCATTTTGTGAGTTTCTTAGGCTCTTGTGACACTGGTCTAAAATTCTAGATCATACTGCTGTTCAGATAATTATAGATGCAGAGGGAAATACATAATCTCTTAGTTAATCGAGTGGATAAAAGGTTAGTACCTACATCCAAAAGACAGCTTTGGATGAATGAGCCTCAGCTAAAGGGACCATATGGTAGGTTTGTAAGTAAGCACACATATGTATTCATCTTGAGAGTTGCTAAGTATTCATCCCTGAAGATGGGCCAAGAGGAATGCTGCATAGAACACTTCATACATTTTTGAAATATTTTGGTTTTGTTGAGAATAAAAATTAACAAAGGCAATGAACAAAAGGGTGGAAGTGAAAATACCAACTTCATCTGTTTTGAAAGACAAAATATAACCTAATATGTAATGGAACTGTTGAAATGTGCTGTTTTGATACCTTCAAACTTCCAGATGAGTAATAGCAAATCCTTTTAAGAATAGAAAATCACTTCTTGTCCACATAAAAATCTACTTTTGTTGTTAAGTATCATGCTTAATATTTTAGATGGAGACAATCTGAGGGCAATGCTCATTTAAACACACAATTTGAGTGAAGCATTTGGAAGCTTTCAGACACCTACAAAACATGTGTTCAACTGGCTTTCACTTATTAATACCACAGCAATAGAATGCTTTTTGGGTAATCTTAAATGAATTTTTAAAGAAGACAGTGCTAAATAGTAGTTAACTACTAATTTACACGATAAGCAACATTGGTTATGTGACTTAATTTGTTTTTTGGTTATATGTCTTCTGTTTTATAAAGCTTAATGAGCTGCTGTAATACAATGCTACATTTTTTAAACAAATGCCAGGTCAGAGCTCAGAAATTGTTTAGATAAGGGCTTGATACAATAAAAGAACTCTGTGTTCTGATCACTGTACTTGTTTTCAGAGTTATATCACTGAAACAGTGTGCCTCAAAACCCATCTTCTGTGGCAATAAAAATTATTCAGATTGTACAAAGTAACTGTGACTACAGCCAGCAACTAACCCCGTCACTCTGTGACTCCTCTCAAGCAGTATGGGTAAGAAGAACAAGAATGAAGTGCAAAAAGAAGAGTAGAAGAATCAGAAGAACAAAAATGAAAAAAGATCAGGATAAAGACAGTTGAAAATGTGAAGCAAAACTGCATGCACCAACAAAGTAAAATTAGGAACTCATTCAGTGCTTCCCACCCATGGCCATTTTTCAGTCATATCCTGTAAAGCAGGGCCTCAGCACAGAGGATAACTGCTTGGGAAGACAAATAGTGTCACTCTGAATATCTCCCATTGCTCTTCCTTTCACCTATTTATATTGCTGAGAGTTACATGCTGTGGGATATAACATCCCTTTGGACAGCTGGGGTCACCTGTCCTGCCTGTGTCTCCTCCCAGCCTCGTCTGCACCCCAACCTACTTAGTGCAGGGTCAGAGTGGGAAAAAGAAAATCTCAGTATTGTGTTGAACTGCTAGACATGGCCAAAATGCTGGTGTGTTATCAACACTGGTTTAGTCACAAATTAAAGACACAACATGCTACTGCTATGAAGAAAATTCACTCCATCTTTTCCAGTTCCAGTACAGTGACAGAGGAATCTTTAGTCAACTAACAACAAATTAGAAAAAAAAAAAAAAAATAGGGCTATACTTGGGCAGATTTTACTTGTGTTACACTATGGAAACAATAAAAGTTGTGCCAGTATAGTTGTATAAATTGTATGTGCTTGGGAATTTTTTTGTTGGTTTAGCAGGAAAAAACTCATACAACTGTTTAATTTTTGAGCTTCCAATAGGTGATTGCAAACAAGAGGTTGAAAGGCTGTGTGTAAAAGTAGACCATGACCATTAAAACTAATGTATACGGGCTGTTTATAATTCTGTGAATGGCTGCCTAGAAAATAGCCCCCAGGGAGTTTGAATGAATTCTAAAGAAAGCAAACAACCAGCTTTACAGCCAAAAAAATAAGTCCACAATCTGTTCTTAACTCACCTTATTGACACTGCAGAACAATCTTTTGCATCTCTAACAGCAGTCAGAAGGAAGGAGTCCCACTCTAGAAAGCAGGTTAAAAGCAAAGTTGATGCAGACTGTGAAGTCTCTAAAAAAATCACATTTCTGTAAGAGTTTCAATTCAAGGAAAAAAGAGCTTTTTAGCTGCTTAAGTGTTAGGACTAGATATATATCTATTAGTGGAGTATACAATAATTCTTTAAAAATGTATTGAAAACTCAAAGACCCTGTCTATAAAATTATGTGCCATACTGTTAGCCAGTTTTATTCCCTATGCAGCTTGTTCAAAAATTTAAACTGATTTGGAGCTGAACACCTTTTGAACGTTCATTTTTTGCACTGTTATTGCCTCTGTTCAAATGTGTTTGCTGAGATGTTATGATCTGGTCATGAAAATTATAAGAAAGATGGGTCTGCCCAAATTAAGGTGCAAACAAGGCCATATAGTATGTCAATAGTATGGATTTTCTGTAGCAGTAAATGTGTGGTAGAGAGATACAAAGAAATAGAACATGGAAGGGTGGGAGAGAAAGAGAATGACAGCAAGAAAGATTAAATAGAAAATATCACCACTCTGTGGATCCCAATAGCATCCCATTGATCCCTCTTCCTCTGGCCTTCTTGGTGATGATGGTCCTGCAAAACATAAAGTAACATAGAGTTCAATGGATTATTATATGTTTGGGCCAGCTGGGAATGCTCAGGTGCCTCCCCTGGGCAGTTGGACACAGTCTCTTGCAGCAGACTCTGGATCACTTTGCATCACATGCAGTGCTCTGGTACAAGGCCTCAGGACTGAGCCTGGGGTGCACTTTGGGGGTCTTTGATGGATGATGACACCCCCTCAGCTGCCCTCACGTGAATGTCCCATGGATGTCACCTTCCTGAGTGTGGGGGATGCAGTTTGCAGTTGAGCCAGTTTATGTGAGGGAGAGTGGATGATCACTCTCTCTGACCAAGGGTTACACCACAGCCCCAAAACTCTCCTCCTCCCCTTTTTGTTGTGGGGGGAGTGTGTGCAAACCTGGCTATGGAGGCTAGCTTTGGAGCAGGCTGTAGGCCCATGGCCTGCCAGCCCTGCCTGAGAAGCTAGCCTGGGAAATTCATGGGAGGATTCAAAACAATCCTCAAAGACACAAAACAGCCTGCAGGTGCTGTTTTCTGATTCCCGTGTTTTCCTTGCAGGAGAAGGTCAGGGGGTGGTGAACCCCACTGACCAATGATGGTAATGTAGCACTTTACTAACCAATAAAAATTTCCTTTCTGTACTCTTCACGAACTAGTCTATATAACATGGCTGTAACAATAAACTAGAGATTCTCTCCTGTTCTGACTCCCTTGAGAGTCCGTGTCGTTCTTTCCGCCGTTCCCAATTAGAACGACATCTGGTGACCCCGACGTGATGACGGACCGACCCTCCGAGGTCTGATAACCCGACGTGATGTGCAGCCGACCCCCGAGGTCAGAAAGCAACTGACGTGAAGACATCTGCTAATCCCCCGAGGGTAAGCAGCGAGTGGGAAAAACACCGGCCCTTCCCCCTAGAGGGGAAAGTGGAATTCTCCCGGGCTTTCCAAGAGGAAGCTGGTTTCTAACCAACGGGATAGTGGAGCCTGCCGGAGAGCGGGCTTGGAACGGTCTATCTTGGTGAAGCAGAGCTTGAAATCCCGGGTCCAAGCTGATAGCGTTTGCATAATTGCATTCGCGGAGCCGCCAAGATAAAAAATTTTTTCATAATGGAGAACTGTGATTTAGCTGATAAGCAACTTGTCAGCCTTGCATGGCAAGACGCCTTGCTGAGCATGGGACTCTGTATTCCTAAAGAAGATATACACGCTTTGTTCCACTGAGTGAAAGCGCAGGAGTTTGCTATGACTGTGAATGATGTGTTTAACCTTGAAATTTGGTCGTCAGTGGGAGACCACCTGTGGACTAAGCTGGCTGCGGGAGATACCAGTGCGTGCAGCTTAGCAGCAACTTGGGGAGTGATTTTTAAGGCACTGGAACAGTGCCAGCCTAAAAACAGTGAAGCCGAGCTGTGTAGCGGTCCTTCAGCTCTGCCCGGACCCTTAGAGAACTTTAGCAGCGGGCAGGAGCAATCCGTGGAGCAGAGATCTCCCTCTCCAGAAAAACTTGAGCGCCCGCCATCTCCAGAGCTCGGCGTGCAAGTTTTACCAGCAGAAAAACAACAGAACAGCGAAAATCGCCCGGCTCTGCCTTCACCGCACCCGCAGGCGCCGACATCGCCAGCGCCGCGAGAGCCCCCTCCGCCTGCGGCCGCCGTGGAGCCTCCGCCGGTGCCCCGAGTCCCCACAGTGGCAGCAGCAGCGGCGAGAAAAAAACGAGAGAAAAGGTGGAAAAGAAGGAAGAAAAAGCTAACTCAGGACACCGCCCGCCGCCACCGGCCGCGGGCCGGGCGGCCAGCCGGGCCCCCTAGCTCCGGTCGGCTGCAAAAACCCCCTCAAAGCCGAGCCGAAGCCCGGATCTGGAGCCGGGGCCGGAGCCGTAGCGAGCATTCCCCCCCCCACACACCCATCCAAAGTGCAGGCCGAAAAGCAGCGGGGGGGGGGGGGGGGAGCCCCTTTCGCTCGCGCGCGCACGCCCTCTGAGCTCCTTTCTTCTGTGCCGTGGGAAGCAGCGCGAAACCGCGGAGCCCGCGCGGACACCCCTGCTCCCCCCGCGCGTGTGCACCCCATGCGGAGCGAGCCGCGAGGGTCGGCGCGGAGCCGCGGGACCTGCACAACACCCGCGCTGCCCCACGCTCACCCGCGCTCCAGCGGGGAAGCGGCGGGGAGGACGGGGAGCGAACTTCGCTCCCCCCCGCGCCCGTCAGTGCAGCCCGCGCGCGCGGACCGTGCTACAGGCGCCGAGCCGAGTTCTGCCAGCCTTGGGCTGCCAGGTTAACCCGAGCCGCCCCGCGAGACGGTGCCGGAGCTCAAGCAGTGCCCCGACCAGCACGCGTTCTCCCCCGCCTTGCAGGGGGTGAACCGCACCAAAGTCCTGACCACTTTAGTGTTCTTTTAAACTACTATATTGACAAGTTAGACTGTCAGTTTGAACAGACTAACAATGTTTTGTATTAGTTCACTGAGTTAAGGATATTTGACTCAACCGTCAAATCCTTGCAAGGAAAACAATCTTTAAACATCAAAATCATAAACCAAAATTCCAAGTTAATATCCAATCCAATATCTAGTAAAAAAAAAAACACTTGTGCCGTGTTTGTTCTCCCTCCTGCAAGGGCCCAGCAGGATGTTACAAACACTGTACATTTTTTATTTTTTTCCTAAAACGAAAGGGTGAATTATGGAGGCTAGCTTTGGAGCAAGCTGTAGGCCCATGGCCTGCCAGCCTGCCTGAGAAGCTAGCCTGGGAAATTCATGGGAGGATTCAAAACAATCCTCAAAGACACAAAACAGCCTGCAGGTGCTGTTTTCTGATTCCCGTGTTTTCCTTGCAGGAGAAGGTCAGGGGGTGGTAAAGCCCACTGACCAATGATGGTAATGTAGCACTTTACTAACCAATAAGAATTTCCTTTCTGTACTCTTCACGAACTAGTCTATATAACATGGCTGTAACAATAAACTAGAGATTCTCTCCTGTTCTGACTCCCTTGAGAGTCCGTGTCGTTCTTTCCGCCGTTCCCAATTAGAACGACACCTGGCCTCAGCAGATGAGCCTGTGGGCTATGACCTCCCCCACCTTTAACCCTGCTAGAGCTGATTTTCAGGACAGCTGCTGGGTTTGGTTTTCTTCTCAGCCTCCTTTACCTCTTCCTAGATCTGAGATAATTGGACAACAGTGTCACCTTGATCTTCTCTCAAGTTCTTCTAGGCAAAGTCCCAGTCAGGAGACTTACTGAGGGAGGGGTAGCCTCTTGTCCTACTGCCTGGCACCACCAAGAAGGAGAGCATGGATGGTTCCATGCACTTCAGTGGTAAGATTCCTTCTCAGGCTTCTCAGTTGCAATCTAGATGATCTGACAGAATCATCTTCAAAAGATGATACTTTTATCTAAGGCCTACCAGTTATATTTGATCTTTAAAATTCTAGGACATTGAATTTAAAGATGTAAACCACACAAGACAAACACAAGGAGTTTGCAAGGAGACCTCTGTGAATTAACTTCATTAGAATTAACAAAATATTCCTATTATAGAACTTTTTGCCTTTACTTATAAGGTTTTAGATTCTAGCATGTGGGACTAAACTTCTTCCACCTGTTAAACTGAACTACTATGAAGTAATTGCTATGCTTAATAGCCACCCCTCCTCTCAAAACAATATTTTATTTCCCCTTTCTTCTTACAAAAAAAAGAAAGAAATCTTCAGTCACCTGTGCTCAAAGTTAATTAGATCATGCAAGAAGCAAATTTTGTCAACTTTATTCTCTGTTGAGTAAAAGAAGACTTTACAGTTTAGGAGCAGGAATAGCTTAGCAAATTTCGTATGTGAATCTTCAGATAAAAATTTGTTTCTGTAAGTAAAAACCGTCAGAGAAAATATTTGTAATTCTGTGATATAACTACAGTGTTACACTGCTGACTCCCTTTAGATCTGTGTGATATCAAGTTATCTCCAAGGAGCTGCTCCATGCAAATCAAGGAATAATACCCACTGAAGGGCATGCAGACCCTTACCAAACCTAATACATTTCTTGCTTGCACATGGGTCTGTCTCCTTCCCTCCCTTTGCAGCAGCAGCATCTTATGCAGTTCTTGAGGAGGCTTTAGGCTTTCCATGAGAGGGCTGCCTGCTGTCTAGGCTTGTATTATTAATGACAAAACCCACTTTCTGTGGTGTTTTCTGAAGCAGCTACACAAATACTTTGCCTCTTAACTATTGGGCATTATCTCAGAGTTGGTATATTGAAGTGGCAAGATTAAAAGATAGTGTGGGCTGGATCTAGTGTTCATCTTCAAAGAGGCAGCTCTGAGCTAATTCTTAAATTTTCAAATAAGATCAGCTTTCTTCAGTATGGGGAAAATTTCCCAGTTTGGTCCTGATGCTAAATTTCAGCCTTGAGCAAGTTTTTTTAAGAAAAGACTAGCCTGTGACAAACAAGAATCAGTGATCAGCTGATAATTATAGCAATGTTTGAATGTACTGTTGTGACTTGCTTCTGTAGTGAAGCTAGTGAAGCATCCCTTAGAGTAAATTGCATTTTTCATAAATACCAAACATTGGGGAATAATTACTGCAAAGCATTTGAATGCCTGAAGGCTCACTCCTTTGTGAATGGAACCAACAGTGAGAAATAGACATGGAACAGCCATGCATTTCTTACAAGTGTCTGTCTTTCTCAAATGCATTCATTCTATCCTGTTCCTCAAATCCACTTGAAAAGACTTTTTTTTGCCCTTTATGAATTCAAAACATCATTAAACAATCACTGCTTTTATTGTTTGAACAACATGCTCCTCTCAGTTCTAGATTTAGTAATAAAGTCTAAAATTTCTGAGATGAGACATTTTCTAAATGAGCCATCTTCTCTACCAGCTGGGAAGATTTTGTAGTGTGGTTTTCATCTTCTTGTTTTTCTGTGGACAGATGAGTCAAGTAAAGATTATGAAGTACCAGAGTGTTGACTTTGCATATTTCTGTTAATATAGCTGAACACATTTGTTTTTTGTGATTTATCTTTCAAAAGTATAATTGAACAATCTTTGTAAAAACTGACAGCTTATATGCAAACCTTCGTGACAAAAATATTCCCTCTTTCAGGTACTTATTATATTCAGCCCTTACTTTTTGTACTTTCTCACTTCCTAAAGTGTTTTTTTTTTTAATCTTTCTTTACTTTTTAATTGCATCAGGTAATCTGCCTAATGATATTGTCATATATTTTATCTTTTTTCATATTTTTACCTGTTTATTTTAGCTTATTACTGACTGCAAATATCACTGTGAAAGACAATTCTTTCAACAGAGACCAGAGACCAACATTTTTTTTTTAATCTGCCTGTTTCTGTTAACTGTTGAATTTATGGTGACTATGTATGCTGCCTTAGACATAATCTCTTTTAGGAATGATGGGCTATTCCTACAAAAATAGCCTATTTTGCTATGAATTTTCTGTTACTGGACATATCATCTTCCAATATTGCTAATTCCAAAGAAGTATGGAAAGAATGAAGACTAATCTATCCCCGTTAGGTATTAATTTCAGCATTTCTTTAGTTTCATTTTTGCAGTTAGCTTGCTTTCATTCTCTGGTTTTATTGACCATCTTGTTTTAGAACAATTCTGAAAAATACTGTCTTTGAGAAAGAGAACTGCATGAGTAAATCATTTATACATTGTGATTGATGTGGGATTCAGGTTCAGCTTCATACATATACATACCTAGTTGTCTACACACAACATAGACATCTATATCCTCCCTCCAGTCATTGGAACTGACTGTATTTCTGGGTTTGAAGTTACAGAAGTTACAGAATAACTAAAATGGCAATACCCAGCAAATATCAAGTTTCATCTATGGAGACTGGAACTTTTTTTTATAATGTCTCTTGTGGCTTAAATTGTTGATGCTCAGAAATGCAGAAGGTCTAGGACTAGCAAAATTAAAAAAATAAAGCAAATTATTTATTAACATTGGTATTTCTGTACTGAAGGAATGAAAATTATTTGAAGGTTAAATATTTTTAAAAATTGGCCACATGGCAAATGCTTTGAACAACAAAATGTGACAAGATTGTTATAATTGACATGCAGTGTGAAATCCAAATATCTTGGGTGTCTAGGATCTGTAAAAACAGAAGGAATTAAGTAACACAGCAAGATACAGAATGAATCAGCATATTGAAACTACAACATGAAAGAACTCATAAGACACTGGTTCATACAAAAAGGCTAGATACAGGTAGGGACCAGAAATCTCATATTGGATATGCCAGAGGGCTTAGAGAAAACATTTAAATTGGAACACATACAAACTTGAACCATTATTAGTTTCATCATTGCTTTCAGAGATTTGAAAAATTCTACTTTTTCAAAATATATATAAAATTTGACCTTTATTTTAGTAAAGTTGTCTGGTGATTACTACACACTCTTTTTCATTTTCAGTTTTCAGAGGTGTGAATCCAATGTCCTCCTTTGTGTGAAGGAACTCAAATATATTACTTCAATTTCTACTGGCATGTAGTGCAGAAAGAAATAAAGGCATGGGGTAGAGAAAAGGGAGGTACATTTTTTCATGCATTGAAATGCTAAGAAGTGTTAAGAATAATTTTGCTGGAAGGACAGTTGAATTTTAGCTTCCTTAGTATTCTGAATGCTCAAAGTTTCTCACACTTAGGACATTCCACCTTAATGAATTTAACATTATTATTATTTGCACTTCATAGCATACTGAAATATCTTGCTCATGGTATATTGTCAAAGAACTAAAGGAACAAAACACAAGCTAAAAATATTTATAGATTTCCCACAGATAAAAACAGGACCATGAGATACCTACTATTGTAATTGGGCAGAAATACTTCTACCATTCTGATTCTATAATTATTTCTCATTGACAAATTGTTGATAGTTCACTGATTTATTTATTATTTTTTTTTTGTTTTCTAAAGTACCAGCAAAGTGCGCTTTACAGACATGGTCTAACCAGGTAAAAAATAATGTCACAGATTACAATATCTATGAAGACCACAGTCACTGGAAAGTATGTGTTTTACAAGTGACTGCCCATGTTGTTGTAAAATAAGGAAATTCAATTTCAAATTATAAGATATTTATCTTAAGTCAGTTGAGTATATTTTTCACATCTAAATGTTGAGTTTTCCATTAAGTAATTATCAATTTATGAATAGAGAGGTATTATTCTCTGGTGAGATTACAGACAGCAATAATCTTTGTTTCATACTAAATTGATACTAATTCCAAGGTTCTGTCAAAGCTGCTGTCAGTCCTTACTGCCAGCACATACATAGTAAATATTTCTAAATATTACTCTACACTTTATTGGCTAGTCAAAGTGTGTGCAATCAGACTGAACTCTTAGATTTGTCATGTTATGCTATGGTGCAAAATTAATCTGAAATCAATGCAATATCCCCACTGACTTAAAATAACTTTGAATCAAGACTTGTCACTGTAGTGATGCATCTCAGGTTATCGTATATCTACTCTTTACCTGTGTAACCATGATTTTAATATGGAAATAAAAAGTGTATGGTGGCACAACTGGTCATGACATAAACTGTGCATGATACCATAAAATCAAGGTTAAGTATGGGAAAAGGGAGCATATCAATCAGAGTTTTTATACCTGTGATTTAAAAGAAAAGATTATTAAGGACACATTTTTTGTTTGTTATGAACTGTAGTGTTTCAGTTATATCTGAAGTGTGGAATTGATCCCCAACAGTTTATGGTAGCTGATTATTTAGCTGGTAACACCTAATTCCAATCTCCATTTACACCAGTAACTACAGGGCTGTGAAAGTAGGCTGATTTATGAGCATGTGAGCAAGCTTAGAATTAGAGCCATAGACTTTTCAACTACACTATCAAAACAGAGAATAAAACAAACAGCTTTTCCTGAACCATTTTTATGGCTCCCAACTCTGTACATTCTGAGCTTTTCATATATATTAATAAATTTATCCTCACAAACTTCATTTGAGAAAAGGGAATATTTTTTAGGTTCTTTGAACTATAGTTGCTGTGGAAAAGAATCAGATGTATTAAGTGTCAAGCATCAAAAATTTTATTCCCAATATTACTAAAAATTCATAGTCCAGAGAGATGAAAAATGAAAGGTCAAATTCAATAATGGTGTCTCAATATCATTTCAGTGTTGTGTGAGCTGGTGTCCCACAGAAAGTTATTTGCAGATTTTTTTAGAGAATTTGTTCTTACTTTTTTTTGTGTTACCCTCAATATAATAATCTTCTAACCATTCACATGTCCCATCTCTCTGCCTTTTTAGCAAGGGCTCTATCATTGTTCCCTTCTCATTTATCAGGGTGCAGTCCTTTGGCAGGAAATCAGTGGAATAAATGGAACCATGTTGGTGCATCCACTGAAACAGTTCAGCCAAACATATTTTTTCTAATTCCCTTGACAGAAGAAAACTTTATGGAGTGCGTTGGCCTATATTTTGAAGTGCACCACTTGTTTCTGTGTTCTGACATAACAGAATTGATACCACAAATAACAGGCAGCATGGAGAGGCAACGAAGAGCTAATATGCCATGCAAGTTGTGCAGGCTGGAACAGCCAGTCCGGAGAGAAATGTGCCACATATTTCAGATGTATTGAGAATCCACATGTAGTAGAAGGGCAAGAAATGAGACAATCAAATTTGCAAGGAAATCTAAAAGGACTGTCTGATGGCAGATTCCACACATGATGGGCATCTTTTTATAGAAGTATAGTATATACTGTATACTATATAATATACTGTAATATACTATATAATAGTATTTGGCATATTATTTTCTTACCCAGCATGGATTCACTAAAGGTAAATCATGTTTGATCAACCTGATTACTTTCTACAATGAAAAAACTACCTGGACAGATGAGGAGAGAAGTGGGTATTGTCTACCTCCACCTCAGAAAAGCTTTTGTCACTGTCTCTCACAATATTTTTGCAGGCAAACACAGGAAGGACAGTGAGTGGATTGAGAACTGGCTGAACAGCAGATCCCAGAGAGTTGTAATCAGTGGCACAGGGTTTAGTTGGATGCCTGTCAGTAGAGATGTCCCCCAGCATTCAATACTGGGCCCAGATTTGTTTAACTTATCCATCAGTGACTTGCATGAAGGTACAGATGCCTCCTTAGCAATTTTGCTGATGACACAAATCTGGGAAGAGCGGCCAATTATCCCAGAGTGCTGTGCAGCCCTTCAGAAGGACTTTGACAGGTTGTAGGGATGGGCAGAGAAGAACTGTCTGAAGTTCAGCAAATCAAATGCAGAGTCCTGCAGAGTCCTGCACTAACCCCATGCACCGGTGCAGGCTGGGGGCTGATCTTCTGGAAAGAAGCTGTGCAGGAAGACCTGGGATCCTGGTTAACAACAAACTATCCATGATCCAGCAGTGTGCCCTGGTGTCCAAGAAGGCCTGGTGTCCTGTGGTGTAATAGGAAGAGCACTGCCAGTAAGTCTAGAGAGGCGATCCTGCCTTTCAGTCCTGGTAAGGCCTCAGAGTCTTGTGTCCAATTCTGGGCTCCTCAGTCAAGGGGGGACATGAAGATCCTGGAGTAGGTCCAGCAGAAGTCCACAAATATGATTAGGGGACTAGAACATCTCTCTTATAAGGAAAGGCTGGGGGAGTTTTGTCTGCTCAGCCTCAAGAAGAGACAACTGATAGGGCACCTCATCAATGTCTGTAGGTATCTAATGGGTGTCAAGAGGAGGGAGCCAGGCTCTTCTTGGCCATGCCAGACAATAAAACAAGAAGCAACAGACTGAAATTGATGCACAGCAAGTCCCACCTGAATATGAGAAAGATTTTCTTTTCTGTGTTGGTGAAAGAACTATGGAACAGATTGTCCAGTGAGGTGGTGGTGTCTCCCTCACTGGAGATGGTCAAAAACCATCTGGACATAATCTCATGCCATGTACTCTAGAATGACCCTGCTTGAGGAGGGAGGCTGGACCAGATGATCCCCAGTGGTCCCTTCCAAAATTACCCATTGATTTCAAGAACAAATCAAGTGACTGAACGGGGGCACAATAGCAGTTGGATAGGCTTTATTTTGATACCATAGCTTAGATACCTCAAAGGCCTTGCATGATGATTTTCATCAATTTTTGGTGAAGTCATTACAGACTGGCCAAAAGCATATCTATGAAGATGGTAATTTCTTCCATGTTAGTTTCTTGCCCCAGAACAGATATTTTAAATTTGGGTCAGTCATCCACACATAGGTATCTCATGTCATTTGAAATGCCCTTAATTGTTCAACATATCACCTTCACAAGGCTGACAGATAGAAAGATGTGTGCCCTTCTATAGTATCAGTTGAAATACAGCAAGGCATCCTATTGCATCTCAAGTTACACTACTAAGCTGTGTCTGGACAACAGGACTGGATTCCTTATTCCTCCATTTATACACATGCAAGCATTACATTCAGCTTAGCTATTAGTCAGATCACTGAGACATCTACACTTAACTACAAAGCAATAGTTCATTTAGGAAACCCAAAAATCAGCTTGGTCATGCTTGCCCTTCATAACTACAGGCCTTTCTATACAATCTTACTATTTGATCGTATCTGCCCCTACTGCCTCCAATGAAGTTACCTTGAAGATCTATGGTGAAAAGAAAAAGTGCACTGTGCTCACTTCCAGAGTTGTTGTGAACTTTTCCAACATCTTGGACACATCCTGGTGCTAGTTACAGTCAGGCCATGTGCTGCGTTGATCAAGCAGACATAAAAGTCACAGCAAATATGCCTTTTAATACTTAGGCAGATGGATGTAGAGCTGGTAGAGTGTTTGCTTCATATGTCAGCAATGCCTATGACTGTGAGTGCACATGCTGGAGATCTAGAAAAGAGCAGAGGAATTGTGTCACAGGCAAAGGCACAGATTGTTGTGACTGTACATGTGAGAGATACCAGGCTGGGTTTCTGTGTCTAGACCCCACAGTCACCCAGAGACTGTGAGTTTTATGTGCTTTGTGTCAGGAGAGCAGCCAAATTCTTATAAAAGAATGAAAAAACAGAGTAAAAAAATCATAAATGAGAACTCAGACATATAGACTTTGACTTTTAGTCTGAGTAATCACACTGTGTTACACCTTAGTACATTTCCAAAGTAAATTTTTGGCTTTAAGAAATCTTCGTAATGACATATTTTATCATGTAGATCTAGAAAACTTTGCCATTCCAGATAATTCATAGTTGTCTTTTAAAATGAAAATTAGTGTTAAATTTTCTTGGTCATTGAATAGTCATTTTTTTTGTTTGTAATTAACCTTGGAAAAGTGTTCTTTATCTTCTGGCTTTATCTAATGTTCTGAGAATTAATTTCTCAGTCATTCAAAAAACATCCAAATTGCTGTTTACTTTGCTAAGCAATAAATATCTTTGTATTCCATATTGGCACCTAAACATCCAGTTTATAAGAGGACTCCACAAATACCTGTGTCATTAGAAAGAAGAGTATCCTGTTATAAGATAGCAATGGAGATAGATAAATTCATTTGTAAAGAGGTTTAGATTTTATCTGTGCTTCATCATCTCCCAGAGTACCTATCCATTTTCACTATCAAAGAAGCCAAGAGCCACCTAATTATCTCAATAAAACATTTAAAGTTAATGATGTGAATCAATCCATAAGCTTTTAGACTCACTAAGCCTACACAATATTTCTCTATAAGACTCAAGAATAATTTATACACACTGTGTTGTGGAATATATTCTTAAAGGTTGATTACCTTCCTAACTATCTGATTTGAGGTTTATGGTACCTTCATACAACTCATGATGAAAACTGCTATGAAAACAACTACACAAGTTTCATACACTATCAGAAACCTTAAGAGCAATTTAAATACTACAAGCTCTGCAAATATAAAAAGAACTAACATTCTGTTGTAGTTTTTAAACTGAGCCTAAAATAAATTTGTTGAACAGAAGCAGCTCTCAAGAACTATGATCTTATTTGTGGACTAAGAGGTGCTTGTGTTTATTACAGATTTATGGGTGAGAGACACTACCTCTGAAGGATTTCAGGCTTGTCACTTATTATGAGAAATCAAAGGTTTCTTTAGCATTTCTTTAACTAACATGGATGAATAAAAAAAGCAACCAAATACAACTGCACTCAATTATCAATTTAAGTATTTTTTGAATGAATGTTTATTGCTGAGTATTTCAAAGAGGAATAGAAGTGAGAATGAAGTTGTGAGTTACTAAAATACAACTTATATGTAATACCACTTGTGTATCAAAATATATGAATCTAGGATTTAGAAAACCATAAGGCCAACATTTTTATATATCACTCACCTTCTGAACGACTCTTATGCCATGAGCTCATATTTGTATTCCAAGGGAAAAGATGATCAACAGCTTTGCATCTCAAGATTTTCTGATGTCAAAAGAGTCTATAAAAGGGAAATCAACTTCTATTCTCATTTTCAAGAATAATTTCTATTTTCTTTTAAGAACTAGCTTAATTTACCCAACTACAAGTGTCTTTAATTGCTTTCTTTCTACAGGTAGCTGTCAGATATGACCAGAAAGTTTAATCTTGGCATCGCAGACCATTGTGTCTCATTATCTACAAGAAGATAGTTGGACTGAGAATTTAGTCAGATTGTAATTGCTGGCTTTCTGACTCTTTTTAGACAAGTTTATGCAATGACAAGTTTAGTCATTGCATAACTGCCTTCAAAAAGAACTGCTGGAATGACCCATTTTTTAGTAAAATTAAAGTTTTAGAGAATGGTATGATAATGAATTTCTTGACATTAAATCGTACACCCTTCCATCCAATTTCTAAACTGCTTTTTAAAAAATCAGCCCAAGGTTTATGTACTGTGTTTTCTGTGTACTCTAATAAAAAAAAATACAAGATGATAACAGCTGTACTGAGGTTTTGTTTGTAAACTACATTTATTTTGAGAAAGATCACTCTGTGCTCTTTTATCATATTTCCCTACTTAGTTTTTGCTTACTTTTTTTATAAAAGCAATTTTTTTGCTCTGTCTATAAGCTGGACATGAAAGGCTCTTTATCTAAAGTTTTCTCTTTATTACTAAAGTTATCCGAGCTAGATGGTATATATATTGAGGGTTTTTTTAGAAAATCTTGTAATATTTTTAAATTTTTAACAAAACTTTATGGCAAAAGAATAACAACACTTGCTTGTTGGTACATAGAAAATGGAATTACACATATCAGTAGGAGTTTGTAGTAGGCAAAATTTTGAAAGTTTAAAGGCTTTGATTTAAATTCATATGCATAGTGTTCATAATGCCAAGGTTGTGGTTTTGATCCCTTCATGGGCCATTCACTTAAGATTTGGACTCAATTATTCTTGTAGATCCCTTCCAGCTCACAGTATTCTGCGATTCTGTGACTAAGCTGAGCTATCTGAGCTGTCTAAATCCCTGAGGTCCACAAAACTTGAGTCTCGAAAACTTGAGAGGCTAGACGTTTCTTCTGGTGCCAGCTGGTTTAAGAAGCAGTGAAAATAGCTTTTCTTATCTTATTTTAACACTAGTTCTCTTGGACAGATTAAAAAGTGTAGAGGGAACCCAAATGAATAATAATAATAGTAACAACAAAACACAATTTATGGAGCTTGTAAGATTTCATTTGAGTCTAAAACTTTCGTTATCTTTCAATGCTGGATTATCTATAGTTATTTAAAACATATAGGATTATCCAGTAGTTTGTTAATCTGAAGTCTATGAAAACTGTTTCATTGATTTACAGGCAGACAGACTGAATTGTCAGAAAGTAATGTCATTTCATATACATAATTTCATGTTTGTGACAGTTCAAGAATGTTCTCATTCTCTGAAGAAGTCAACATTTCAATGCAGAGGTATTATTGCAAATAAAAAGCATGATCCATGACATATTCTGTGCCAAAACACATAAGAAAGGTAACTGCCTGTTTTCAGTCACTCCACTGATTCCTTTGTAATTAGGGAAAAATGCTGAGTATCAGATTTATTTATTTAATGTTATGTACCCCATCCTTGGTATCTGCTTAGTCAATGATAAGGCACATGTATCTCTTCTACAGGTAACTAAAGCATGAGGACAGAAATCACCGTTTGGATAATGATAATTGACAAAGTTAGGCTTTGGTTGAAACAAATCTCGATTTTAATTTCTCCATATCTTAAAGACCTTTCTTTAGGTCCAGACTGTGCTCTTTTCATCAGAAGTTCCTGCTGAAAATTTTAAAGGTTTTCAGAATTCTAATTTTTCCATGACAGTTGTCGTCTACTAGTTCCCATTATTACTGATGATTAATTCTAGTTTTTGAATTATACACCTTTCCTAAATATTTTAAAAATATAAATATTTGATCCTGTAACACAAAAAAGTTAAAAAAGCTGTTGCATATAATAGTACCAGGAGAGAGAGAAACCTAGAGGATAACAGCTGAGATCTGCTACTGTGTTCCCCTGTGCACTTGACTCACAAGATTATGTATCTTATTAATGCTGTCTACTTTGGAATCAAACAGCATCCACATCCTGTTTGCTCAGTTTGACAAGTTGTCCCTATTAACTTACACCTTGTCAGATATCACTCTATTTTCCCAAATGGAAATACTTCACATTTCTTCTAATTCTTTCCTTTCTGCTTTTGAACATGTTCCAGTTTTGACTTCATGCTCAACTGCTTTGAACAGCTTTAACAGTCCACGTCAGTACCAATAAATTAACTTTTTCTAAAGTCAGTTACTTCCTCATCTCTGTTATACAAGTGATACTGTCAGTAAATGTAGCCCAGAACACAAAGATACCTTTTCTCTCCCCTCACTCATAATCTCCCCAGTCTAACAAAACTTCCCCCCAAAACAATAGGTCAAAAGACATTTTGTTATGCACTCTTTATATATTAAAAAAAAAAAAAAAAAAAAAAAAAATTCTTATTGAAGCAGTTCACAGTACAAGTCTGCAAACATACTCTTTCCCCACAAGGATTCATCTGACTTTATTTTGTTTAAATATTGTCAAACATATTAGATTGCCCTTATCTATGTTTTCTACTGAAAAAAATATATTTTTTTCAGAAAACTTCTGAAGGCTTAAGGACAAAAAAATTAGATAATAGGCACAATTATGAAAATTATAGGTAGAGGAAAAGTGCACACCTGGCTAAAAAAAAACAAACCCTGCACTTTTAACTCACAGTTAATGCTTTTTAAGACTTCCTTGATCAGTTAAAACTGATCATATATCTCAATCCTCTGAATTTTAACAAATCTTTCAAGAGCACATTATCTTTTTTCCATAAAAAATAAATTGTGCTTATCTAGGATCTTGGAGATTAGTCATACAACCAGGCAGAGAGAAGAAAGATTAAATTATACATTTATTATATATTTACCTTATATTTTATTTAGAATTTCCTACACACTTTCTTCTATGGAGATTATAGAGTACAGTTGCAATTGTTTATCAACCTCAAATCACTTTCTATAGGTTTTATCAACTTTATTAAGCATGGAAATGATCAGATGTATTTTGGCATTTTTTGCTATGTAATAAGAGGATTCATATCAGTTTTATGCTTGGCTGGTGAAGGGTAATGATTCTTTTGACTTTCTCAGCTAGTCCACGGGTCTTCTGCCTTCAAAGGCTATCAGAATGAAGTAGTTTCAAACAAATTGCAACCTTGTTATCATGATGCATTTGCATTTTAAAGCTGATGTTAGGGCATTAATAAGATTTAGCAGGCCTGATCAGCCTTATCTGAGACTTCCAGCCACACCTGTGTGTCCAAAGGCTACAGTTCAGGTCCTCAGTGGGCTTATCAGGCCAGGGCTATGCCAGAAGAGCGTTGAACCTCTGCTCAGAAACAGGCATTCCCTTGGCTGTCCATGGAGCCCCATAGTCAGAGCTCTGTTGCCACCGTGAGGGACCTGTGCTGAGCTGAGGCCTCACTGTGCACTGCTGGGTAGGAGCTGGCTGACACTGCACTGTCTTGCCCCCACATCCCCCTGCCTGCTTAAACCAGAACCAACAGCAGGGATTATGTTGGATCTATCACGTTGATTCCAGATTTTGGGGGACAGATGGCAACAGCCATCAGGAATGGTGACCCAGATGTCTTGCTAGTATGCAAATAAGACTATAAATCAATCATCCTACTCCATAAATAGTGGACAGCCCAGAGCCCTTGAGCTCTCCTGCCCAGCAGTGGGCTGCATGCCAGGATCTCCCCTTGAGTGGGGACATCTTTGAAGGTTACTCCTCGAGGCTGAGATGTTCCTTGCTTCAACAGATCTTTAGTAATGATTAATAGTGTGCTAAACTTTGAAATATTAGCTGAGTGATATAAGGATTGATTGTGTGCATATAATCATTTAGAAATAAACTGTTGACTAAATGTAGGACTAGGACCGGATCCAGTTACACCTAAACTTCTCTCTGAGACGGAGTTCAGAACACAAGGAAGTCCTTTCTGGATGTCATGACTCAACATGGACTCAACAGGAGGCTTCTCCTGCTTTATCCAACCCTGTCCTCTATGTAGATATCAATTCAGTCTATCTTGTCATGGAGTCCTGTTCAACCACCAGTTTACCATTTACCATTGAATTTTGAAAGCTCACTATTTGATATCAATAAAATATATTGTTGTTTCTCTATTAGGATTGAAGTTCATCGCTCCATTCATGGCACAAGGACCTGTTCTGCCAGCTCTCTTGGGCATCCTTAGCTCCTGGTGCTCTTAAGGAGCAGCTAGCTCTTTCTACCTCCTAACAATTGATTTTGGATGAAATGTGCATTACTTTTGCACTGACATATATCTGAGTGTTCAGAATTAATACTGAAATACTGAAACAAGGATGGAACAGTATCTTCAAACAATAAAGCAAATTGGTTTTTAGAAGTAGCACGTCTGAATTAAAATTTTCTTCAAATTTCTTCACAGTACCACTTCTTTCTTGGTCTAAACATGTCTGAAATGCAAGACTCAGGAAAAAATTATAAAGCATTTTAGGCATGTTTTTCTCTTTTTAAGTAAAAAGGAATAAATTGACTGTTTACTTCCATCCTGAAGTGTCACCCTGAAAATTAAACCTTCTGATTTTGTTTTCATAATTGTAGCTGCTTTCCCATGACAGTAACTGTAAACATAGATGTTTATGCATTCCTTCTAAGAAATGTCTTTTGATGGACATTTCGCATGACCAGTGTGATAGGGAAAGTGGTAACTTAATTATCCAATCCCTGGTCATTGTCAAAAATCTATAAATACTGGAGTTAAAAAATAAAGTCACAAGTTTTTGTTCTAACACTGATGGTAGTAGTGTGAATCATATTGTGTCCTCTAGTGACACTGAAGTACTCAGATTTGTAAACAAATGCATCTTGTTTATATTGGTAAATACTTTTAAAATATTTTAAATATTTTTTCTCTTTTTTTTCCATCTTGGTTTACTTTAACTTCTTATAAATATAGTCCTAAAGTAGTCTGTATATTAGAGAATCTAAATAAATTTTTGTCATGAACAATACAGATAATATCATAAAGTGGCATTAGAAATTGATACATTAGAATTTATACTTGTTTCTTTTTACCTATGCTACTGAACCTTTCCTGAACCTTTCCTGGGCTATGAGACACCAAGAAAGGAATCAGTATTTTATCAGCTCATGAGTACATTCACCCCCAACAAGAAAAGGCTTGCTTTTACAGTAAATTCTGGCAATCCATAATAATTTGTTTATTTATTATTTAAATGTCTATCTCTGTGATCATCCCTTACAGGTCTTTGTCTTCATTCTTGAGCGCTATCAATGTACAGGAGACTCGTCCTATTTCTTAGGGAAAAAAAAATCCAAAGAACAGTAGTTTTTCAATTGAAATCTATGCTCTTCCATTATCCCTGTGGAGCTATTTTGGTTTTAAAATTCAATAGGAAAGAAATCATCTATATAAAGACTTTAGGAGTTCTTAAAACATCAAATCATCAGTTTGATGGCCATTCAGATAATTTCTTATTCCAGGGCTAATCAAAAGCGGATGCGCTGAATGCTGATTAGATTTGATTATAATCTTTTGAATCAAATATTTTTCCCCTAGGAAATATTGACTTTCAAGAATGAAACACTATATCAGTAATGTTAAATTCTTTTGCTTTAACAAACTGTCATGGAGTTAGTTTACCTTTAAGGAAGTTAAAGTTGCTGGGGGCTCTTGGGAGTCTTTTCTCCTGACCAATTATCGGTCATTGCTGAGAATTGACAGCAGTTTTAGCCATTGAAAAGTAGAATCAACTTGTGAACCCCACCTTAAAGTGTACACCCAGAAGTCTGTGGTTGTTCTTTGTTTCTTGACTGTGAAAGGTGGCGGAGCTCCGGCTGGCCTCCGGTTCCCTGCCCAAGCCATGCGGCCGGGCGGGGGCCGGGCCGGGCCCACCGCGTCTCTCGTCTCCCGGCTGGGAGATGAGGCTTGCCCCGAGCCAGGTCGGGCTGGGCCGGGCCCGGCCCGATCTCTGGGTCAGCTGCAGGTTTTGCTGTAACTACATTCATTAAAAAACTGCCGAGTAAAGAAAGAGAAGAGCTCTAAGCCTGCTGCAAGCAGAGACGGAGACCACGCTCTTCAAAAGCAGCTATGAAGAACTTTTCATCGTAAACGGCTCCAGCTCCTGTTCAGCAGAGATCACCGAACCATCTACAAAAGCTTGGGCAAGATTTTAACTCTTTCTTATCCAGATGAGACTTGCGGATTAATCTTTTTATCCAGAGAGAGAAAAGGAGAGTGATCAACATGAAAAGAGACTTTATAAACTACTAGTGGCAAGAAAGAAAAGAAACTTCAAGAAAGGTAGAGAATTAAGAAGATGCTTTAATTAAGCTGAAATATCTTTCTGTTAAAACTATGGGGATGGACAATGAAGTCCTGAAAATAACTCCTTTAATTCATGATAGAGTATGGGGAGGAATAAGGTGTTCAAAGTGTAAATCTGAGAAAAAGTAAAGTAATTATGGTATAGTGAAGTGCTGAGAGATTTGAAGCCTTGAGAGGCAATGAGAAAACTGTTTTCTAGTGAAGCTCACAAAAACAGATAAAGAATACTTTTTGCCTTTGAATAACTTATCCTTAAAATGCTATCCCCAAACTAATGACCTATAACATTTCAGAGTGATGTGGAATAAGAGGGGTAGGCTCTGATAATAACAGCTCTGAGCAGCTGATATCAGAGGAATGAGAAACTATAACAAAATAGTTTTCTTGTGAAAAACTCCATAAATTAACAGAAAGAAACTTCTGTTTCTCTACAGAAACTGAGAAAAAGACTATAGAAAAAATTAGAACTGTTTAAACCATCAAGATTATAAAGTTTTTGTCTCTGTTGTCATGTGAACAAAAGAATAGTAAACAGTAAGAAATGAAAAGGTTTTTCTAAAAGTTTATTCTGGTGTTCTTGTTCTTGTAGTTTGTCAATAAACTTCTCTTTATTCCTTTTAAGTTTTATGCCTGGTTTGCTCTTATTTTAATCCATATCTCACAGCAAAAAAAAAAAAAAAATAATTCTTTTTTCCCCCTTGTTTGTTAATTACTAGTTCAAAACCACGACACAAACAAATAAACAAAATAAGATGAGCAAAAAAAGCTCAAAAGCAAAAAAAATAGATCCTTCACACTTATATGATGTGATTTTACAGTGATTAAACATAATCTGGGATGGAGCTGACTTTTGGGACTCCTTGTATAATACTGAAGTGGTAGTTGTAACTACTGATTATATATTTTTAAAAAAACACCACAAAGAGGCTTAAATATTGAAGCAGATTACTCAGAGAAATTGTAGGATGTGTATCCTTAAAGGTATTCATGATTCAACTAGCACAGACGAGAGTATCTTGATTTAATTAGGTGTATTTTGAGCAGAGAGAGGGCTAAGTACCTCCAAATTTTTTTCTAACCAAAATTATTCTATGATTTTTCAGTTCTAAGAGTGATGCAATTTCTGGCCAAAACTGTGTTGCTTATAAATTACAGTAGAACTATCAGACCTGTATTTAGGACTACTGCCCGGAATACCTACATCAAAGTGTCTTCTCTGACTACTGAAGTTCGGGTTTTTTTGGAAGACATGATCTACAATATTTTGCAAGTCAATGCTGTCTAGTACCAGAATCCAGTTTTTGTCAGATACCATTTCATTTCATGAAGAATGGAAATCTTTTTCGAAACTTAAACATGAGTGGGATGAAAACACCATTTCTTGTTTACATTTTTTCTTTACTTTAAACATTGTTGGCAAAAATGAAAACCAAAACATTCCCCAGGGACTGATGTATTCTCAAGATCTAAGGAAAGAAGAAGCTATTTTTGTAGATCAACTTGTAATAAACCTGTTCCATATAGTATTCTTAAACAATCATATTCTATAGTTTCTACAGACAGCAAGATTTTTCATAGGAATTTTTCCCTTCTTCAAATAAGTTCATAACTTGTTTGAGGATTGGGTTTTTATTTCTTGTTTGTTTGGGGGTATTATTTGTATCTTTTAATAAGAAGTATAATTTATCTAACTTTATATTTTCAAAAAGTGAAGTTATATATTACATTTCTATATACATAATCTATTAATAATACACATCAGCAGATTTTCTTGTGGAGTGATTATCCAGTAATCCTGTGGCCACTGCTTGTAACTGGCTTGGCAATTCATTCTGTGTGCAGATTGCAAATTCCTCTGATTTTCTCATCCTCTTCAATTCTAGCAAAATGATAACTTTAAAGATAACAGGTCCATAGGCAAATGGTACAAGTAGACAGCTGAAGACTTTATCAGTTAATTGTTATGGGCAGAATATCAGTGCCAGTCAGTAGAGAAGTTATTGGGGAAGATTAATTTTTCCCACCATAATAATTTGAAATTTGTCTTTGGTTTGTAGGATCTTGGGTGTTGGTTCATCTTTACTCAATGAAAAGTGAATTCTTAAAAGACAATACAATTTATCATAAAATATATGTCCAAAGACATATGAATTTCTATTTTGATACACTTATTTCTCTTTCAAAAATTAAAATAAATTTATCTAATTTTTTAGAAATTTAGATTTAAATTATTCCCACTTAGCCATGCAAGTCTGTGCTTTCTCTCTGTCATGTAAAGTAAAAGAACATAGAAATAAGTCAACAATCTATCTGTAGATAAAGTTTTCTCAGAGAAGGATAGGGAAAAATATTCTCTTGGATTAACTCCTTCTTCCTCTTTCACTTTTCCTCCAAAGATAAGGAACTATAAACGTTGCAGGATTTAAATCACTGCAACATCTTAACTTTGATGTCAGCGGAGGTTTCATAGTGAAATCAGCACAATTTAAAGAAAATTGCTATGACACTATTTGCCTTTGGAGTTAAAGATCTTCCTATACCACTGCAAGAAAACATAAAGTATTTCATCATGATCTGTTTAATTTAATCTGTAGACATAACCTGTGGCATACCATCATGGCTTGTGGTATGCAGGTTTCCTGAGAGTCTTGTCTACTGAACTGAAATTTCAGAATTTTATTTATGGAAAACAAAGAAACACCCTTGCTCATACACATTAACATACAGATTTGGACAAAAGACTGAAAATAAGAATTTTTTTTTTTTTCTTGCAAAGCAAGACTGTAGAAACAGTCACACACTTCGAGACTTATGTGAAGTGAAATGAATTGCCTACTGCTACACAAAGAAACAAATGTTATGTATTCAGCAAACATACCCCAGCAAACCTGTTTTCAGTCCAGAATGTCTCTCCAAGTGGACACTCGGTCTGTTTACACAAGTATCACATCACAGTTAACATCGTCTTTTTTCTTTAAAGCATACTTTTATCAGCTAGCATGCCAACAGTCCTCTATGGTTCCATATTCACATGCCCAGACATCAGCTGGCATGTGAACAAAATATTAACTACAAAATATGGACTTCTTAAAGTTTTATTTTTTAAAGTTGATGTTTTTTTGAAGTAGCAAAAATACTCCAAGGATTCTAAGACAAGCTTCAAACAAGCAACTGAAATGTTTTCCTCCCTTTGACAATCCACAAGTCTCCTTTATCTTTTCTGTTCCTAAGGGTAAATTGAGTCACTTTCATGGAAAAGCTATCTTTGGTCCCTTAGCTGAAATGTCTAAGAACCTAATCAGCCTAAGGTCATTCTTAAAATGAATCAGGAAAAACAGAAAAATCTGTAATCCCTATGCTCCCATCAACTATACAGGAAGTTGTATGAGTGTTTGATAGAGTTAAATAGATTTCATCTCAATGTGTTTTAAACAGATTTTAAATTCCTGGGATAAAATCAAGGCACATTTGAAACCAATTGAAAATACTCATTGATTCCACTGCAGCACATTTTCAGTCCTTGAGTTGCTTACAGAGAAAATATTTGCTAAGAACCATACTTACCAGTAACTTAACTATGTTACTTGTCCAGCTCCTCTCAGAAAAATCTACAACCAACCAAATAGAAGGAAAAAGAAAAAAATTACCCCAAAAGCCCAAGATTGTAATTCTTCATGACTGAATATTTTGTTGCTGGAGTACACTTTGTATATTGCTTGGCAGTAACTGTTGAACTATTAAATTACATTAAACATACAAACAAGAAAATTTACACTTTGACTCCATCTCAACATCCACAGGCTTTGAAAATGAAGCATGAAGATGAAACAATGTGCAAAAAACTAAAAACTGTTATTTCTCAAGTTTCTGTGCCTTTCCATTTTTCAGTGCTATCATAAGTAGTAAAACATCTCCACCTTAGAAAATTAAAATAAATTTCAATTCAAATTCTAAGGTATCAATCAAATGCCCAGTCTTTCAGACCATTTAATATATGAGTATTAAAGAATGTCTTTAGAACTGGCTGCATTATAGATTTCTGACTGGGTTATTTTCATTGCAGTAAGACTAAAACTAAAACTGTAAAACTAAAATTATAAATCCATGACAAATCATGAAGCGCATTTTGAAAAATCTGGGTCAGATGCACTCATGAGTTTAATGAAAGCTGTCGGGAAATACTAAGTCCACATATATTTCAAATTTTGTGTGTCCCAGCCTGTAAGGCTATGTGATTTACAGTGTACAACAAGCATTCCTTTCATGGTTGTCTCCATTTGCAACAATATGAATGGTCTTTTACTTGTGCTCTGATACCTTTCAGGCTTGTCCGGTGGTCGCAGTCGACAGGTCATATTTTCCTGCTCTCAGGACTGTTGCTTGGCGGTGACCATTCAAATAAGATTAGTATCACTGAGGGACTGAGGCTATATCACACTGCTAGGAGGCAATCCATAGAGTGCTACTGGCTTGCTTTCATGCAGGTTCTTTTATTTTTCCATGTGTAAAATGAAAATAGAAGTGGTTCATCTTCTTTGCTGGGGTGCCAGGAAAAAATTGATCTGCTCTAGTAGAAGAAGTAGAGGTAAGGCAATGATTTGTATAAAGACAAACTAAAGAATAGGAAAAAAGGTACACATAAAACACAAGACAGAAGACAAATATTAAACTTGAAAATAGAATAGAATAGAATGGTGAAGTCAAAATAATCAGTTCCATCAATAAGAATGTGTAGTTGGACACTGGGAATGGAACTCATGAGACACAAAGTGTGTTGATTAATATCTCACTGCTTAAATTTTAGACTCTGATGTGGCTAAAGAATTCAATAACCTTATGATATGCCATGAAAGAAGGTGATGATAGAGAAAAAATATGGCATTTTGATCATAACTCTATCCAAGTCAAGAGGACAGTGTAAATATGTAAATTACTTAAATGTATTTTTCCTGAATTGGATTCAATGTGTTTCATGTTGTAATTCTGACTCATAAAAGTTGGTATTATAACTATGAAATTTCTTTCATCACTTTATGATTTTGTGCTGAAAATTTGGAATATTTTAGTTCAATATAAATTTGCTTCCCAAACAGGCAGAAATCATTCTTTTTCTTCCAGGGGTTGGTATGGACAAAGAATCATTAAGTATATTCATATTCTACAAGTAAAATGAAACAAAAAAATGTTTCATGGAGGAAAAAAGTTTGCTTGCCCAAATAACTCTTCATTTTGTTATATTTCAGTGGATGAAAAACTGGAGAATGCTTTTAAAGAAAAGTGTTTTGCAGTGTTGTGTTTCTAGGTCACAAGTATACAGCTTGATTCTTTTTCACCAGTCCTGTGCCTGGATAATACAGTGGAATCACAGTGAGGATTTCCAGTAAAAGGAATGAAGTATTAGTCCATGAAAACATGCTTATTCTATATTGCAAATATTTTAAAGGCCCACCCAGCTATTTGTATACAAGTTGGTACATTTGATAATTGCAGCTGCTCCTAAAGGATATAGTAGGAAAAATGGCTTAAATGTAGACAAATCTTAGCAGTATTTGTGACAAAACATAAATATTTAAATTGTGTTGTTCTTGTGAATGCATATGTATCCACCTGAAAAATACGTTTGCCTATCTCTGAGTCATGTCATATGTAAAAGACTGCATAAAGTAGATTCCTGTAAAACAGAAAGAGATCACAATGAAAGGCTAATTGTCTTCTACAGGCCTGTGTTTCTTGGTAGACAGAAAACCTAAACTGCCCTTCTTTGGCACTCTCTGTCCTCTATCCCTGCTGTAAAAGGTCAGCACCCATTAAAAGCCCTTTTCTAATCTGCACACTCGTGGACACTTAAACCAAGTCCTAGAATGTAAAATAAGTGCCACAAGTTTTATGCTATTAAATCCCTATAATTCTGGACTTCTTTACAGTCTTGACATTACTCCAGACACTCTGACTTGAGAAGGAAGGAGGAAAATAATACCTTCAAATAATGATGATGTTTTAGATCCTCAAGGGCATCAAGGCATGATGTCAGAGGCGATCAGGAAAAGGTACATTGAATGGTAAAACAGGCTGGTTTAGAAGGCAGCATCTCTAGGAAGGCTGGATGAAAAGCACAGTACCTGTCTTAGGTACTTTTATGATTTCTTCTTGAAAGCAGATGAATTCTTACAAAATGTTTCACTCTCCAGGATACAGGCTCTATGTAAAAAGCATAAAGCCACTGGAAATGTAGTGATTAACATGAGGTAGCGCAGAATTTAACAGTGGTATTTTTATTCATGTTAATTCTTGTCACAAAGAAGGGGCAATGACTTTGACCCATATAGCTTTTGCTGCTGCTAAACCATTTCTTTACTGAAAATCACTCAAACGTGATCAAATTAGCTGGTGATAAAATCTAAGGTAGCTAGACTGCTATATGAATGGTTTAAAGTTAAAAAGTATTAAACCAGTTTTTCAATCAAGCTTTTAATTTTTTTCCTATTATCCTATGTTTGCTTTTATTTTTCACTACATTTAAAGTACTTTTCTGAGTGCTTGACACTCTGTACTCTTTCTCTTGGGCAAATTAGAAGTACAGAGGTTTTGTTGTTGTATCTGAATTATGATTCAAAGGTAACTGCCTGATGATTTGCCTTGTAGAGCAATTACATTTCAAATACAAGTTTGTCAGAAATTAGGTCAGCCCAGTTGCATGAGGTAAATGCAGTGAAAAATGTCAAAAATCTTCATATAATCTATTCAGTATATTCCAGTTTCTAAGCTTCATACAATTATATGAATTGTGTTTTTTTTCTTATATTATATTAACTTATGGCAATAATGCTTAACATACCTGCTTACAATCCAATAGATTTTATTTGAAGGTGTTTTCTCATCCAAGACATCAAGACTAAGTTTCAGATGTGGCCAGGTATTTTAAGAAATTTGATAACTAAGATTCAGATGTCCCTCAGAGACAGTAAATATATTATTTTGCTTTTTATGCTGTTGTAATAAGAATTTAAACAATAAATTTTGCTGTAGTTGGTATACACTACATCCCTGCATATCACTATTGTTGCATATCAAACAGTATGCCATATAGCTATAATTTCTATTCAGGACAAGTTATCTAATATTTTTAAATTTAATTTCTACTTTTGAAAAGTTGTGTTAAATCCTAGTTTTCTTTTAAAATACTGTGTTTCAATTCACCTCTACAAAAAAACCAGCACAAACTTGACCATGTAATTCAGATACGTGCTTTTATAATTTTCTCCTGAACCCTTGATCACTGTATTCCTTTCTGAACAACTCCAATGGAAGTAGAAATACTCCATAGTTAAATTGGTTGGTATCTTACAGTAAATGTATGTGGTGAGATAATGTTGAAATGTTGGATCTGGAGCTGGTTCATGGATGAACACTTCATTTTCATGTAAGTCATTCAAATGTCATTATCTCCAGTGTTTACAAAGGGTGTATATGGCTGGATCCCCTGCATCAGATCCATTGGAGGAGCTACGTAACACTCTTTTACTTTCTGGACATAGATCCTGAGTTGTTTTGGTTAGACTGGCTCTGACATGCATAGAAGATACATGTGTATCTTGTAAACTCTCACACTGAAATGGTAAGTTTCTGTTACTCACATGCTACACTGAGGTTTTACATTTTAATTTTTAATTTGGGTTTTTGTTACAGTTCAAATTACATTTAGTTTATGGAATTTTCATATCTTCATATCTTCTGTTCATAACTGTGATTTAATAGTAAATATTTTCTGATTATTTTGGCTTTTTACTCTGTAGGTTTACCTTATTACTTCCTGTGTGTCTTTGCCATAAATAGTGGAGTTACCAAAACTGACCACAAAAAAATCTCAACAAGAGCCTCCATAAAAGGTGTACTGAGGAGAGTCATATGAGCCTGAATAATGATGGCAGTGTACAAATTTATTTAGCTAATAAGTGTGAAATAATATACAATAATTTCAGGTGACAAAATATATTAATTAAAGAAAGAAAATTAATATTTCCTCCTTGCTCACCTTCCAGTTCTTTAACATAAAAAGATAACTGAGAGGCAGAAGCTCCTGTTTATTTTCAGTGCTCAACTGCAAGTGTGAAGTAAGGCTAATTGCAGAACTCCTTGTCAGAATGCATAATGTTTCCCATCTGAATAGATTTCAGGTCTAGCTAAAAAACTGTTTCCATTAGGCAGGTAGAATAAAATTTAAAAAAACTGAAATAAACTAAACCAAAACAAAAAACAAACAAGCAAACACCAAACTGAACAAAAAAACCTCCTTGTGATTAAGGAGTTCACACAGTTCAAGGTTTCTGAATTGACTAGAAGCAAGCTTCTTACAATCAAAATGCTTGACATTGTATGTCTGAGGTAAACCCATCTATTAAAATTGTGATTATATGTTATAGGTTAATTTCTCATTTCCATACCCTTATGTTCCACACCATGCTCCTTGGTAGAGCCTGGAGTGAAGACTTGCAACAGGTTAAACGGAAATTCCCTGGGGGCAGCATGTCTTCCAGAAAACAGCCAGAGAGCTAGTACTTGCTGAATCTCTGTCCTCAAACCTTGACAGAGTGGTGAAGATGCAGCATGTAGTTTGGCACAGAAACTGATTGCCATGATAGACCACATGGCAACTCAAAGAAACAGCTCTGTTTAACAGAAATCCTTTGTCCCTTCTATCCAAAATATATGACAGGAATGAGGTTTAAAAAGAAACAGTTGCTTCAACTCACTGGTCTTGCAGTGATTTTTGTGCTGTGCTGCTCTGTCTCCACAGGATTGCTGCAAGAGGATGGGCAAGGATTACATGTTGAATTAACAGTGCATCTCAATATGTGACGGGTTTTTTAATTTTTCTTCAAATGCCTGATCTGGGACATGAGAAAATAAAGTTTAATCCTTATATCTTTACATAAAGGCTACAAGTGATGATGGAGATAAGGGCAGAAAGTAGCAGTAGTGGTCACATACAGTGCTCCTGGGGTCAGGGTCTCACTCTTTGAGGAGGGCAACTCTCCTGACTAAAGCATGTAGAAGTTTTCTGTGCAAAGGCAATGTCATGGACTAATTTTTTGACAATGAATATTTGTAAAGAGTTGTTCCTTAATTGAAAAACTCTTATAAGCTATGATTGTATTACCCAGACAATATATTTTTGTTTCCTAAGTCTTGGAGAGAATAGTTTTCTCTTTCTTGAGGGAAGAAAATAAAAGAGAACAATATTTTAAAGCTGTCACACTAATTTATTTGTAATTTTTTTTAATGTTTTCTCCTCATACAAACTAATCTGAGCTTGACTATGAAATGCAGCTTTGAGTTGGCAGGCCTGAAGCCTGATTGAACTGCTGAAGAAAAAATACAGCCCTTTATACCACAAATAATGCAAGAAAGCTGGTTTAGTGTTTCTGCAGTAGACTGGCATAAGGAATTATCTAACTGAAATAGGTTCCTGGATCCATTATTTCTTGACAAAGCCATCACTGCACAAAGAAGTCATTGAAATTTCATTCTCTTGTTTTCTGTATTACACCACCAAATTACCTGCATGCCCTCATTTTCATAACTTGTAACATAATTGATGAAGAAAAGAAAGTGAGTGGTTCCAATGGTGCTGGTTTTTGTTCTGAAATTGGGACAAGGCATTCTATTATTCCTTTCAGGATACAGACATGAACTTCTAAGGATTTTGACATACTATTCATGACTTTTAAAAGACCTGTCTCCATTGTATTTCAGAAATTAAGTATGAACAAACTTGAACAAACTGTATAAATATGTTTAGATCTCAAAGGGAATCTGAGGGATCTGTAGTACTGTGCTCAGAACTGAAGAAAAGTCTAAACATTTTCTCAGGAAATCTTTACATTGAACACAAGGAATCAAATTATACTGATGCTTAAGGAACCTGCATAAAACGCAGCAAATTATTTTTCCCCTGGGAAGCCAAGATAAACCTTGTTTCAGTCAAGGAAGCAGAGCAGATGGTAACCTTAAGCAACATAATTACAAGAACAGATTCATAAAAATAATTGTAAAATAAGATTTGGATGGCTAAATCAATCTAGTATTTCTTTATTAATGAAGTTTTAGAAAATATTTGAGGTTTTACTTACATACATAAGTAACACTTTTGTAGCTTTTAGGAAATAACAGACTTAGTTATTGTGTGTTACTTTTTGTGTTACTGGTAGAAGAAAAACTTTGGGATTTGCATCTTGCACCTATTTAAAAAAAAAAAAAAAAAAAATAAAAAAAAAAATTAACCCATATAAGTAAGCCAACCTACTGGGCTAAAATCAGCCCAGGGGCTCAGGTAGCCGAGGAGAAATGCAAAACTTCCTAGGCATGAAGGGAATAAGCTACCAAGTAGACTGAAAGCTATGTAAAGGAGGAATGTCTTGTACATGGTGAAATCCATGTCTGTCGTATGATTTTCATGCTACAGCTCAAAAACTGTCAACACTGAGACTATGCAGAGGATTAACATTTCATTATGACTCTTCATGGAGTACAAAGAACTGTCAAAGGAAGGAAATTTGATGTGGAATTTATCTAGGCAAGCATTAACTCTGTCTCTGTGAGATTCAACCAATGAAAGTTAAACACATCTGTGGCACATATCCCAGTAATGGCATATATCAGAAGAGATGGAGACTCTTTCAGTGAAGGGCAAGGAAATGTCTAAAGTTATGATTATCTCTGTATGTGATGTCATCTTGGATTTTAATCCAAACTTAAGTTCAAACCTCTTTACTGTTCATGTGTTGATTTTTTCTGTGGTCTGATGCTGAAAAAAGCATCTGGCT
The DNA here is from genome assembly GCF_030490865.1 of Poecile atricapillus. Taxonomy (NCBI): domain Eukaryota; kingdom Metazoa; phylum Chordata; class Aves; order Passeriformes; family Paridae; genus Poecile; species Poecile atricapillus. The sequence continues at coordinate 55,605,773 of NC_081249.1, read as the reverse complement.
CCCAGTTGGGAAAACTCGGATCTGAGGCAAGGGGAGGAGCTGGGTTTTGTATGACAGAATGGATGTGACTCCATGTCTTATATTCAGATCTTGGCATTAGTTTTCCAGACTCTTCAATTTACTGAGATTAGTAAATTTTAGATATCCTGAATACTGTCCTCAAGCTCATTTAATATGATACATTATATGTATCATATGATTAAATGAAGTGATCCTTCTGTAGTTGATTTAATTTTGACTATATTCTCTTGCCTTATTTTTTAGGATGCGTATGTCTTTTTATTTTTGCTCTTTTTTTAATCATCAGGAACATTTCTCAGTAATCATGGTCCTTTGAATATAAAGAATAGTCCTGCAGTGATCCTACTTAGCTCCCTCAGTATATTTAGATGCTTTGATGTCTTCACACTGACTTTGGTGTGTGAAAATTTGGTGTGTCATTTTTAAGTCAATTTCTCTCTGCTGGGGGTACTGATTTAATTCCTACAGACTGCTGCCAGGTTTAGGGACTTGGTGAGCCTCAGAGCCTTGTCAGTAAAACTGAGACAGAAGTGGCTTTAAGTCTTTTCTGCATCATTCACCACTAGATCCCTTGCCTGTTGAAAAGTGAAATTACATTTTTGTCTGTCTTCCTTTTGCTGAATGTGTACCTACAGAAATCTCACTTGCTTTTTGCATTATTTTCTATTTCTAACTCCAGTTTCAACTTCTGGCTTTCATTTCAAGCCTGTATGCTTGTGCAATATTCTCTGTAGTTCTCTCAGGTCACTGCTTCCCACATCTACCTTCTGTGTATTTGATTTTTGCATTTAAGCTCAGTAATGTGTTCCCTGTTCATCTATGCTGGCCATCTCCCGTGATTATTAGACTATCTGCACTTTGGAAAGGACTGCTGTCCTTGAAGATGAGCTAGCTTTCCTAGGCTACATAGGGGCATTTTTTTCATGCACCCCCACCAATCAGACTCCAGAAGAAGGTAAGACCTGATTTGTTTGAAGTCCAGATCTGTAGTTCTGCTATTCAACTGATTTTTAGTTTTTAGAAGAAGGCTTTGTGAGTCTTTAGAGGGTTTGTGGATCAGGTTGTCTGTAACAGATGTTCACTTGAACATCACCCATGTTGGTCTGTCCTTGACCAGCTTGCTCTTTGCTCCAAGGTAAAGTTCTATGCATGTTTACTGCTCCATTGCACTAAATTCAGCCCCTACTGCTTGTCTTCCTGTCCCATCCATGCTAAAGGGCCTGTATCCATCTGTTGTACCACTCCATTCATGAGTCATACCCTGCTATATATCTGTGATCCTAATGAGACCACAGCTCTGGAACTGCTCATAGGCAGTCTCTAATTTCTCCAGCCTGCTTCCCATGCAGTGTGCAGATACTTCCAATGAGTCTCAAGTCACACAGCTTCCATAGCAGTGAAATGTCCTCCATCTATACAGATTTCTGTGTGTTTCTTAATTTCCTCTCAGGCCTCCACTTCCCTTCAAGTATTTTCAGTTTTCCCAGCATCCTTGTTTAAAGCCCACCTCAGTGAAGTAGCAAACCACTTTGCAAAGACATGCTTCCCTGGCTTTGTCAAATGGCAAGTGTTACTCCTCAGGAAGTTTAGAATAGCAGCAGTGTGAATGTGGGGCAACACCAGTCTCTGAGTGGGTGGTCAAGCTGTAGTTTGGATTGTAGGTTCTTATTAGCTGTGAAGACTATGCTGACACACATTCCACTGAATCTTCGTTTGACTGCACTGATTTCTAAACTTGCTCTAGTCAAGCTAATTCAAGCTAACAAACAAATTACCTTTGTTTTTACCAAATGGGTACTCAGAGTAGCCTTATTTTGATGCTATAAGAAGAGAAAGAAAAATTTTGTGCATTTATGAAATTGGAGGTTAGAGTTCTGAATTCTGCATAGGCTGATGGTTTCCGTATTGCAGAAGCAAGATGCCAGCTTAGTATCCCTGCAAAGGAGCTTCTGTGTGTAAGAAAACAGCAGTAACTGTGAGCCAGAAAACCCAATTTCTTGATAGGAAAACTGACTACCAAGTAGCGTTGTCTCCCAAGGAGTTTAGAACTCAGTAAATGCCATAGAACCCCTGTGTGGTTCTATAGAATTCAGAAGCTCATAAGCCATGCTGCTACCTTACATCTTCTCTGTAGTGTTCAGTGACAGATCAAGAAGGAAGAGGTGCAAGTTGAAACATAGGAAATTCTACTTGAACATTAGAAAACATGTTTTTACCGTGTTCGTGATTAGATACTGGAACAGCTTACTCAGAGATGTTGCAAAGTTCCTGTCCTTGGTGACATTCAAAGTCTGGCTGGACACAGCTTTAATCAACCTATTGTAGCCAAATTTGCTTTGAGTGGGTGGCTTGGAATAAACAATGCCCAGAGGTCCCTCCCAGTTTCAAAGATTTCTGTGATAGTCATTACTATCAGCTAAAATATTTTGTTTGTTCAAGATAGTGAGCCTTTCTGAATTCTTGAAAGCATTCCAGGCTTTTGACTTAAGAAGTTTTGTTATGATAATTTTAGAGAGCATAGGTAAGTGAAATGTGGTGACATGTCCCATTCCACTTAGAGCACTGACTGTTAAGGAGATCTGTCCTCTCTTTCTATGAATCCATCAAAGAAGCCACCAATCAGAATTTAAATACTCTTATCTGCTGGTTGCAGTTGAGTTTGTATTTATTTATTTATTTATTTATTTATTTCCTTTATCTGAGTTCTGGATTAAGGTCAAAAGAAGAAATGGTTACTAGGCAGAATCATACTAGTGAGTCACAAATGATTTTATTATGTTGATGCCATCTTAGCATTTTAGACATAAGCATCAATGTCAATGTTCAAAATTACTTTGGTTGTTAAGACCGAGTCAGTTTTTGAGTTAAGCATTTCTTTTGTGACATTTCTGTCATGAAAATCCTATGGACCATTAAAAAAATCAACATTATTATGCACACATTTTTCTTGACCCATATTTTCTTAAACCCCTGCTTTATCCAATGGCTTTTGTTACTCTTTTCCAGCATTACTGAGCATAGCATTCTTATATAGGAGGAAAGAATACTCTTACTTTTGAGTATTCTTCCAGTTTCTTTTTTACATCAGCCATATTTACATTTTAAACACACATTTCATTGAACAAATTGATTCATTTTTTTTTTTTTTTAATTCTTTCCTGTTTAATATTGACTACAACACCAATTTTGCTTTTCTGCCTGAAGTCAATCCTTTTGGAGTCTTGGCATTAAACAAGAATACGACTTTTGTCACATCCATTTACACTTATCTTTAGCCATCTTAGAATATTTGCTTTGTCTTTTTCATCATCATCACTATCTTTATATTTCAATTCAACCTATAGTCATGATTTATATACTGTTATTCTTCACCTCCTCCTTCCATTTTTGGATGTAAGGCATGTAGAAATAGATGATATTGTAAAGCCAAATTAAATAGAAAGAATAAAGAGTATGTCAGCAAAAAATATATATTATGCAACAGAGCAAGTATATTGGCAGTTAGAGTTGTGGTAGCACCCTAATTTTCCTTCTTGATCCCCACTGAATGTGTGTGGATGTGATTGCGTAGTTTCTATTGCCTATAAGAAAATCAAAAAGCCAACATAAATTCTTCTGGATAGGGAATTATTGAGTGATGGGGTGTTTTTGATAAAGGAGTTAAGGAAAAGTAAGGAGATAAGCATGACTACATCTGTAAAGTGGCTCAAGTGAAAATTACAAAAAAGGTCATGTGAGAGAGCTGAAGGTCAGTGACAAAAGGAGGAGAAAAAAATATTCAGAACTGTACTGCAGAAAGCAGACTGACACAATCAATTGCTGATACTTCTGGCTGAAGCCACTTCTTGTTTTTGTTTCTGTAAGTCTGAGTTTTATATTGGCATTGATCCAGTACAAACAAAGTCAACAATAAGTCTGTTGAACCCTCAGTCTTTTTTTTGTAATTTTTTTCTGTTCTCTTTCAATGTTTTTCATCTCCTTTTCTATCTCAGTTGAAATGTGTTTCCTTCTAGCTTGCCAGCGCAGTTAGGTTATCACTGTATATTGTCTGTTGGCTTAGTGGGAAAGTAAATCTTGGCAAGTTAACTTGGGAGTTCTGTCAAAAATCTCAGGAGTCATTGAGTCATCTCACCAAAATCCACTGGCTCTGTTACAATGCTGAATAATTGTGTAACTTTATGTAAACAGAAGTAAATGCTTATAAAAATGTTATCATGTAAATGAATTAGAGGTGCCATCAAATACATCAGCTTGCCTTTCCAATGGTATTTAAACCCAAAGAGTATCTGCAGAAATTTCACTAGGCTGCCTTTACAATGAAACAAGTGATCTGATCCGGGGAAAGGGTCTCTTACAAAGTTGATGCTTTTAAATTGAAAATCCTTTGAAGAAATTCAGTTCTATTTTTCAGATGTATGTCGAGAAGACTTTGTTCTACATTGTTAGACTTCTGGTTTCTGAAATGAGTTACAAAGTTTACCAGGTGAGATCAAGCTTATAGTACGTACCTTAAATTTTTTTTTTATCCAAGAAATAAGCTCCCAACTACAAATATTTCTTTTGATCAACAGTCTGTTTAACAAAATCACAAAAGTTTGTATCTATTATTAATTTCTTTACTGAAGTAATTGTTCTGGAAAGAGCCCAAAGCTATCAGTAAAAATTTTTTCTTGTCATACATTTCCCCCAAAGCCAATCTAGCTGGAATAAATACATGGCATTGTGAAATCAGTGTTTATTCATGGGGATAAAAACCCAAGGTGATCTACACACTTTCACTGAACAGAGTGGAGAAATTCCCTTTAAGGACCTGAAGTTCTCAGGGAAAATCAAGGTACAACATTCCTGCAGAAGCAGGATCTTTTCTCCACAATACTTAGGTGGGCAAAACTTGCTGGTGTTCAAAGTGCCCCATCCCTTCTCTCTAATACAGAAAATGTGGCAAGCTGGTGCTTATTCCCTGAGTGCCTGGTACTGATGCTTAAGCTAGAGCACAGCTGTAATGAAAGCTGTGAGCTGCTGCAGCCGATTGGAACTCAGCACAAAAGCGTTGCTAAATTGTGAGTAGAGTGCTGCACTGTGCCACGCTGAATGAAACACTGTGGTTGTTCTGCAAATGAGGCATTTTCTTCAACTCGTATTTATTGTTTATGAACAGTGTTTTCTGACAGTCTTGGAAAAGCCTCCAAGATTTTGATAATGACCTGCTTTTATATTCCTTCCTGTAATGGATAAACTGACAAGGATATAAGCATCAGCAAAGGCATGTTGCTAAATGAGTATCAGTAGACATGGTCCTCAGCATATTATCCCTGCACTTTGTGAATATAATTCATCCTTATAATAAAATATTATCTCACAGCAAGCCATAGTGGGGCTGGAACACCACACACTAATCAGTCTGCGGTGATTGCTTATATCAGCCTCAGCCTGGTTGTTCCACAGCAGAAACAACAAATCTTATATCATCTGTGGCAATTCTGGTTTATGAGTGCAATTATATGTACTAGGGCCTAATACAACTTTAATATAAACAAAAGTAGTAAGTTTAAACAAATCCATGCAATGGGAACTTTAATTACTCAGCTGTACAAAAATTTGTTAACTTGTTAATAGTAATGTAAGCTGAAAACTACATAATTTGCTTTGGGTATTTTTCTCCCAACCTTGATTTTTTAAGAATTAGCAAAATATTTAAGTAATGTTACACACGTTGCAACTTGCTACACACAATTTATTTTGTTGGAAGATTTATAGACTTACTTATGTGAATTAGAGGCAATTTTTACAACAAATTCATCCACTATGCAGAGTTCTCTAATAACGATGTTGAAGACTATAGCTTAATTAATGATCTTTCAGTATTATGAGTATTTAATTTTAAATTAGCCATTTTGTGAGGCACACTCATGTTATTGTGTGGTAGACTGATGCTGTCTGGCTGACAAGCACCCATATGCCACTCTCATTCCATCTCCTCAGCATGACAAGGGAAAGTATAAGAAAAAATTGGTGACTCAAGGACAGGGAGATTGCACACCAGTTACTTTTAGAGGCAAAACAACCTTGTCTTGGGGAAGATAAATTTATTGCCAACTAAAAAATTAGAATAGGATACAAACAAAAACAGAACTAAAACTAAATCTGCCTTGTTTCCTCCCAAGCATAGCTTTAATTTTCCATTCATGACTCCTCTGTTTTCTTCCTTGTCCAGGCAATCTGGGGAGATGAGGAATAGGAGTTGCAGTCAGTTCATAACACTTCCTCCTTGCAATTCATTGCTACTTACACTTGTCCTCTGCTCCCCCTCCCACAGGCTGCATTTTTTCATGGACTGCTCCAGCATGGTTTCCTTCCATGGGATGCAGTCCTTCAGGAACAGACTGCTCTGGTGTGGGTTCCCCCAGGCTCTACCAGGAAACCTACTCCAGCATGGGATCTGCTTCCCACAGGTCCACAGATGCCGTCAGGATCCCGCTTCAGTGCTCTCCATGGCATGCAGCTTCTTTCAGGGGGTCTCCATAAGCTATAGGATATCTTCTTTGTTTTCCCCCTCCATGGGCTGCAAGGGGACAGCCTGTCTCACTGAGGTCTTCCCTCCATGGTCTGTAAGGCAATCTACCCTAATGCCTGGAGCACCTCCTCCCCCTCCTTCTTCACTGACCTTGGTGTCTGCAGAGTTGTCACTGATTGATTCAGCTTTGTACAGCAGTGGGCCTATCCTAGAGCCAGCTGGAACTCTGTCCAGTGTTGGGGCATTCCTTGGCCTCTTTACATAGAAAACATCCCTGCAGTCTCCACTGCCTCCCATCAAAATTTTGCCACAAAGATCCAATACATACCCCTATGAAATTTTTTAAAGGATAGAAATATTTGTAGGGTACAATATGTGCAATGACTGAAACAACAGGTTACAAAGATGTACAACGTGAGCACGTGAATCCTGTGTCAAATACATGGAGCAATAGTAAGCATTTGAACTTGCATAAGGCACAGAGCAGATGTGGGTTTTTTTCTCTAGTGAAATACAGTGAGGAAAAAAGTCATTGACACTGACGTGCCTGTGGAGCACAGAGATCCTTGAGCTAATCTTCACTGAGCTGAAAAATCCATGTAGAAAAGGGAAGGGCCATGTGGCTGCACCAGCTGGTGTCCACAAATGTCTTATCCGCACATACATGTCCCACATCGAAACAACCAGGATTTGCCAGCTCTCCTGGCTTATGCTGAGCCAGTTTGCTGACAGCATCACAGGATGCCTAACAGGCTGAGCACATTCAGTAGTGACTGAGAGTTGATGGCGCAACTGGGCAAGTGTAACATGTTTCATACCCTGCTTTTTGAAGAGAAAATCACACTGCTCATAGAAAAATAGAATAATTTCATTTGGAAAAGACGTTCAATATCAAGTTCAGCTGCAAACCTAACACTTCCACTTGTCCCAAAGTTCCACATCTACACATCTTTTACAAATCTCAACCACATCCCTGGGCACCTTGTTCCAATACTTGGCAAGCCTTTGGGTGTAGAAAATTTTCCCTAATATCTTCTTCTCACCCTTATTACTTCTGGTATTTATTTTTAAAGCTGCAGTGTGCTGGATTTGCCTGACAGGGTGATTTTAAGTTGTGGTGTCTACTTCCAAAAACTCCTGGAATTTTTCAGCATATTCAGATATATTTTGGAATTAAAAATATTTTATTGAATTGCATAAGAAAAAGTTATCACAGTATCCTTGTTAAATTAATTTGATGAATACTAAGTTCATCCAATGTCATGAACTTCCCATAGCTGCAGTTCTCAGAGCCAGTTTCACATCTAGTAATACACTTGCCTACATTACATTGCCCATGTTTCATTGATGAACTTTTTCTTCAGAGGAACAGCATTCTCTGGCAGATACACACATATTCTGTCTACTGTGTTTTGTTTGCACCAGGATTTCAGGTCAATCTCTGTGTGCCTCAAACTATCATTTTAATGTTAGCATCTTGGAACAGAGCTCTGTGACAAGAGGCAAATTTAGGCAAATTTAAAACCAAATTCTAATATAGTAACTAAATTCTGTAACAACAAACTCACAAAATCTTCTTACAGAGCTCTGTGTAGAATATAGCAGAGATTTTATCTTTTTTTTTTTTTTTTTTTTCTTTTGTAAGGTCACATCTGGTGAAAGGCTTCTCATGCATTTAACTGCACTTCCGTACTTCCCACAGCATTAAAAACAGTGCTTCTTCAGCCTTTCCAGTCAGATGCTTTTGGGAGTATATGGAGGCAAAGATCTCAAAAAAATATCATCTGGAGCAACATATTAACTTTGTATTGGATATTAGATGTCCATAAGGAAGATGTTAAAAATCAGTGAATTAGTCACACAGACATCTTTCATTTCTTCATTATTATTTGGAGTATTTGTACTTCCGTTAATAATCAGCTTTGGGGAGGATGAAAGCCTGCTTTAAAACAGCAGATGGGAGAACATCAGGGTTGGTTTTAGTACACCTACTGCCTTTGTAAACATAATTCTTTGATCTAATTTTAAGTTACATCACATTCACAGAATGTACAATCCCAGTGTTTTCTTCTCTTTTCTTTACATTAAATTACACTGTTTACAGATAAATCTATGTGATTCACAGTATGCGAATAGATTGACAGAAAAAACCCACCACAATCTTTGTCTGCTGCCTGTCTATCCTTAAATGTAGCTCAGAAACATTAGTTACAGACTATAAAATAATTGTAGCTTCTTGAAGAAAAGGAAGATTTTGCTAGGATGAGCTCTGGAAAATGCATAATCATGGAAAAGAGAGTGTTTCCATTTCCTCCTTGCATGAGTGGCACATCTTCAGACAATGGAAATATTTTTTTTAAAATGGAAAAGTATACAGAGGATTTTTTTTTTCAATGCTTACTATTGCTCCATGTATTTGACACAGGATTCATGTGCTCATGTTGTACATCTTTGTAACCTGTTGTTTCAGTCATTGCACATATTGTACCCTACAAATATTTCTATCCTTTAAAAAATTTCATAGGGGTATGTATTGGATCTTTGTGGCAAAATTTTGATGGGAGGCAGTGGAGACTGCAGGGATGTTTTCTATGTAAAGAGGCCAAGGAATGCCCCAACACTGGACAGAGTTCCAGCTGGCTCTAGGATAGGCCCACTGCTGTACAAAGCTGAATCAATCAGTGACAACTCTGCAGACACCAAGGTCAGTGAAGAAGGAGGGGGAGGAGGTGCTCCAGGCATTAGACACACACAGGCAGACACACACACACAGGGACAAAGACCCAAAAATGGGACAAATGTTGAAGAAATACCCCTTCCCGACACTTGGTGCTAGATGGTGCCAGCTTTCACACTGAGGGAAGTGGAGCTTCCACCAAGGAGTTCCAGCAGGAGGCAAAAACTGGTGTCTCTGCTGTCAACCTCTTCTCCATGGCAGATGAAGGAGCTGGGCTGGGGCCTCTTCTGTGCTTTCCTTCCCTGGTTGGGCTCCTCAAGGCTTGGGGCTGGAGCAGGGTGAGGCTGCTCCTGCTGGTCCTGCTTCTCCAGTCCTGGATCAGCAGCTGTTCAGTTCACCTCAAGGCAGCTCAGAGATTGCTACTGCAGCTCCTTCAAGCCAGAGAAGGCAAAAGCTTTTCTGGCTGGGCTGGCAAAACTAAGCTGAGCCAAGCAAAGACAAACTGCACAGTGCCACTGAATGCCTGGGCAGGGAACCTTTGAAAAATGCCCACAAAAGAGTCCAAAGTTCTCCCACTCCCTGGCCTTGCACACACACGGTTCTGGGCCGTAAAGATACAGCAGCGATTTTTTGGGCATAATGGGGAGGATCATGGAACAGACTATCATCATAAATCACTCCAAGGTATGGTGTCACTTCTGCAAATGTGAACGTGCTGAGGCAGTCAACAGATGAAACTCTTTGAGCAGCAGTTAATGTGGACAGCTACAAAGATGAGGACAACACCTCAACATCCCTTCTAAGAACACCTGTGTGGGTTGACCTTGAATAGATGCCAGGTGCATGTCAAGCTACTATATTGCAGTTATTGCATCCCTCCATGGTAGTACAGAGGAAGGAAATAAGACAGAAAACACCAAAACGAAACAAGCAAGCAAGAAATCATTATGGTTTGAGATATAGGCAGTTTACTAAAGCAAAAGTGAAGGTTGTGTACGTGAAAGGAAAGGATGAAGAAAAATCTGCAACAATAAATATTTTATTCCCGACTTCCCATCAACAGGTGATGTCCAGCCACTTCCTGGGAAGGACAGCTTTGGCACACACAGAGGTTGCTTGAGAAGCAAAACATTATAAAAAATGAATTCTTCCCTTCTTCCTCCTTGCTCTTAGCTTTTATATCTAAGCAGATGTAATATTGTATGGAATATCCTTTATTCAGTTTGGGTCAGCTGCCCTGTGCCCCCTCCCAAGGCTTTGCCCACCCCCAGCCTGCTAGTGAGGGTGGAAGCCTGCTGGTTGCAGTGCTGATGCTGTGCCAGCCCTGCTCGTCAGGAGCCAAAAGACTGTGTGCTACCAACACCTTTCCAGCTACCAGTGAAGAGCACTTCAGTGGGGGCTGCTGTGGGGAAATGGACTTGTCTCAGCCAGACCAAATATAGCCCCATACACATCCTCAGCTGTGGTGATGACATAAGACACGACCCCCAGCAACCAGTGGAGCAACATTTCCTGAGATGTTCAAGGCCTTGACTCAGTTGAAGCTTCAGAAGGAGGATGCAGCCCTGCAAGGCTGAAGCTGAAGGAAGCGCTGTTGAGTCTCTCTGAGGCTAGGGAAGATTCATTTGCCTCCAAGAAGTCTGCAGCTGTTAAAAAGTTGTGCTGCCTAGTGAAGGAGCTCCAGGTAGAGATCAACAGTCTGTGTCTCTCAGGGAAGATTAGAAAGAAATCACCCAGTTCTTCTCTGAGACCCTGCTGTTTCAAGAAGCCAAACTGCTCACTGTTGCAGAAGGGTCTATGCCTGTCAGGTTGGAAAGAAGAAATTCCTTTGATGGCAAAGACTGAAATCTGGTAGCTTCAGACACCAGGTGGAAGGCTCCTGCTAGAGCCTAAAATTTGCAGTTACACAGTAGATTGACTGCTCTCTGAGCTGATGAGTAGCAGGGAGTGTTGACCAATGAAGCGCTCATGCTATCTGGCCCTGAGCCATACAACAGAACCAAGAGAAAATGGTGAATGACAGCAGTGGGAGACTCCCTGGGGAGAACAGCAGAGGTACCCATCTGCTGACCTGATCTGTCATCTAGGAAAGATTACTGCTTTCCATATCTATCTTTCAGACAGATTTGTGGAGGTACTGCCAAGGTTTCTCTGTCACCCAGACCCGATGCTTTTTTGTGTGGGCGCTGACAGAACTGTCAGGGGAAACCTGGATAGCATGGAGCATGACTACATGGCTCCAGAGAGGGTGATCAAAGGCATTAGGGACCAGATCTCCTTCATCCATTTTTGTGGGGGGAAAGGAACCCAATCTCTGAGGACTGATGACTGCTCAGAGGAAACCAAGATACCAAGATCTTCACCTGGAAACGAATAACCCTATGTCTCAGTATAGACCAGGGCCAGACCACATTGGAAATAGCTTTTCCAAGACATTCTATGGTTTGGTGACCTGCAAGCTGACCACAGGTCAAAGCACCCTTGCAGCAAAGAAAGTCATCAACAGCATTTTGGGAATACATCAGGAGGAGTTCCAACAGGTTGGGGGACATGATCGTTCATCTCTACTCAGTACTGGTGATACCACATCTGGAGGGTTGTGCCCAGTTTTGGGCTCCTCATTATAAAAAAGATAAAGAGGAGTAATTCCAGTGAAAGGCAACAAAGATTATCAAAGAACTGGGGGATTTTTTGTGGTGGGAGAGGCAATGAGGTCTTGACTGTTAAGCCTGGAGGATAGCGAAGTCAGAATGATTTTAGCAATGTGTATAAACCCCTGATGGAAGAATTAAAAGAAAAAAAAAGAGATGGAATCTTCTCACTCATCAAGAAAAGGTTATGAAACAATGGACACAAATATGGGAAATTTCATCTAAACACAAGAAAAAATATTTTCTGTGAAAAAATGGTTAAAATGATGAATTTTTTATAGATTAGTGAATAATACAAGTTGTGCTGAAATCAGATTCTAATATAGAATGAACCTATCAAGAGGCAATTTAATAATAAAGTCTTATACCAGAAAAATTTGCCCTTTCCACAAGTAAATTTTGGTACTTTTCTCTTTCCAGAGAGTCCAGTGTAAATCTGGAGGGAGCATACTGAAGATAAAGACATTATTTCTTATTGATATGTGCATAAAGGAAAATGCAATGCTGTCAGTACTCAGTGTTTGATTCTACCTTCATTACTTGGTTGCAGAGTGCACAGAGTGTATCTAAAAGGTCTCTGCCCCTGGGTTGTCTGGCTCCTCCAAGCCAAACTTTTTCCTTTCATCCTTTTATTCTATAACCCTTTGTGAAAAGAATGAGTTGAGAATGTCAGGGGTGTAAACCACAACTCAGAAAGAAGTGTTAATATTGATCTGATCCTTGGAATATGAATGTGACTCAGAGATGCAGAATTTCTTTTCATGCTTTCTCACACAGTCCTTATTCACACTGGCCAGGTCTGCAAGCAATCCAGTGGGACTGCTTGTATAGTATAAGGGCTGCAGGATATAGCCTGTCATATCTCATGAAATTTCCTCCAAATTTTGATTATTAGGGCTTTATACAGTTCATTAAAATTTTTGAAATATTTGTCAGTACTGTTAAATGGGATCAACAGTGACGCTTGCAATTTATTCAGCCCTGGCTGATTTTAATAACTCTGGAAAAAATAGAAGTATGACATGTTTTTCTTACCTATGCATGTTGGAGTCTGGCAGCATTCACAGTCAGGTATAAAAGATAATGGTGTATAATAATAGGAAAATAACAGACATTGAGTCATTGACTCATAATTCAGTCACCATATGTGTCCCTAACAGAAAACTAAATTTCTTTGATTCAGTTTCTCATTGAGCTACCCTCATATCCCTAGATCAGCTGTAGTGCTTTTTCCTGGGAGATTGTATTCCTCTGGAAATTAACACAGAATTACATTCACATTCTATGATGAACTATATAGTAACAGTGGAGAATGTTCATTCCATCAGTGTTCAAAAAATAGAGTTTTGATGCCAAAAGCTATAGGATTTGTGATTATTGCAGGCAGGCTGACTGTTTAAGTAGTCCTTTTGGTTCCTTGAAAGGTCTCAAAATTGCAACACCAACCTTAAATCAAACAGTCATTTGATTCACTCACACACATATGTGAAATCAGCTGTTGTTTTCACTGAAGATTCATTTAGACTGTCAACCAAACAACATGAATTTCTAAGACTGGGAGAAGGATAAGTCAGAGAAGAAGAAAATAAATAATCATTTAGGAAAAAAACTGAATATGATAAAAAATATTAAAATAAATATTAGAGCCGTTGACAAATATTGCAGAGTGATAGCACAACAGAGGGAAATGAACATCCATTTATTAGTCATGGTTGGAAATATTAGTGAAACTTGGAAGTTGCAGAGCAGTGTTAGAATATGTTCTTGAAGACGTCCCTCAGCAAAGGAGAGATGCCTTAGGGACTCTTTCCTGCTGAGGATGTCAGTGTAATATCTGATAATATGTTCCCTATTGTTCATCTCATTCCCACCGTATTACAAACACATAGGTATGGAAAGGTACGCACATGTAGGTATTTATGTATTTATGTATTTTTATAGATATTTACACACAGACACACACACACACCCCTCCCCTCCCCCTCCCCCCCATTTACTTTAAATGAAAGCTCATCTGTTACTTACGAAAGATTAAACATAATACATGTGACACAATTTAAAATATGAGGTTGGAAGTTATTTGTTGCAGCCTGCAACCTCAGGATCTCGTCCAGGGAAGCAGCAGGGTTCTGGGGACCAGCATGAAACACCAACGAGACGGGCTCCCGGTTCATGAAACCATTTATTCAGCATGGGAACAACTCAGGTCCAGAACAGAGAGCCCCGAACAGAGGCACAGCAGGGGTTTTTGAGGGACAGAACCGAGGGTTTACACCTTTGAGGGTGGAGTTCAGGGTCAGGGACCATTAGAAACACACCAAGCGAGAACCCCCCAGGGACTCAAACCCAATCAGAACTCCTGGGCCGCCCTTCACAAGGGGTTTGGGGTGGGACAATGTAACTCTTTGTCTCCCTGAGGCCGCTGCAACAGTTATTGTTACATGGATGGGGGATGTTGTACCTGAGATGGGGATATGCTTTTTACTGTTTATGACCAAACCTACTGTGTGAGAACAGCTTTTTGAAAATGCAGTTACTAATTTGTCATAACTTTTGAGCAGATTCCCAAGACAGCAGATCCCAGGGGCTGAGGGATAGACTTAGCAATAAATCTTACAAACATTTAGACAAATATTCTTTCATAACTGGATTGTCTGTGTAGTTCATTGGCAGAAAATTAATGCAATTTGCTATTTACAAAGTCATGTGCTCTTCCATCACTACTCAGCATTTGCTCTTTTAAGGATCCTTGAAGTCATGATGTGAAGGCTGCATTAGGTTAAAGAACATTTTACAACTGAATGTTGCAAAGACCGTTTTTGTCAGACTGCATTGTGAACTGCTGCCTGGCAGAATAGGCAGTTTTAAATGACAGCAGTAAATACATGGAGTAAAATGCAACACATGAGTAAGTGTTTAGCACTTAGAAATATGATCAGTTTGCTACTACTGGAGAAACAAAACAAGTATTTGACACATCATTTCTTGAGAAAGAAGAATCTTGTTATATAATAGCACTGTACCACAAATACATTCTGGAATATCTTTTGAATTTTACCTTATTTTATGAAAAGCTGCAAGTCTTTCAGTACTCTATCCACTGAATGTATAGTGAATACTGACTTTGTAATAATACTGGATACAATTCCTTACTTTCATATGCATGTGTTTAAACCCTAGATATTTGAAGTGAGATGAAAAGATCTCTCTATTATCAAATGAGAAGTTATGGACATGCCCAACAAAGATCCATTTAACTAGAATCCTTGCTCTCCTTCAGAAGGATCAAACCATGCTCTAGAGGGGATTTTTATCCATTAACTTAAGGGCAGGATAGGATGAAAAATTCTGACTTTCAAATATCTGCAATAAAAGCAGGCAGATCCCACACATTATTTCCAAATCTAGGTGATTTAAAAGACCAGTTCTTAAGAGTATTGTGTGTGATTCAGCAACAGACTTAATATATTCTGGAATTCTTAAACTTCTGGACAACTAGAAAACTTTATGCATAAGAAGCTTTCAAAAGTTTGGGTGTTTGCTTTTGGTTTGTTTGATTTATTTCCTTTTTTGTTGGCTTGTTTTTTTTAGGTTTTTGGGGGTTTGTTTAATGTTTATGTACTAAAGACATTAATGTTGGAGGGATTGGAAGGAGATTGTATGTGGATACAAGATCTTGCTTTAATGTGTTGTTTTCAAAAATAAATCCGTAATTTTAACTGAAAACAAAAAAAATAATTTTTAAAATGCATGAGGGAAAGATATTTTCATCAAATACATTAAGAGACTTTGTAATTCCTTACTGCAAGACGTGAGGAGATAAGAAAGATAGGATACTAATAGTTACCCCGTTTACTCAACTAGAATGGGATCAGGCAGGCACTTTTGCTAAATAGATTTCAACTGAGAAAGACTGATATATTTTCCTCAATCCATTCAAGATAAATAATAAAAATATTGGGGTCCTCTCAGGCTACAGGCTCTACTAACATCAGTATTATTTCAAAAGACAGTGTCTTGTAAATTTAAATTTACAGGTTGTTTGGTCAAGATTCAAGCAAGTGAGATTTCTACATCTGTTTTTGCAGCTATGAATACAAACATATTTGTGCATACAGATCTTAGACACTTAGTAGTCCATCATTTTCCATAGGGAGGAATTATTTTGCATAATAGGAACTGATGTGTACTCACTGGAAGTTGTTTTTTGCAATAGGAAATTATTTGAAAGAAAAGAGGGATTTTAGAGCTCTTCAGACAGACATCCATTTATTTTTTTGTCCTTATGTCAACCTTTTTCTCCTCTTTGTTTCTTTTTTTCATTTTGTTTGGTTTGTTTGTATTTTTTTTGTTTTTCTTTTTCACCTCTTGTTCAGTGTCAGATAAAGGAACTGGACAACTCAAAGCAAAGCACAGCACAGTTGAATACTTACAGGTCAAGAAGGAGTGGAAACACTGATGTTTAGGCAGCATCTTTGACACTGCTAGTTACAAAACCTGAATAAAAATCACTGTGAGAAACTGGAAATTGTTTATCTTCAAAGCAAGAACTTTTTATATATAATTTCTAGCTGCATAATTTCCAAGGTTGCAAGACAACATTCTTAAGTTAAAAATATTTCCTTCATTGTGTAAGGTGTTTCATCTCTGATCTCTGTGGAATTTCAATTTATATCCATAGTTAGCTATTATTTTTGCTTACAAACCTTAAAGCCTCACAATGTTGCCTCTATTTTGCGAGCGGTGTCTTTAAGTAGGTTGTGTTAATAGTGTCTTGAGGGCTGATAAGCAGATGTGTCTTGCATTTCAGTGAGTGAAGAGAATTTTTGCATTCTTACCCAAGAGTGTTTGGTTCATATTAGAGCAAAATTACTGAAAGCCGTATTTCCAAGAGGCCATGTGCTTCCTGTGGTGGGGCCCCCAGAGCTGGGCACAGAACTCCAGGTGGGGTTCCATGAGAGCACAGTAGATGGGCAGAACCACATCCCATTGTTGCAGCCTGCAACCTCAGGATCTCGTCCAGGGAAGCAGCAGGATTCTGGGGACCAGCATGAAACACCAACGAGACGAGCTCCCGGTTCATGAAACCATTTATTCAGCATAGGAACAAAGTCAGGTCCAGAACAGAGAGCCCTGAACAGAGGCACAGCAGGGGTTTTTGAGGGACAGAACCGAGGGTTTACACCTTTGAGGGTGGAGTTCAGGGTCAGGGACCATTAGAAACACACCAAGGGAGAACCCCCCAGGGACTCAAACCCAATCAGAACTCCTGGGCCGCCCTTCACAAGGGGTTTGGGGTGGGACAATGTAACTCTTTGTCTCCCTGATGGCGCTGCAACATCTGCTCCTTTTTTTTTTTTTTTTTTTTTTTTTTTTTTTCAAATTTTAATTAGGAGCTTAAAACGTTTCCAAACATACACCTTAAAATCTCACCTCTTCCACAGAGCACCCACTTTGTTTTGTGGGACACCAATAGCTCAATAACAAAACACATTAAGTAAACAGAAAAAACAAAATTGAAAACAAACACTTAAATCTCGGACTACGCCGGGCAAATTAAACGGTGATGGTACTTAATGCAAACATAATTTTTTTTTTTTTTTTTGTTCAGTCTCTTCCACTTTAGGATTCTCTGTTAGGAAGGGTGCAGCTCTTAGATCTCCTCTTACGAGGGGCAGAATTCTTCGATCTCCAGCTTCGGCTCCGGCTCCCATGTGGGCGCCGCCCTTTAGATGATCTGGGTGTAACACTGGCTTTGGGAGCTCGGTTACAGTTTCGATTTCCCCAGAGGAGGTGTTGCCCACCATGGAACAGGCACAGCCCCCAGGGGTGGAGCACCGAACAAAGGGATGGGGCCAAGCAGGAGTTACTGGGAGGTTCGGGAAGGGAAGGTTTGGGACCGGAAAAGAAGGAGCAAGGCGGGAAACAAGGGATCCCAGACCGCGTGGCCGGCGCCATCTTGGGATCGGGGGGGGGGTCCGGGACGGACTTTCCCGGACAGGGAACGGGGAATATGGAGAGACAGGGGGTGAAGGAGGACACGGAACGGCGGGCAGACGGCAGCAACCCCGAGCCACCTTAGCTTTTTTCACCCTTTGTCCTGCCCTTAGGAACAGAGGAAAGGGGAAGGTACAGGAAGGTATACACCAAAAAAGGAACTCCACAGAAGACAAAAACAGTCCACTGGAAGAGCCATACCGTACATAATCGTCCATAATGTTGATATAATCGTCCATAATGTTAATATCGTCCATAATACGTCTCGTTGGGTGATGTTAGGTGCTTGTCTCAGCGTCTGGTCTCGGCTCCCACACCTCCGTAATCCCTCTTCTTCCCCCATGCCCGAGGCACTCTCAACCCAGTCTCCCTGCCAGGTACTCTCGAGTCCTCCTTTCCAAGGCGGGGGTCTCGCCGGCTCTCAAGCCATCAGCCGGGGACTTACGAGGTGTCCATGGAGCCGCTCCTGCTGTTCTCCTGGTGCTTCGCTGGATGCCACGCATTCTCTCACCATTTGTTGCAGCCTGCAACCTCAGGATCTCGTCCAGGGAAGCAGCAGGATTCTGGGGACCAGCATGAAACACCAACGAGACGGGCTCCCGGTTCATGAAACCATTTATTCAGCATAGGAACAAAGTCAGGTCCAGAACAGAGAGCCCTGAACAGAGGCACAGCAGGGGTTTTTGAGGGACAGAACCGAGGGTTTACACCTTTGAGGGTGGAGTTCAGGGTCAGGGACCATTAGAAACACACCAAGGGAGAACCCCCCAGGGACTCAAACCCAATCAGAACTCCTGGGCCGCCCTTCACAAGGGGTTTGGGGTGGGACAATGTAACTCTTTGTCTCCCTGATGGCGCTGCAACATCCCATCACCTGTTGGCCACTCTCTGGATGCAGTCCAGGATGTGATTTGTTTTCTGGGCTGCAAGTGCATATTGCTGGCTCATGTCCAATTTTTCATCCACCAAAACCTCCAAGTCCTTCTCATCAGGGCTTCTCTCAATCTTTATCTGTTGTACTGATAACAGGGGTTGCTCTGACCCAGGAGTAGCACCTTGCACTTGACCTTGTTGAACCTCATGAATTTCCCATGGCCCCCATTCTCCACACTTTTCCATGTCCCTCTGGATGGCATTCTGTCCTTCAGGTGTGTCAGCTGCACTGTTCAGCTTGGTGTTTGAAAATTTGCTGAGGGATAGAGGCCAGTAGTTCTCAGTTGGCCTAAGTATAGGGAAAAAGAAATTTGGATCCCATCTATGCATTTCTAGCTTTCCTTCCTTTTAGTATAGCCCCTGTAAAATTTGGTTTTCAGATTTTTTTACTGTGTTTAGTAGTTTTGTCAATTAATTTAACAGTAAATGCTTCTTTATTTGTGTTTATTATCTTTTTACTTTGTAGTGCACAGATTAAGTTAATTTGTAGCAATATAGTGTCCTTTTCTTCACTTAAAAAGCTACACTACAGACTGAATGCAATGATTTCATTTGACTGTAATGCTTGAACTACTTTATGCTTCTGTGCTTAATACAGCTCTTGACTTGTATGATTCCTTTCAGAATATTGTGGCAGCTTGACTTTGAATGTGGCTGAGAAGTCAGATTTATTTTCACTGCAACAATCTGCCACAGCGTTTTGTGTATGTTTTTCTTTTGCCAAGTACCCAGCTTTCATGTTTCTCCCCACCCCCCTTAAAGGGATGGCTTTGAAAACAACTGGCAGTTTGCAGCCCTGCTATTCAGTGTTTCAGTTCTGGATTTTTAAGCTGGTTATACATCAGAATATTCTCTTTTATGCTTACAGCTACTGCCCAGTTTGAAACATAAGCTGTAGCAGCCAGTGAGCTCTATTTTCAGTAGATAAAAATTAAAAACAGAGAAGAAACAGGAAGAGTGAAATGCAAATTTCCAGTTTTCTCTGCCACTTTTACTATTAGTTTCACATTATAGAACAGTACTAGGTCTCTTTTCTGAAGACAGTGATCTTTATGATTTAAAAACCATACAAACCCTGAAAGTATTTATTTTTATTTCTGAAAGAAGATTATAGGAAAATTGCCCTATTAATGGAAAAGCAGAGAAGCAGTAGCATGTAACAAACAATTCTTGCAATGATTTTTAATATGCTTGTTGCTTGTACATGATTTTTCTTAAGCAACTAGGAGATAAGATTGACACCTTCATTCATCACTGTGCAAGCATGTGATAGCAGTTATGGGGATGAAAGCATTCCTTATTTTGTTCTATCACACTATCAGCTCCAGAGGTCCTCTTTTTCTTTTCTTTTTTTTTCTCTTTTACTTAAAGCAAAAAACAGTAAATGTTTCATTCCTAGCTGGTTTTATACCAAATCTATGTGAAAGTCAATATTTCTATATAGTTAAATAAGCATACAATTTTCAAGTCAACATTTTTAATATGGGCCATTTAAATATTAACAGCTAAGCATGTCTGGGAATAGCACTGGAATGTTTCTGTGATTGAGTTTAGTTTTGGGTGCTGAAGATTCTTCCTGCCTCTCCTTTAGTAGCAGCATGGTGAGCATCCAAAAGCAAAGGTGTTAATTGAGGTTGTTGCTCAAGAAATACCTCAGCCCACTGAAAGGTCTTTTTGTATAATCATATGAATGTTTTTTTTAACTAATAGGGAAACAGAAAATTCAGATATACGATTCATCAATTTCAGTTCTAACATGGTTAGTTTTCAAGTCTAGCCCTTTTTACCAACTAAATTCTAGACATAATAACATGAATGTTATAACATTATGTTAGTGTGGCCTAATTTCCAGTCTCTTTCATTTGCTTTGTAAAAGCATGTGCATGTGGGTGAAACCAGATGATGACGACAGTTGTGATATTTTATCAGTCATCTCATCCTTCGAGTGTACTGTCAGAAAAAAAAGAGGAAATAAATACTCTCAAATTTCAAGGGACAAGGAATACAGTTTGATGTGAGCCTTGCCACTGAAACTGTAGATGGCTTGATATAAAATATGCTTACAGAACGCAGTAATGAAAGTCCTTATCAGCCTAATTCAGAGGATTAAAGATTAATCATCTCACATTAGAATGAGTGGCTTTAATTTCCCTCTTACTTTACTCTTGAGTTTTCAAAGTGTCTTATGTGAATAAAATCAAACAGTATATGTAATCTAGACTATAATTTCTGTTTCTTCCACCTATCAAAAAGGTAACAGAAAAGTAAAAAAAAAAAATCCAAACAATAAAATATTCAGTCAGTCAATCAAAAACCTAGTGAAATAGAAATAAAGGACAAGCTTTTTTTTTTTTTTTTAAGAAAAAGATTCAAAATATGTTGGGAATTTTTTTTTTTTCTTAGAATATGCCTTTGGAAGAAAAATAATCTCATTAAATTTGGATGTGTTATTTAAAAGCAGAATATGGGCAGAAAAGTAAACTTTATTTTTCATTATTATAATGTATAGACATGATTGAATTATAGACAATAATAGCTAGGTTCTACTTCTAGTTATTTCAACAACTTATTTCAAATGCAGGATTTGAAGCTTTTTCTTACTTTCCTTTTTTGAAAGAGCTCTCAGTTAAAAAAAGTTATGAATAGTTTTCTTCAAGGATCTTTGGCTCCACCTTGTGTCCTTTGTGTTTTCCTAAAGAGGTTGGTATATCATGACAAAATGTGAAAGAAAAATATAGACGAAGTTTTCTGCTTAAACTTAAAGGGAAGCTTTACCAGCTGGCATCTGTCACATTGGATTTGACCTCATTGTCCACTAAGGAATGATGAAACTCAGAAAGTAGTGTATTTTCCATTTTTTAATAATTACAAAATTCAAAAGACAGTAGCATTTCAGATGGAGAAATACATAAATTACTCAGATTTTTTTCTATCTATACCAGTAAAAAAATTATTTACTGGAATAAATCTTCAATTGATGAAAGTGAATTGTTGAATTTAAGTGGAGTTTGACTAGGGGGGTTAGGAAAAGTGTCAAGTGGCAATGTACTCTGCTCATTTAGGGTTTTGCCTAAACTTTGAAAGAACCCAGTTTTACAAATTACCTTTTCAGATTCAGCTAGGCTGGTCAGTTTTATGAAAACACATCTGTTTTTTATGTTCTACTGTACAGAGATTCTTTCTCCACAAAAGGATCATATGAAGTCAAAGTGTCTGGCCTAACATTAGGCAAATGCTTTTCAGATGTCACATGTAGAATTTCCGTTCCTATATCCTAACTTTTTATGCCTTTCTCCTTCTCTTTAAAGTTATACTGACAATTATGTGGTGAACAATATCTGCTAGAACAGAAAGTGGTATGTGATGAATGGGAATATTTCACAGAGTTACCTTTCTAAAATCAATCAGTGTTTCCCTCCTCCCTTCTAGATAGTAACACTGGGAATCAGTTGTGGGGGGAGGATCTTACCCTATTAGGAGTGAATATTACATTTTGATGTTTCATTTATGTGCTTTGTCTTATGGTGCACATCAGATCATCCTGAGTCCTCCAATGAATATCAGAGATACCAGCTTTTGGAAACTTCCCTCATGAACTTTTCAGAAGCCTTACTGTATGAAATGTGTGTCCCAAAGCAGCCAGTAATGACTTCAGGAAACAGAAGTATCTCAGTTCTTCTAATTTACCCACTGTATTATAATTGTAATAGATTACACAGAACCAACATATAGGAAAAGAACTTTTTAGTTTACAGCCTAGGAAGAAGTTGTATATGTTTGCAATAAACAAAGTAATCTCTGTGCTTTCTTGGCTTTCTCTATTAATTTAATTCCTTGCTGTATTTGCTCAGCTATTTCCATTTACTCAACTTTTGTTCTTCAATTAGTTCTAAGATATTATTAATTTTGGCTTTGTGCTTTGGGTTTTATTGTGTGTTTTTTTAGGTTGGTTCATTTGGCGTTTATCTGCCCTGTTTGTCTTCTCTGGGAATTTTTTCTTGGGCAAGAGGTGCTACTGACAATTTAAATTAGTTTTTCTTCCTAAAAAATTGAGACATCAGATTTGGTTCCATGATTTGTACAAACATCCACCTGTTTTTTCTTGCTGGTTTGTTTATTTGGTTTGGAATTTTAATGCATAGTTACTGGTCTACATCACTGAGAAGAATTTCTGCATCTGAACTTTTATCAGTCAAACTATGCCATGAATTTTAATGCAAAGATTTTTTCTTTTACACCCTTGTCAAGGAAGGACATATTGAAAATAATTGCATAGACTAGAATCCTACATGACAATTACAAAATTAAGCTCAACCGGAGAGAAAAAAATGAGTTCTCTGTAAGGCAAGAAAGGAAAGAATAAAAACTCTCTACTCATTTTACTATATTTTCCTCCAAATTACAGATTTGTCTTTCCCCAGACTTCCTCCCTTGTCCCTGGGGTCATAACAACTATTGTCCTCTCTGATGCAGGGGAAAAAGGAGGACTCAGCAAACTGCTATGCAGTCCAGAACATGGGACCTTATTATTGACATTGCTGCTTTCTTTGGCTTCTGTTAAAGAGCTGTCATTTCCCAATATATAAACCACAGGCTGAATGCTGATCACCATGGTAACTACAGACAGATGTCTATGAGAATAAATCAGTCTGGTGTACAGGTTTTCAGTAACCTTCAGGGGCTCAAATGTTCAACATTGCTGATTTAAGGCCAGTGGAACTTGGCCTAAATGTTCTTTTTCTTTTCTAGCCACACAGCCTCCTTTCTAGCCTGCACAACTTCAGAATTGCTCTCAGTCATAAGAAGGAAAGTTCCAATATAGCTGGTAAGGCATTTTGAGCTTGATTTTATTAAGAGCTGATTACTATGAGGTACCTTAGCAAAGAGACTTTGCTAGTAATAGTGGCACTCTTTCTCATGGTGAGACAGTCTTCTCCCTTGCCCAGCTGGCCACACTGTGCCTGATTCCCCCCAGGAAGGATTTCCTTTCCTGGCCACCAGGGCACTGCTGGCTCATGATCCACTTGCCATTGACCAGGACCCCCAGGTTCCTTTCCACAGTGTTGCTCTCCAGCCTCTCATTCCCCAGTCTGTCTGTACATCCAGGGACAAAGCAAATCTATTCAGACTTGAAGTCCGTCTAATTTAAGTTAGGTTGTTCGCCAAATTCAAAGACAAGACTTAGAATACTCAGTTTAATTTACTGAAACAGTTTTACTGTGAATGAAGGCTTTCAATTAGGAAAACAAATAGATTTTGGTTATACTTAGTTAAGGATCAAGCTGAGTCATGATCAAAGGGTGTCAATTAGCTTACATTTATTTTCCTGGTAAAATTCAAGAAAATCATTAGGGTCTACTTCTATGTCTCTTCCATTAAGCTATAGCAAAATTGTCAATTAATTAACAATGTAATATTCATACTCTTCTAGCATGAAATAAAAGCAGAGTTCAAGGAAGTGATTTCTAAGTGTATGAATGCTATGACTGCAAATATATTATTTGAGATTGTTACTAATGATCGTTTTTGAGATCCTGTTGAAATGGTTAATGGTATCTGTATGACTGTGACAGATCCCTGAGTCTCTCAGGGGCTTGAAGCAGAATATTTCCTACCTTTTTTTTGATGTTCCTGAAGGACATTGGCAACTTTTATTCTCTAAAGTGAAGTCCTACTAATACACACACACACAAAATAATCTAGAGATCTGTATCTCTAAATGAAGTAATGCTGATTTCGTCCATAAAATACCCCAAATATAACCCTTTAAAGTAAATCTCCCTTTTGCCCACCATGTTGTCCTCTCCCCTTAAATACTTCTTTCCAGCCCAGGCACTTTCAGAGGTTTTTGTAGTTGAAAAAACTTAAATGCAGACATCTAAACTTTGGTTTCTTGTCCTGCAGGCAGGTCTCTGTCTTAAATACTTCCAAACTGTTGAACTCTAAAGTTCTCATCAGCACCTATGTTCAGGAAAATTCCCAACAACATCCTAGCACTGAGAAGACCTGGATGCACACCAAACTGCTTTATGTGATATGGTCCTCAGCAAGAAAAGCCTGTCATAAGTAGCAAAACAATGTCATGACATGCTGCAGACATGTCCCCCTTCAGCAGAAGTGTCCCAGAGTATAGCAGTGTTTGAAATGTCTCTGTATTGTTGATTGTCCTGTTCCAATCTGTACTTTATAATCAAAGAATTTCAAGGTTCTTCTCCAAAAGGCTTTTAAAAGGCTCTTAAAAACACATGAATAATGGGATTCAAGAAAAGGTCATCAAATTAAGGGAAAATTGTTAGGAAGAGAATAAAAAAGGGGTAACAATAAATTCTCATTTCTCACAGTGCAGGGAGGTCACAGCAACAAAGGACTGTGGCCAGGAGTTGTGTTCTGGCATGTCCTCTAAGCTGTTTGTATGCGATATTGTAAGGAGACTGAGCAATACAAAAAAAGTTTCTTCACTTGTAACATATTCATGAAAATAAAGGCATGAGCAAAAACTGCAAAGGGATCTTTCAATATTCATCAAGAAAATGGCATACTAAGTTCAGTTTAGATAAAAGTAATGGCATGCACTTGAAAATGAACGGTCCAAAGTGCACACATATAATGATGCACTCTGAGCTGACTATAAGAGATCTTTGGGGAATAAAGCAAAAAGCTTATGCTACCTTCTGTTGAAAAAAGAATTTGTGTTAGACAACATTCAGTATCAAAACAAAATAAAACATTCAAGTTTCTGAGGAAGATTTTTTTGAAGTAGTTCTGCAGATCCACGACTTTGTTTATAATTATGGCTCATCTCTGACACATTTTGAGTGAATAGTTAGCTTCAGAAGGTTAATATCATGTAGGTTACTTGCCAGTCAATGGCAAGAAAAGCTTAGCCATCTTTTGTTCAAGCTCATTTAACTTTTCGGAGCCTAAGATTTCCCTCAGAAAACTGCAAAATAAGCAATGGCAGCCAATTACTCAAGTTAAGTGGGCAGTAAGAATGCATCATTTACTTTTTAGCCTTCATTAAGTCTGGGCTGACTGTCTCTCAGAGGTGGTACAAAGGGTGTTGCCTAGCAAAGGATAGCAAGCAAGGAGGGGAAGGTAAAGAGAGCCAGTCACCCTGTGGCCAGCTTGGAGACAGAATCTATTCATATATGGGAAGATTTTAATAATTACAGAGGATATTTGGGTAACCAATTACTGTTGACTTACTTTCAGAAAGGGGTTCCCTAATTTCAGAGGATGAACAAAATATCACTGTTAAGAGCTTTGAATTTAGCATATATGAATATATTGCTTTATTGCAAGAGACTGGGCAAATAAAGAATAAAAAAAAAAGAAAGGCATTAAACCTATTGATGTGATTTTGTAATTTTTTTTCCTAATTTTTAAAAATTTCTTTTTTTGTAATGAAGACCATTTTGGCTGAAAAATGCAACAGAATTTTATCAGCACAACATTTAAACTTTTGAAATACTGCTTTGAGAAGCAGATTCATGTATATAAATTTAAAAAAAAACTAAAATAAGTTAGTTGCAGTTGGCTTTCAAAATTATTTAAGTACTTTAAAGGCTCACAAATTCTACAAAAAAACACATAATATGCTCTTACAAGGAATGAAAAAACAAGCACAGTATTGTAATCAAAAAGTGTATAATTAATGATTTGTGTGCAAATATACTTCAGTGTGTTAAATTTTTTTGACTCGTTATCAATGCAGCTTCAAATTTCTCTTATGAGAAAGTAGTAGATAAGTAGTTATGCTTGATTTGATATATTGATAAAGAGATTTCAGAGATGGCTCTCTGCTCTGACATCCCCATAAATAGGAATTGTACCTGAGACTTCAGGTTTATATGATCACAAAACTGGAATCAAACCTAGAAAATTATGCCAAAAAAATGAAAATCTGTTTACATTGTCTTGCTGTTTGGCTGACAGCAGAATGTTCACCTTTTTCACCACTTATTCCATAATCAGACAAATAATATTTTTTTTGTAATCAAATTAATTTCTGAGAATAGTCACAATGATCACTGGAAAATAAGGGATGCCAAGTCCTTTAATATTTGTCTTGTGCCTGTAAAAGTTAATGTTCTTCCACCTGTTAATAACAGGAAAAAATATTATGAAGAGTAATTAAAGAGCAAAACAGATGGTGTCTTCAGTGAGAAAGCTATCTGTAGCCATTGAATCCTAGAGCATAGATTATGTCTTGTCCATACAGAGGACACTATTCCAGCAAACTTAGACGCGTAAAATTAAATACTGCACATGTTGACTCAGCTGCTCAGCCAGAAGCAGAGGCAAAAGCTTTCTAACAAAACCAGGTACAGATTAGAAAGTGCTTGCAAGATTAATTTCTAGGCACTTTAGGCAAGAATATGAATTTGAGACTTTACTTTGCAGATCTCTGGTCATTCAGTGCTGTGATAACTTTGCTCTTTTGGAGACCAGGATATTTTTAGGTTGTTGCACTATCTTTCCCATCTGCAGAGGCTGGTGACAGTTGTGGTCCCACTGTGAGAGTGGGGGTTTGGTACATTCTAGTTGTCTTTAAGACCAAATCTGCCATGGGAGGCTGGAAGAGGTAGAATTCAGTTTGTATAATTGCAGTATAGCCTGGGTATTGTGCAGTATGTTTTTTCTTACAAAGATGATGACTTGCATTTGTTTGTAGGTTTGAGCTCTGAGTCAGGTGGGTTGCAGAGTCTGACCCTGGCCTTGATGCAACTGAAGACACTCAAAAAAGAAGATAATGTAGTACAAAGTACAAAAGCATCATGCAGCATGAGTGAAGAACTAGTGTAGACAAAAACACATGAATGACTTTTCTTTTAAAATGGCACAAAACCACCAAAGCTCAACCTTTCCTGTCCCCCTACTGTCACTTTTTGTAACAAAGCATAGCTACTTCTGCATCCTCTGTGTACAAAATACATTCAGTAATCTGAGCCCATTGCTAGGAAATTAAGATTGTAAATTGCTAATGAACTGTGTGCTTGGCCTTTTGCAAACTCACTTGATCTCTCCTCACACTCAAGGGGAAGCTGTATAGCTGTGGGTAGAACAGAGCTGAGCCTAAGATAGGAATGAGCTTGGAGCACAAACAAAGCATCTGTGGCCAACATTAATTTGTGTTTGCCTGCCAAGGAAATAATGAACAGTGTGATACCACAGAAAGGAAGAAACAGCTTGTTTTTGGCATTAAAAAGGCAAAACAAAACAGAACTATTACAGTTTTCATAGGATGTGATGTTTTTCGTGGCAGGGACTCCTGTATGTCTATTGGAAATAGAGGCTCAGTAGCTGATGTGCCAGGGGCTGCTGTTAACCTGTGTGTTCTCTGCCATGCTTGACAGTCTACTTACAGTTATCAAAGCCATGCCTTGAGACTATTAAAAATCCTGTTATCGAATCACACACCTACAAGGCAATGGGTTTCCCTTTTGCTTCCTCATTATTAATGAAGATGGTGCTGCTGAGATGAAAGGCAGTTCTTTGCTGATAAACAGATGTTTTGTGCAATTAGAATCCTGTCCTGATAGCTCTGGAATGAACACCATTCAAATCATTAATGTTATGAAGAAACAAGAACTTTATTTTCTCACTTGTCATCATGTGTAATGGTGACAGTCAACTGATACAATTAACACTGGATTGCTTTTCATCATGCAAATCCAAGCTAATCCTGTTCCAGAAGTCTGTCTCCAATTAGGAAACAGTGAATCCAACTTTGAAAATTTCTACACTGCAGTGATGCCTCTTGGGCTACTTTATCATTTTATCTGCTTTTGTGTTGGACCATATGCCTCCAGCGTTCATTTTAATGAGAGAAAATTTTCACATGGTCAAGGCTTTATCTCCCTTTGTCTGTTACCCACTTTGTGCTTTAGAAGAAGCTTTTCCCCCAACAGTTTCAAATAAATTCTGTGATGACATACAGAATCTGTGCACAAGAACCCTCACTATTCCATTTGATACTGGGGATTATGTGAAACTAAAAATTTTATTATGAGCCTGATGCTTGATTGCTTCCTCTACTTTTTCCCCCCCACCACATTCAGCTTCAGGTGCAGGTCCAGGAAAGAGACACACATTTGATCCATAAGGGAGCAGGACTGAATTTTGGCAATCTTCTGTTTGAAAATAAATGCTTTGGGTAAAGGATGTCATCAAACCAAGGAAAAGAGCCCATCCAGGCAGGTTGTCAGCAAACTACATCATTGTGGATGTTGGTCGTATGCTGAGGCTGATCAAGACTTAACTAACGAAGTGATCTACGAACAGTAGGAGGACCACTCTCTTATCCATCATTTTAAAGAGAATGGGAAAGTCAATGTTTTATGGAAGAAGATAGATGGATGGAGGAAGAGATAGATAGAGGGAGGAAGTGGAAATATTCAAGACTGAAGAGAAGGCTATGGCAGGATATGAGACTGTTTTATTATTATTGCCTGGATATGTGTTTTGGGCTCTACAACAGAATGAGTTTCTTTTAAATTCTGAAAGTTTTCATGAAATCTGTATATTGTGTCTTATTCTACAGAAAAAATAATGGTACCCAGTGTTTTAAACATTTGAGAGTGTGAATTATTTTATGTTTAATAAAACATCCAGTTGTCAAAAATAAATGTATCAAAAGAAGAGACACATTAACCATGTACGTCCACCATGAAGGATCAAAATGCTGCAGCCAGAAAATCCAGTGAATCCTTTGGTCAGGGCTTTGAGAGTTACCAATCTGGAAACAGAAATGGGAAACCTGGACTATCAGAAGTGCTGAATGTTCACCATTCCTATAAGAGGAATGAGAGTTAAAATAGTTGTTCATAATCTTTTAAAACCCTGAATTATTGAAAAGGGTCTTAGAAAGTGCTACAAAAGCATGAGTAAATGGAAAAAGAAATTATTAAAATGGTGAGAAATCTTTTTATAAAGGGCTAGGCATAGTTCATCTATCAGTCTCTCACCTCCAGACTTGTCAGATTATTTTGGTGTAAATCACATTGCAGCTCAACTCAACCTAAAGCTTTATATCACATGAGGAAGCAGTCCAATCTTGGAATCAGTGCTTTCTATTTAATTTATGTGGATCTTTAAATACAAAGTCTTTCTGCTCATGCTTGTGTTTTCCTTTGGGCAGAGAAATTACAATACCTATGTGAAAGGCAATTATTCTGCTTCAGTGAGTTCTTTCCTTTCATCACCCTCCTCCCATAGCACTTACCATCTGGAAGTAGAAAGCATGCTCCCACCCAATTTCTTACCCCTGAAAGAGGAAAGAAATGTGAATATGCTGTGATTCTGTTTTGACCTACCACACATGGTCTAAAGTGTCAGTTAACATTAGCCTTGGATGGATTTTTGCACCAACTATCAACTGAAAATAAAAGTTCTTCTAATCAGTGATTGCCTTAGAGTGGAGAATGTGGAAAATTGGTTTTATAAGCATATAACAAATTGAAATGAGTCTTTTGGTGTTTTCTCTGTTAATTTCGTATGTGAAGAGCCTGCTGCTGCTGCTGGAAAATTTTCCCATTATTTTTGAATTATTCTGTTTATATTCACTAGATCACCCTCCACAAAGCCTGAAAATGACTACCAGTGATTTATTGGCATGTAGGCAATATTAATCAAAATGTTCACAATGTGTTTTGCTGTTTTAAGTGTCTCTTTCAGAAAGGAGTAGAACCCCATACATATCTGCTTGCATTCAACTTTATCTGAGATATTCACACATCCTAAGGGGAAGAATTGGCTTGCAAAAACAGGATAGGAAGCTTGACAAGGGCATTCAGAGACAGCACTTCCCTAGACACTCCCAGAGCTCTTCACACATTTTATTTATTTTAGGATGGAGA
Source organism: Poecile atricapillus (assembly GCF_030490865.1). Classification (NCBI taxonomy): domain Eukaryota; kingdom Metazoa; phylum Chordata; class Aves; order Passeriformes; family Paridae; genus Poecile; species Poecile atricapillus. The sequence continues at coordinate 55,575,122 of NC_081249.1, read as the reverse complement.
AATTTGTTTGTTTTTCTCCCTGGAAAGGAAACAAAAAAATAGCAAAATACTCAGTAAAGGAGGCTTACTCAGAAGTTTAAACCCCCCCAGTTCACTTCAATTTGAAGTAAACCATTACTAATTAAGCGCAAAAATGTGGCTGTTGAGCAGGAAGGAGGAAAAAAAAATCTACCACAAAACAATCTATGGCGAGAGTCTGCTCCCAGACCATTCTCACATAGCAAAAGGAATTGTAGTTTATCATGGTAATAGTATAAAGACTTATTCCAAGTTTGGCAGGTTGATGTAACCCACTGTTAAGTAGGCCAGGCTCACTAGTTATTGAATGTCTAGAAAACCGAGTAGATTCCGTCTTCTGCTGGCAGCTACAGCTTTACTCATTAATTTTCAGGATGAGCCTTTCGGCAGGCAACTTGATAATGGCTCCATCGAGCGGTGCAACTGCTTCATTGCGAGCATCTGGAACCTCCAGCCAGTGAAACCAGCGTCTCAGCTTTGGCTGAGAGATGTGTTTGGCTTATCTTGTGGACAATGAACTCTGCCAATAGCTTCCACAGGACAGTTGTTCAGAGATAAAGATTCATTACCTCTAAAAAGCCAACATTCATCGTGTGAATCCAAAGGATTTAGACCATCTCAGATGCGTCTCGGACGGTGACAGAGGTTATATTAGAGATAGATGTTCATTACATCTCTTGTTATTTTTTCCTGGAAGTAAGAGAAACAGTTCAGTTTTAGGTTAGCACTGGATTTTTTTCCTCATGCAATGGAATAACTTCAGAAGTTCTGTTTTGGCTGAAAAATGTGGAAACAATTAATTTTGAGGTGTTATGTTGGCATCAAAAGCTTTTGCTCTTTTTTCTTCTGCAGCTATAAAACTATATATAACTGAATATACTGGGTATTTTTTTTTTTTCCCTTTCACAGTGTTTTCATAATACTTTATTAATTAAATGCCTACCAGGTCAAAAAAATAGTGTTCTGCATCTGATGGGGAGATAGAGTCAAATATAGCTTATGGAAAATTAGGATTTGTAGACTTAGGTTAAAAAGCTTCAGGGCATTAGAATCTATGTAGACAAATGTGCTGAGGGATGTGAACTGTCTCTTACACCAACAAACTAATTATACTTAGGGTATAATCCATCTGCTAAGCTTAGGGTATATTTTTGAGGAAAACAAAACAATCAACCAACCAACCAAACCCCACTGTCCCCCCACCCCTCCATCCCCCAAAACAGCCAAAAAACAAACCAAACCAAAGCTATGACAAAATTAAAAGGACTATATAATTAAAAAGGGGGAAAATATTCTTTCAATGTGTTATCCATTCTTTATGATAGAGAAATTCAGAAATTTTGCATTATTCTCATTTGAACTCATCTGCTTTTTCAGATCTTCTGAAACTGTTCCTGTCCCTACTTGATCATGCTAAGATTGGTGGTAAAATTGAGTTTTAACCTTGGCCTTTGTTCTGTTCTTTTTCTAGGCATTATGTGGCATTATGAAAGCTACAATCTGTCACATATGAATTTTTTTTTACTAAATTCTGTAATAATGTTCTTTAGTAGCTAATAAGACTTCATTCAAATATAAAAGTGGTAAAACATTTTTCAAAACATATAATCACTACAAAAGGAAAAGAGAAATCCCTTTTAGGCTATTTAATATTTTAAATAACTCAGAAAAGTAGAAATAAATGGATGGAACAATATTGGAGTCCATATACTCCTTTTTTAACGGCAGTTTTAAGGATTCAAGCATGCAATTTCATAGCTACTCTGAAATTATCTTGTCAAACTGCTAAATAACAAAGTGACCTTCATGGATATTTCGTGGTAAGAAAAAAAAATAATATGCACAGTATTTCTTGGCTTTGTATAGCACCAGATCTTTTCACACAAATTATTAACCAGAATAAACTGAGTCCTCAGTTTCCTCTGAACTAATTTTTTTTTTATTTCTTTCAACTATGAAAGTAGAACAGGCTGCTATACATAATTTCACACATTATCTCTGTCAGTAAGATTTGTGAATCCAGTTGAAGAAGTTTCTCTTGGAAACAATTCCACAGTGAGGGACATTCTTAACATGTCAAGATGGAATCATACAGAAATCTAGGTTGGAGAGGGTTTCTAGAGAATCTGGTTCATTTCTTTCTTTCCCTGAAATCAATTTCTCCAGTCCTCTAAAATCAGACCATCAGATTTACACATCTGTATTCCTGTCTACAGCCAATCTCCAGAAGATCAGGTTGATCTTTTTTGGAGCACAGGTTGATCTTTCTGTTGTGGAGCACAGGCCCTCCCCTTTTACTTTTGCCTGTCTTGAACAGCCTTCAAATGCCCATTGCAGTACTTGAGTCACATGAGTTATCCCACCAAATGTCTCTGCTTCCAAAAATAGTGTAATTCTGAGACTGCACATGGACACTTCAAATTTCTTCTCTTTTATTTTCCAGAATATGAGTGTTGGCATAAAGACACTCAAGTGATTTGTCATCTGACCCTTTGCTCCTGCTCCCAAGGTACTCTCAGCTTGCCCCTGGGTCTTTGTTTGTCTCCATACTTTGGACACCGCTCCCCAAATAACCTAGCTGAAAGCCACTTCTGAAACTTAGTTAACCTATTAAAAATAGTCACTGTACCTCTTTGATTAGTGGGCGCCATCTCTGCAGTAACCCGGAGACTGAGAAAAGTATCTGAATAGTCATGGAGGCCAAAATCCTGCTGGAAACAGCATCTGTGCAGCCAGATGTGATATGTGTGATACACCTGCTTCTGCTTGTCCTTTCTTCTGACTGGAAGGTTATATTTACTATTTCTAGTAGAAAATCACTGGAGAGACTTTCCCCTTTGCTTCATTCCCTAGATTCTTGAAGTCCTGTTTGATTATGTAGGTATTTTTTACCTAATACATAACTGGATCAGGTGTAATTGTAATAAAAATGCATTTTTATTACAAAGCCAAAATAAGCAATCTGAGGATTTTCTGTGTATTCATATGAATCAACCCACAACCATTTTTTAAAATGACTGTTATTTTATTGAATGTCTCTAATGAAAATCTGTTCTGTCAGAATTTCTAAACACTACATGAAGACACAATAATGGGTTTAAAAAAGTAATGTTAGGATGTTCCATAAAATAAAATTCTTAGACTCAAACAACCCTTTCTTTCAAAGTGAAAAAAAAAAAACCAAACCCAAAAAGATTTCTCGGCATAGTTGCACTGCATTATTATTGTGACTACATCAAAGAAAGGAACCTGAGATACTACCTTTATGAATCACATGTACTTTTTATTTATTTTTTTAAATAGAAAACAATTGTGATTTTTTATCTTTTCTGTCATTAAAGATGAGAGTCACTGTCTGTGAAACTGCCTTTGAATATGGCAGCAAGGGGATTCAGTAGCCTAAATATAAGTATTTGTTGTCATTTTAGACATTAGGTGCATGTCCTCCAGAAGGTTGAATGTATCTCATAAATCTTGTGCTGTACCTGCAGGTTTCAGGTAGAGGTCATGGATAACTGGGTCGTTCTCATACTCAAGTGCTGAAACTTTATTTGCTTCAAGATTTCCACCTTCAGCTGCATTGATGGGGAATAAAGAGAACCGAAGAATTAAATGTGCATGAGATAGAGTTTGAAAGAATGTCCTGCTCCTAATTTTAACCTCTACACATTTTTAAAACAAATCAGAGATTTTGCCATAATCTGTCTCCTTCACTAGATAGGTTTTCATAAACAGTATCAAATATCATAGACATCAGCAGCAGCAATACAGGCTGATTTTCCCCTGAAACTAGATTATTTCAGTCTAGAGATGTTATCTTTTTTATGTTTTCCTGATTGCTTTATGAGTTTTATCCTTCAAAATCAGTGATAATTGGCACTAAGAATGCAAAAGATATGATGATATTTGTGTTTTGGGACATGTGGTAGCATCAGATTTTTTTTTTAATTGACCCCATCATTATCACTACACAAGTTAGCTGTAAAGTAAAAAATAGTGTTGCATTCCAGAAGGTGTCAGTAGAGTATTAGAAAATAAAAATGAGGCTGCTAAGATCTACAGTATTAAGACATTACAATGCTATAAATGGCTGTTTTGCATAGTGATTTGTACAAAGAAAATATTCTCTATAACTATGACATGCTACTCTTTTATTATAGTTTTAAAGAAGGCCTGTTTTTCTTCATTTTCAACTAGTGAGTTAGCTATAAGGTGCTGAAATATATTCTGCTGAGAAAAATGGCTTCAGATCAAAGAATTAATGTGAAACAATGAAGTGACAGCATCCCCTGCAAAGATGGCAACGACACTTCCACTGGGATGAGGGAGTAATCTGACAAGTTTAGGCTAGAGCATGAGAACCTTCTTGAGCACCTGTATGTCACTGGCAAGGTCTTTTATTGAACCCAGGGCCGTATCACAGCTTCAAGAGGAGTACAGAAATGTAGAAGTTTTTATTTCTGTTCCTCTCCATCTACCCCTCTGTTAGTGGTAGCTGCTCTGTTAGTGTAGTGGTCCTGTTCCCTCTCAACTCAGTGAAAGATCTCTAAAGGATTCACTCATATGTAGCAGCTTACATGACACTATGCTGCATTTATACACACATTTTAATAAATGAAATTACGGAGCAGATAACAAGAATGTTCAATAATTGTAGTAATTTAGGAGTGAAATGTGTTATTATCACTATCCAATACATCAACTGCATTAAAAATGAGGACTAGAGAAAGATACAAGCATCTTAGGGTGACCTTGCAAATTTTTTGAGAGGCTTTTAATCTACATCATTGTGAAAGAAATGAGACTAAACAGAAGATAGAATGTAGCTGTTTGTCACAGTTGGGGTTTGCACGCAGACAAAACCAGTCCATTCTAGTTTGTCTCTTTTCTTAGTCAAAAATATGATTAGAGCTCAGTCTATTATAATCGACAACACTAATGACAACTAATTGTACTTCCCTTAAGTAAAGAGGGAGTGGTTGCACTGATGTTTTTATGGATAAAATGATAGAAAATGTACATATAATGGAAGTACATTCTCGTACACTACTGAGATTGTATAATGTAACATTATTTATTTGAACTTCAACACTGAATGCTTATAATGCCCTTTCAAAGGCTACCACATATTCACCCCATTGGATGGAACTCACTTGTTCTGCACACCAAGTTCTCATAAGTTCCTCAAGAGAAAAAACAGTGTAAAAAAATTGCAATCTGTTGCATCCCTTCACAGACTCTTTCACAGTACTGGAAAAAAAATGTCATACAGGCAGCCTTGGCTCCTCAAGGCTGATTACAGTGATTATCCCTTGAGCAGGCTGTGCAAGAAGGGAGGGCTCTCATTCTCATTCAATGATCATTCCAGGACCACTGTGAAGCCATTTGATATTAACGGTCATTAGGAACCATCTCACTGCTATTGCAGTACTAATCCCAGCTAAGGGAATCCAAACTATTGGCATTTTTTTACCGTTTTAAACTGGAGACAACTTTAGTTGTTAAGGTACCCCACAATTTGATTTTTAAGGTTTTCTTGGTTATGAGGAAAGGTTAATCAAATAATCTGAATGCAATGAAAATTAAAATCTCATCTTAATGTGTTTTCAGAACCTCTTAATGAATCACAAAATATAGGGATTTTTATTTAAATACCTTGTGTCACTTTTATATTTTGCTAGTGAAAATGGCAGGTGATAATACAGGATAAGCATGAAATAAATTTAAAGTAAATAAGGTTGTAAAAGACACAGTAGAGTGAGGTTACACAATTATGTCCTTATACTTTTTTGTCTTAGAATTAAGCCAAAAGTAATTCATCCAATGAATGAATGATGAACAGTGTCACTGTTTTACCTGTCATGCTCATGTTAGGAATTTGGCCATTGAAGATATTGTTTGTATATGAGCATGCTGTAAAGAAAAAATCACAGTAGTCCAAATGCGTTGAATGTGATAAATATCTGTTTATAAGACTAAAATTAAAATTTTATGAGAGTATTTCCATATTTAAAGTACATCATGCTCTTCCATACGATTGATCTTAACATGACTTCATTCAAATATTACATATTTTCTTCGTTATTCCTCTCTAGAAAATTTTACAATAAAGGAATATAACATTATGAGAAGTTTTATTGGTTGTCATGTATCTTAAGCAACTTCAGAGAACTTGCTTAAATCATCTGAATGGGTCAAGACTTTGAAGTTTAAATAAGCTCTGAAGGGATGAAAGGATCAAGGATGAATTGCAGTTAATGATGTTTTCAAGTTCCCTCTTTAAGTGACTTTTATGAACAAAAAGAACTACAAAGATTTGCCTTTGAGAGAGTACTTTCAAGGTCTATAATTGAAAACAAATGTACAAAACACTTCAGAATTAAATTAGGCATGCATATGAATATATTAAAGTATGATTTCTTGAAAAAGAACATCTGTACTTATCAGGTGTACCTACACTGTAAGTAAATGAATATTTCTTATTCCATTTCTATTTGGTGTTCATATTCTTTAAGTGAACCAAGGGGGAATTTTTCAGGTAGTAAAGCACATTGCTCCCCTTACCAATGAGTAGGGTGCTCATGCCTGGCACCTGCTAATGAAGTCCTTTCCCCAAGGACTCTGACAAAAAGGCCTCTGTTTGCAGGGACAGTCAATTGAATTAGCTAAATATTGCTTTCATCCTGGTTACAAAACATTTTTTTATATAAACTAAAATTGTTCAATTTTAAGACTGTAGAGATTATACATTTATACTTGGAACAGTAGTAAGAAAAGAGCTAGATCATGTGGTCAGTATGAGTCTGCTTCATGTGAAATCCTCAGATTAAGATAGAGGGGCCTTCCTTAGAGGCATTGCTAAAAGAAGTTTTATTACCTTCAGTGCCAAAGTTACAGAATCTTTCCTAATACAATCTCTTTTCCAAAGAAGAGACAGTATGCTAAATGCTGTCTCACGAGATGATCTGTCAGAAGAGGATCTGTAAAATAGACCAGCAGTGACAATGGGTTCTGAAACAAAGCAGAACTGAAATACTATTGAAATAATATTCCTTACAGCTATTGTGTTATTATCACTTCAGCCATGATAGCTAATAACACACAACAATATTTTATAGTCCTTAATTTGAAATCATGACATCTCGAGAAGAAAAATTTTCTGACTCTGATGATGACTCGTGAAGGAGGTAGTGGGGGCTAAGTATTCCAGTAACCTGAGGTTAAAATTTTCATTTTATGTAAGTATGGTTGTGGGTAATTCACTATTTGTAAGTGTAGAGTTATATTTAACTCATCACTGGGTGATCAATGGGCATGATTAAGCTTAACATATTTTCAGAGACAAATTTTAGCTAATGTGATCAGATGTTATTTGAGTGTCTGTTGTAGTTTTGTTCAAAGTATGAATTTTTAGAACCCTTGTCTGATTTTTGTGGCTCACTGAAAGTACTGGGCAGAACAATTACTGGTGTGTACACAGAGATTTTTTAATCTGTGATCAAATTTTGCTGTGCAAAGAGAAGCAGGTGATAGACAGGATGCAGAGTATTAAAATAAAATTTTGTAGAGCACACGGTTTAGCTTTGAACAGTTTTAAGAAGCTGCAGCTGTAAGGCTGACATTCTTAGTTTGGCTATTTTAGTAACTGATCATTAAGAAGTTTCAGAAAGAATTTTATGCTTCTATGATTTACATTCCTGAATGATGAAATTGACTTATTTTTCTAAATCTTCTGCATTCTGAACTCCTTGTAAAAGATTACATCTTACTAGCAAGATGGGCAATTTTGCAATCTTCTCTTTACTTCAGATAGACCTAAAATGAGCAGTTATTTTAGAATTAAATCAGATGAAAGACAGCTCAAAGCAGAAATTATGTATCAAACTCTAAGCATTTAATATGCCATTATGATACATGTATTTTTAAAATTACTCTGCAGAGATGCACATGGACTAAAAGAGGAAGTTCAGAAGTTCACCTGAGTGTAAGAGATCCATGAAACTAGTGAATATATATATGTATATGTATATGATGACATGCATTTTGACAACTTCCCTGTCCGACTACATTTGGTCAAAACTTTTTGGTCCCCCACTGCACAAAATACAAGAGGGAATACTTAACTTTTCAGTGCACAAACTGTAATGAAGTAGGAGGTCCCTGTAAATTAGCTTTGTAAACTAAACAGGCTTAAAAACTGGCTTTCAATTTGATTTATTTTCTGGGAACATTTTCTGGAACAGTTCGGCTGCATGTCTGGCAAAACTGTCAGTCAGTCCTTGCATGGGTATAGAGCATAAAATATTTCCAGGTGGCAGTATAGGTGAAGTTATCCACCCAGGAGCTGTCAGATTTGCATGGCATGGTAGGGAGACACTTATTACACCAGAAATCTTGTCCTCAGACAAATAAGGAGCCCATGACCAAGGAACATGGGCCACCTCACACAAGCACTGATTTAAACAAGCTCCCTTCATGTCATAATCTCCTTGAAAAGAACTTGCTTGAATAATCAAAAAGCATGAGAGGTACTGAGACAAAAGTTAAGTAGTTAAGGAGCTCAATCTCTTTGCTTGGTTTACTTCTGTTTAAAGTGCCCTTTATATTGGCATAGCCCATGAAACAAGTGAAGAATAGTGTCTGAATTACATCTATCATTAAACCAAACTGACAAGACTGTACATAAATCTTTTGAGAGCTTGGAATCCCACTGGTGCCCAAAAATAATTTGTAAGATGAATGTTACTGCATTAAAACAGTGGAAACTTGGCAGAAAAATAGATTATTTTCTTACTTCTTCTTGTAAAAACAACTGACAATTACTTTTTTTCAATACTGTGAAAGAAACTAAAACAGGCAGATTAATTTTCTCCCTCCTCCTGGAGGAGATTTCTGGTTTAAGTGTAAGCAATTAAACTACAAGCACCATGTAAAATTGGTAGTTGAATTGCTAAAAGATGCAGGTGGAGGACAGAATTGTCTTGCTCTCTCCAGGCTCCTGTCAGTCTAATCTTGTCCCTCTTCTGGCACTAAAAACCTCCCCATGATTATCTTCCAGGCTAGAAATGGGTCAAGCATTTTGTTATGTTATGTTTTTTAATTTATTTGTTTGTTCCAACAGATCTATGGCTAAATTTTCTCTCTTCATCACTTAGCCCTACCTGAGGGACAATGGTCACTACCAGATAATGTTGCTACTATCATTATCAGGTGTAAATGTTATTTTTAAGTTCTTTTTTGAAGTCGTTTGAACAAATAAAACTTCTGTTTCTAATGACATAATTTAATGAACTCTTTGGTGTGTGGGCTTAATTTGGCATCTGCCAAACAGATGCACAGATAAAAGTACACATGGAATTAGCAACTAGGTACCTTTCTCAGTTTCAAACATCTGATATAAAACATTGCTTTTACTCATTCTTTAAGACTGAAAAACACATCAGACATTTGATGTGCACTATTTTACTTCCATTTACTTGCATATTTGCTTCCCTCATATGTTTCACTGTTCAATATTTGTAGCACAATGCAAGGTTTTATTGTTTTGGGGTTTTTTTAAATTATTTTGTCTTTGAAAACTCACTGTTTTTCAATGAAATTAAAATGTGAGCTCTGTAATCTATTTCAGAAGGAAAAATCTTTTGGTTTTGTTCATTCTCTACTAGCATTCAAAAGAAATCAGAAATATTTCATTCATTTCTGTTGGTGCAATATTTTCCTCTGTTTTGATACAGGCATGTTTAAGCCATTGAGTTTTTTATACTTTTTTAAAAAATTTGTTAGTATCTTATGCAATCACGTGCCTTGGACCTGCATTGCATGCTTCCTTGGCAAGATGAGATTGAAGGCAGAAGATTTCCTAAGAGCCCAAGCAGGATATTAGGGATAAGAATACCAATGTGGAAAATTCGTCATTAAAAAATCAGCTCAGCACTCACAATCAGATTTGTTAAAATGCAAAACTGGCTATTCAGGACTTTTGGTCCTTGCTATTGGTGTTTGGGACAAATGCTCCAAAGGTACATGAGCATGAGATTAATTGATATGAGACTGATGTGTACAGAATTAATTAATATGAGAGACTGAGAGACAGTCAATATGAGCATAGAGGTCTATGAAATAAATTGAGTGATATTTTGGGAAAGCCCAGAATCTCCTTGTACTATCATCTGCACTCCATGGAAAATACATGTGATACTATGTGGGGAAAAAAAAAAATTTACTTTTAACAGCTTTTAAAATCTACTGGGCTAGTTCTACCAGTGAACTGCCAGATATTAAAATGGCAGCTTTTACCAAGCATCAAAACAAAAGAGAGATTTAAAGAGATAAATACATCTCAATGTTTTACCTGCTACATGAAATAAATTATTTCTATTTTGAGCTAAAGTTCTATATTATTTATATTTTGAACATGGCTTGTGAGTTTAAAGAAATATACTTTAAGCAGACAGGATTCATCACTACTTACAGTTCTTGAAATGACTATTACACCTAATTGGTATGAGGGCAAATATTTTGGGGAGAAAAGACTGAAAGCATGTATGCTAACTTTTCAGACTAATAAAACATCTTTCATACTGGCTGTACAACAAAAAACATTCTGATGTCAAAAATCTAAATGATATCTTGTACATTGATGTTTGGCCAGGTTACTGCTCAGCAGGAAAAAGAAAACAAGTAAGATAGTTAAGTTTATTCTATTATTTGCTTTCTATTTCATTGATATTTTCCATTATTTTGATAAAAATTATACATGCCTTTAGAAATTAAGATATGTGAAAAATATCTACTTTTGATCATATTGATGGATCTATATATTTAAGCAGTTCTTTAAAATTACAATTAAAACTGTATCAAAAGACTGAAATTAAACTCCCAGATGAGTTTACCAAGATTAATGAGTCTGACATGCCACAGGTGTCCTGAGTAATGGGTCCAAATTGCGTGTGAGGGCTGTCTTTGTAAAACACTTTTCCAAGTAACACTTCCTGCTCATTTTATCCCTGTCATTTAGCCCTAGTTAGCATAGATATCCAACATAGCATCTGTCCAAAAAGCTACTCAGAGAACAGAGTTTACTTGGAAAAAAACAAAAAAAAACAAAAAAAAAAAAAAGAAGAAAACAAGACTACAAACCCAATAAAATAACATTTAAACTCATTTGCAGAAGTTTACATTTATATTATTACTGTCTCGTCTTTAAATGACCACTGCCCAACGAGACTCTACAGGTGTCTTTCACTGAAGGTAGTTTCAACTGAACTTGAAAATTTATGACCATAAAAGTATGGGAAAAAAATGAACAAATATTATCTGATGATGATGTGTTCAGCAGTACTGGGTAATTTCAGTACATTTCAGTTTTATGCACAGAAATGCTAAAATTCAGCACCGTTGGTTTAACACATTGGGCAGTGGACTCACACACAGAGACTGACACAGTTTTCACAGACGTTAATACAGTCAAGCTAGATTTTTCCATCAGTCTATAGCCTGGAAATTTAGTGATGAAAAGGACTCCAAGAGATTAGCTCCTTCAGGAGCACATATAAGTTGTCCCTTATGGCAAATGTATAGTCTTTTTTTTTTTTTTTTCTTTGAATACTCTCAGTAAATAATATATTTCATGCTTCATATATTTTTCCTTTTAAAGCATGTTCCCCAAATATTAGAGGTTGAGCAGTCTTCTTTCTTGATGTGTAGGTGTTACACTGTTCACACCTATATTCCCAAATACCTAAACTCACACCTAAATCCTTAAATTCTGCCCCAGAGCCTGTGATCCCCCTCCACTCTGGCTTCTATCCCACTGGTTTTGGATGACTCACAGTGACCCTCCTGCCTTTCTATTCCATTCCACGCTCTTCACCTCTACAGGCTCTGCCGTGCACCATTTACTCTTCTCATCCCCTCATTCTCAGGTCCAGCTTTTTGGTCTTTTTTGCTAGGTCTGTAATTCCTACCTCATCTTCTATGCAGATACTAGTGAATAAATACCCTTATACATATCATGTACAAGGGGAACTGAAATTTTGGCTAAGATCTAGCATATGCTGCTTTTACAGCCATAAGGGTTTGTTGGAATTCTATTACAGGAATGCTAACTTGGAGAAGAAGTGAGCAATCACAAGAGACATCAAGAAGGGAAGGAAGAGAAGATACTAGAAATGGGATTGTATGTGCTCCAGATGCAAATTACCTTTTTAGAGTTCTGGGAATTACTGATAAGAATAGTTTCAGGGATTCTCACCGACCTTCTGCTGCTCTGTGATAGAGCAGGCCTAGCACAGATGAAACCTGAAGAAAACTGAGGTGATAACTCACAAAATCCTAATTAAATGTGAACTCTGCTTCTTTTAAAGCTTAATTATATTTTAGTATATAGATGACTATACTGATACATATCTAGGGCAATTAAAAGACTATACCATATTTCAAATATGTTCTTTGTCAGCTCAGGGCAAGTAGACTTTTTTTCTGTGAATGTCATTAGGTATTATTTTTTTTAATGTAAACAAAGCTCATTATTTTCCACCTATCTCCCACCAAGAGCCTCCTCATTCTACTCCCTTACAATTAACTCTAAATAGATAAATTTTGGAATAGTTACAGGCAGTAGAACAGGATTTTTAAAAAAAACATGAATACTGGCAATCCTGAAATATAACTACCATGCATATGAAGTAAATTTTTTTGCTTTTCCCTTTCTAAAATAAAGGATTCATTTACATTGAAGCTCATCTTGAGTATATTGACTTAATCACTGACTCTTAGAGAAGGTACCTAGAGCATGACTACTACGCAAATTAGCGCAGAATAATTATCTAAATTGATTATCAAAATAGTAATTATTCTAAGCTCGAATAATTCTGATTTATATGAAAAACTTAAGAGCATATTGCACAGTAACAAACTACACTATTTCAGATGCCCATTCCTCTTGAAGATAATTTTTCATGCACTGAAGTTAGAATGTAGGAGTAATGTTTTGTAGAAAGCATAATTAAAAATAAGATCCTCTATCTGTCATTTGGTACGTGGTTTATATTCTGATGAATTTAGCATCTGAATATATGCCATCATTGTTGGAAATGGCTGATATGGACACAAATGAACTGATTTTTGTTCTTCTATAAGCAAACCAAAGCAGGTTTTGATATTTTATTAAAGTTTTCAGCTTTGAATTTGAAAGTCTGACCTGAAATTAGAAATTTGACCTCAAATCCCTGGCACATCATAACCATGGTGTACACTGAAAGTCAAGCTGAATGTGTGAGAAAAATCATTGCCTCCCAGATGCTGAACACTGCTTATTCAGTTGAGAATGCCAGGTCAGTTTCCCCTGTTCAGTGTAAGGCAACACCAGCTGAAATACTTTAATTTGCTTTTAACCATGAGCAAACTGATCTAATGAGATACTGCAAAATTTTATCTAATTGTTCTTAAGCATGGTCCTCAGATACAAATAAAATATTCTCAGTGGAACACTGCTAACAGACATTTTATTCACAATACTTTTCATTTTTTCAATAACGCCTAGAATTTTCCATGTCAACTATGTATGGTGAAGAGCTTTTGGTGCCATACGGTTTACAGAACCATCTGTGTACTCCAAGGACTGCCTTGATGTGCACTCAAATGCAAACTTGTTCTGTGAAAGGTTAAAGTGGCCGAAATATATATCAGAAACTATCTACTGGTATTCCCAAAATGAATCTTGCAGCTTCTCATGTCAAATCCTTTTTGTTATTATTGGAGAAAACCATTTAAGTTTAGGAGAAAGCTGTAAGCCCTGTGATAATAATATGCTGTAGGCAAGCAGAGAGAATCTGTCTTACTTTGGAACAGAGTAATAATTTTCGGCTAACAGTATGCATTTTTGGGGTTCTTTGCATGAAACAAGATTCATCTTGCAATAGTCACAACATCTCAGGGAATAATTGGGAAAAGAAATACTATTTTAAAAATTAAATTCAAGACGGTCTGGTTCTAAAAAACAGTTTGCTGTTGTATATAGTGAGCTCACCTTTCTCTCATAGAAACTTCATTGCAACTATGTTCTTTTTATAGATTTGTTGCTGGTTTTCTTTTTAGTCTTGTGAATTTTTTATTATTTCCTGCACAGAGTCTCATCTGCAGATTCTCTCTTCCATTTGCTCCATACCTGACTATGGGTATAAGATATGAGGATTAAACTTTTCTGCTTCAGGATGAAAACTGGTTCTATTTGAAATGTTAGAAATGCAAATCTAATTCTATATCTTTAAAGGAATTATTGAGAATCACTTAATTTAGTCTTTCTCATTTTAACCTCATGGATGTCTTACTCTGTTTAAAGCTCATAGAGAGAAGCCATTCCAGAGGGCAGTGGTTCCTGGCTACTATAGAGCACAGACTTAGATGTGGAGCAAATCCAGACAGTTGTCTTAGATTAGGTTTAATTTTTAGAGATCTGTATTTGGCTTTGATGAACCCCACTCTAGGTCCCAGAAAGAAAATTACAGGCTGTGTCTCAGGTAGATGAATGGAGATGTATTTGGTGCAATGATTTAACTGCAGCTAGAAATTACTTCCTGTTATTTGCTGTTGTCAGGTGTTGCTTGAAATGCATATTTGAGCCATGTATATACAATTGGAAATATGGCACAGGACCTACAAGAAATCCACTTCTGTTTGAAGTGGCAGCTGCAGTCTTGATGAGTTATATGAGTCATCTCAAGTGACACACTAGGTGAGTAATCGTGAATATCTCCTAGTTTATAAATAAACACTTGGGAAGAAGTGATTTTCTGTCTTGTTATCTCTGTGGGCTAATTCATTTTAATTACAGATGCAGAGGACTTCTACAAAAAGGAATGAGAATGTCAGTTTTTATCTTCCCTGTATAGTAGTGCAATCTGAGAGTTCTTGGATCTAAGTTTGAATCTCTTGAAGAAAAAATTGGTGCTACGTCTCTTTTACTCTGTGCAAGTGTTGAAATGTCTAACTTCGGCTATCATAAATAGGAAGGAAGAAAAGAAACCAGCTTGATTACCATTGTCTCTGAATTTGGAAAGAAACATGCTGTAGTCTCTCCTCTGACTTTGAAATTACTATATAATGCCCCGAAATTACAAATTGCTCTATGCAGAGGGACCTTAAGGACTGAAGTAAGGGAAAACTTAAAAAGCAGCATATACACAGCACTTTTTAATGGCAGACTAGACCAGTTTGAAAATTCAAATTTGAGACTTGTATTTTTCCCTGTGCTTTACATAGGGATGTTGAATATGCAATTTAGAGTTTATATTCTGACATAGAGGTCAGATACCTCAATCTTATTTTGCATCTAACCCTACTTCTTCATTTTCCAGTGGTTTTCTGCTTTTTGGATGGAAAAATACCTTTAGCAAAACTTTGACAAAAGTGAAGAAGATGCAAACAATTTGATCTGACATCAGAATTGTATGCCTTAGTATAATGTAATTTTTACATTTAATTGATTTCAGTGAGATTTTGCTAAAATAAAACAGGAAGAAAAACTTCTCAGTTGTCATTGGCCACTCCTTAAACTTTATATGCTTTCAAAATCTTTTTATTTATTTTTAAAGTTAAAATGCAAGTGTAAAGTTATTTGAATTTAAAGAAGACATTCTTTTATTCCCAATTTGCCATACATTTGATCCAAGTTGATATATAGGAATGATAGCATCTTACCCATTTTCATGGCATAAGCAATGGTTATACATCTGAAGCCCTGACCATTCTTCCTACCCCATGAATGCCAACAGTTAATATTACCAAGAAATTATTTTTCTTCCATTCATATCATGAAAATGTTTTATTTTTCTTCCTACTACTAACTGCCTAACATTTCTTCCCCACCTTTCAATTTTCTTCCAGCTGAAACATAATGAATGAAATAATTTGAATCAATTAAAAGTAATATAGTTGTCCTAAGACTGTGTTGATTTTCTGCCTTCCATTTCTCTTCTATCTTCTGATTTCTTTTTCATTTATCTCTGTATCTCTCTTTTATGGCAGGGAAAAAACATCTCTCTTCCTTTTATCCTTGTACTTCAGCAGTGATTTTTCATTGCCTTCGTAGCTGTTCTGTGAGGATTTGCAGCTGCATTCCCATGACTCCTCTTCACCCTGGCAACAACTCACATTTTTTTTCTTACTATTCTCGCCTGCTTGTTGTAAGGATGCGTGTCTCATTACTAGTCTGTTAGTGTTTTTGTTAATTAGTAGAGACAATGTTAATTGAGGAGTCATTTTGTTAATAAGTGTGTTAAACCTCTAAATACATCCCATGTGAAGTCAGCATTTTCTGCAATTAGAACATTTTCCCACTGAGCTGGCTCATGCAATTCATAAAAGTTTGTTGCCTTCTAGCTTGCACTGTAACAGCCTACCAAGCACTGCAGTTTGGGTTTAGTGACAAACTTGATGCTAGAATCAAACAGTTTCTGCAGCCTGAATGAAGAATCAAGAAAATCTGGGCGAGCCTGACTCATTCTTAAGTAAAAGTGGTCTGCTTCATGTCTGTTGTTGCAAATCACTTTAAATTCAGTGGTTGTCCAGAGATAGCTCAAACTAAGACAAAAAGCACTCTATTCAGTTTTGTATTGATAACTCTCACCATACTACACTATTAAGGCATTACACTGTTACTACTACCCTATTAAGGTATCCTTTAATTGGGCCACAATTTCCTGTTACCATGGAGAACATCCTGGCACAGAGGAGCTCAGAATAAACTTGAATGCTTTTTAGCATTTAAAATAGATAGCCTCAGTTTTGGAGGGTGTGTTTAAAATATTACATAATCTTCTCTGGTTCATTTCCAGAGTGCAGTCAGCCACACACTTGATCTAGTAAAGGCTGATGATAGGAGGTTAAAGGATGATAAAAGCTTTTGCACAAGAGAAAAATTTGTGTGACTAAGGCAGAGCATCTTACCTGGATGCTTCTTCTACTTAACAAAGCAAACAACATCCCCAAAACGTGATTTGTCCCACCCCTAGCTAGAGACCCAAACATCCAATGACCCTGAACCAACTAACTATGGAATATGTTGCTAAATATGGAATATGCTGTATATTCCAACTCTGTGGAATATGCCAGATATTAGCTATTAATGAACTAAGAGAAGGACAGGGGCTCACTGACTACCTTATTGCTTTCTACAACTTCTTAAAAAGGGGTTGTAACAAAGTGGAGGGCGGTATCTTCTCCATGGTAACAAGAGATAAGACAAGAGGAAATGGCCTCAAGTTGTGCCCGGGGAGGTTTAGGTTGGATATGAGGCAAAAATTTCTTCACTGAAAGGGTGAATTTCTTAGCAAAAAGGAATGCAGCGGGGCCTTCCTCTCTGACACTAGGTCCTTTAAACACCTTTCAAAACAAATTATTTTGGGTCTTTCATGGTACATTTTATAACTTTTTTCTTTATCATGTGTAATTAAAGTATAATGTGTGCAAATCTTGAAGGAAAATATAATACTTATATATTGCTTATATTAAAATAGAAAAGTTTATGACTCTCACTAGTTAAATAGTGATATATTAAATAACAATATGATGCAAGTGAATTAACACTGTACCTGACAACACAGAAAAAGAAGAATTTTAGTTAAGATTTGTTATAGTAGAGATAAAGAAAGCATGAGTCTCTCTAGAAATAAATACTTGTAGAAAGTGATTTTCAAAGTTAAAACACAGAAATTGTTGCAACCAAAATAAAATTTCAGCTTTTATCCCACATTTATTATTTGGCTGTTAGTAAAAAAGCAACTTTCACAAATGTAGCATTTCTGGCACAACCCTGTTTACTGTTAATACATTTATACAATAATATGTCTAATTGTGATTTGACCTATGACAGACTGAAAAAATGAAGTTTGAGTTTGATTAATTTACTTAATTCTAGTCTTAAAGTTCTGGAAACAATCTAAACATCAAGACCTATTACCTGTAGGTTATTTTCTTTCCTAAACAGCTTTAAAGAAAAAAATCACTCACAATTTGAAGGAGGGAGTTGTTTGTTTCCAATGGCAATTTGTTAATTAACTTTTTATTCAGTTGAGATGATTGAAAATCTAAGGAGAGTTTTATGGATTATTTTGAAAACCTACATTTTAATAACATCTCTTGGCATTAGTAGACTAATAAGTCTAATTTTCGGAAGTGACATTTATATATAGATACATATATATACTTGTGTGTGTATGTCCTGAAAGGGATAGAGAAATGTAAAAAACATACTTACACTGACTTTTAAATTGCATTTTCATTAAAACAATAGGTTTAATTTCAGATATATCTAGATATTTTTAATGAGTAGACTGTTTTTACAGAGAAAAAATGTTGGTAAACAGGCTGCTCAATTTAATAGAATGAGATGCAATAATTTTTTAATAAAAGTGGAAAGACTATTTCCACTAAGGAAAACCTGCAGTGGTAATATTAAGAGGCTTGAAAAAAAATTTCTAATTTCCAGTTACTTATTCAATTTGCTGTTGGAATTCTTCAGCAAGAGGCTTTGGTTTCTGTTGTTTCAGTTTGGTTTTGTTGTTTGAGTTGTTTTGACAGAATAGAGGCATTTGATCTATATTTTCATTTAAAAATGCGAGGCTATTACTCTGAGTCTCACCTTCTTTTACCATTCCAGATAATACAACTGGAATTTTGCACCTTGACTCTTCGAAGAGGTGATCTCTTTTTACTAACTGACTGAGGAGAATCTCTGCTGTGCTCCTAGATTGTGCACAGGTTGTATAGCCCAGAATTTGAGGGTAAAACTTTGTGCCACCTCACTCTATTTATAGAGATGCTCAGGCTTTCTTACTGGGTTTTTTCAAGGTAGAACCACAATTTGCTTCTTCAAAAGCTTTTTTTGTATAGCATTCTACTATTAGGTTTTACTTTATTCTTACTTAAGATGGAATTTTCAAAATAGGTATTGGTATGTTGCTAAATAATCTAGCTCTCCTCTACTAAGACTGGGACCTGCTCCTGTGATTGCCTAAACCATAAACATTTTATTTCACTCCTGGGGTCTCTGTAGGATTCATGAAACTAGAGTATTCCTAAATAATGCATAGGTCAAGCTCTGAGACAGGGGAATAGCCACAGAATGCGACACAAACTAGATAACATAAATATGTGATTTGACCCACACATTACAGAGTGCCCCAAAGCTGTCCCAGAAGGTTTGGCACACTTACTGGTCCGTAAATTACACCACTGGCATGCAACACATGCAAGAGACTCATATCATATTAAAAATACTTTGGTGAATGCAGCACTGTTTTTGCAGTATTTTGTACACATTAAGCTGGAGGGCAAAAACAACAATAAAAAAAAGATAAAAAATACACCAAAAATAATTATGTCTTACTGTCACAGAAACAGTGGATGAGGCCAGAACACTCAGTACTGTAGAGTTCATACATAGTACATTGCATCTAATTTTCTAAGGAAGAAAAAAAATCACTTTCCTTGTTACAGAAAGCCTTGACGAGTGTCATTGCAAACTACTCCTCATCCCTTGTCCTAGCACTTAGCAAAGTACATTTAGCTAAGGCTACATCTTTAATGGCAAATGAGAAAGGGCAAAAGAGTTTGGTTATAAAGTGCTGAGCGTATTTTACAGGATGCCATGGGCTGTTCCCATTCCCTGCAGGCAAGTGCCAAGGTCTACAATATGTCCATATCACTGAGCAGGAAATCACGTCCACAGGGTCTACTGGAAATAGCCTATGGCTACTGCTTTTTCCATGAACTGTGCCAAAGATCATCTGGGAGACCATAGCTGGTCCAAGTGCAATGAATGTGAGCAGACAGTGCCACTTGGCTCTAAGAACCAACGCTTAGAGCCAAAAAGTACAAGAGGGGCTGTTTATTAATAAAGCATAGATTTCATTATAAGGTTTCATAAAAAAATAGTCAAACATTTATTGCTTATTCAATTTTTCACTCTAGTATTCTTTCATATAGAGTTTGTTTACCTCAGACTCAGAGGTGGTCTCTCAAATGAAATATCAGAGACACACTGTCATTTCTGTCTTCTGTGACTCAATGCTTCTATTGTATACTATTATAAATCACACTGCATTTTCTTTTTGTCATGTTGCGTTATAAGTTGATTTCAAGTTTTTGTCTATCATCACTCCTGATCCGTTTAACTTTCATGTTTTAGCCCTCCTGTTAACTGCAAAGTAGGAGTTTCAGACCTTCATTTTACCTTAGATGTGATGGCTTACTTTTTTTCTTTCAAAATCTCATTTTGGTTTGCATATCCATTTACTCATTTTTTTAGCTTGGCTTTTCTTATACTTGTGTCCTTGATAGGGTTTGAAAGGTACCTTGAATAAGTACAACTTAAAAACACTATTAACATAATGGTTGTTCCCTCCTAAGTGGTCTAATGAAGTGATTAAATAAGGACAGTTGTGACACAGTTGATAAGTTCTCCAGGGGTCCTGACCCAAAGTACATTATCTTGAGCCATGCAGTTTATAAGTTCTATTTCTTAAGAATGACTAAACATAGAAAGTTTTATTTTGCATTTTTTTCCTCATTACAATTTCTTATAATAAAATTCTAGGCATAACTTCACTTGAAACTTTGAAAATATAAAAATCCTAATAAATTGTACTGAACTATCTTTTTAATAAATGGAAGAAAAGAGGAAGAGCAGAAAAGCAAGAGATTTATGAAATTCCCAGAAGCAGAAAAAACTAAATTCATCACTACAACATTGAAAGCTTCCCCTGAAATTGATTCTGTACTAATGCTTCTAATGTATATAAAAACCCACAAAAACTCATAAAGTTATTTGTTTGAATTTTCCTTTCTTGGCTGACATTTTAGATTCCAGAACTGGAGTCCAAAATTCAATCCAGACAGCTACTTTACTCCTAACACCCTTTGTTCATATGTATTTTCTGAATAAGACTCTAACAAGCATGTGCAGAAGTGCCTTTGTCTTGGAAGCACTCAGAGACTTTAAGTTCTTTTTTTGTACCTGACATATCCACAAATAATCTTTGCTTCCTGGTCTCATTTCATAGACACTTTCACAGAATATCTGCTGGATTTAAGCCAACACAGGCCTCAGCCCAGCTCCTTTTTGATTGCTCAGTGATTAAGTAATCCATTTAGGATATGGGAAACCAAGACTCAATTTCATTCTTTGCCTCACCATTTCCGATGGGAACACACCAAGGACATGTTCTGCAATGGTGTAATTTCAGTCCACCCTGCTCAATCAGTTCCACTGTGCACAGTCTGGGTAAATATTCATTAGGCTGGAGAGAGAGAACATGCAAAAGCCAGTAAAAGATTCTGGCCCTTGGCTAATAGACTGAAAACTGAGTTTTGGGCTCCCTGAACAGGGGATTTACAGAATGTGGTACTTCAGAGTGGAGATCCAAAATGGTGCTACTTAGGAGAGAAGCTACTATTAACTTGCCAGTGAGAAATACTACAGAGCCCTTACCTTCCACAGGGCATCTGTGTCTCATATATAGTCTTAGAAATCATCACCAAAGCTATAAAAATCAATAATTTAAAGAATCAACCAGAGATTAATGAATTGTTTTAAATACCAGTTAAATATGTAAATACAAATATATAAGCATATTGATTTTAATGTGGTGGGTATATTGATTTTAATGTGGTGGGTATATTCTTGTATTTTCATATTAAATGAGACATCTTCACATCAGAAAACTTTTCCAAAGACTATTGACTGAAGATTCAAGGAGCACTCATTCACCAGTATGGTGTTTATTTACGTTCTTAATAATAAACATTTTCAGCATTTTATCTACCTTAGTTACTAAAGAAAGGTTTTGTTAAGGATGTGTGTGTGTGGAAACCCAAATACTAAAATCTGTACTGTCACAAGATGGTGCTGTTGGATAAGAAAAATCTAGAGAAATACCAGTGAGAAAGATTTTTATGGTGAGTTAAATAAAATTAAAATAACGACAGCTTCATTCACTTCTGTCATGTCCAATCTTTCATTTCTTCTTTTGATACAAAGATTTTAAATTAGGCAGAATCATTATTCCTTTTGCTTGTATTCTTGATAACTCACACAGCAGATAGAGATTTTTACATGAATTTCATGCCTCTGAAGACTGACAGTTAATGAGGCTATTATTTTCATTTTTAAATTGCCCAAATGTAGGACATAAAATTGGTGGTTTCACATCTCTTACTGTCACCTTTCAGGGCAAATTTTATTCTTCATATTTTAAAACCTTTTATAATATAAAATGAATGCCTAAATCATCAGATGATTCAATATGATATATTCTACTTCAACAAGTATTTTGCCAAGCCAATAACCTTGTTTACTGGAAATAAATGGCATGTTTTGAAAAAAAAAAAATAATACCAGCTCAAATTGCTTTGGTTGATGTAACATCTTGACATTGAACTGCACATTCAGAACCTTGTTATCATCTAATTTACAGTCTTCAGAAATGTCTTTTTTTCTAAGAAGATGCTCAGTGCAGTAGCTGTAAACAAAGTCTTCAATTTGACAATCATCTCTGCTTATCATAGTTCAAGCTAAAGGTATTGAAAGTTTCAGAGCAGAGCACCATGGGATCTTTCAGTATCTGTGGAAGACTGTGGAGATGTCCAGTTTTAAAATTATTGAATAGACTAATTATATCTTTCCTGACTGATAAAGCAGAGGGCAATGACATATTTCAGGTGTGAGGTATTGTGCTGAAATTATTTTTTAATTATGGAAGTCATCGTTATGTTAACTCTTTTATCAGGTTTACTGGATTTTGAACTTCTAGTGTTCCCACTAGGATTACATTATAGCTCTGTATGTGAGGTCAGAAAATGTATCAGAGCTTTAGCAGGGATTTTCAATAACAAAATGAAAGTTTCTGAATGATACTTTGCTTCAAAGAAAGGGTGTCAGCAGTTGCATTCCTCGTGACATTGGAAGGCAGTCACATCATTAGCATCTTTGACTTACAAGAATAAGAAGCCTGAGGGTTTAAATTTTACCTCTTTACAGTTAAAAGATGAGGCACTCAGACTACACCTGTGGCCAACTGCTGTTTTCAATATAAGGGGCAAAATAATCTCAGTTTATTTCCGTCTTCCACCTTTGTGCCCCATGTGTAGTTTTTTTGGGTGTTCTGTTGGGGTTTTTCAATTTTTATCTTACTTTGGATTAAAATCCTGAGTGAGATCCTGACTATTAATAACTTAACTCCCATTGATACTAGCAGAATTTGTAAATGTAAATTATATTATCAGCACATTTTTAAATGCAGAGTATGTTATCAGGACCACTTGGGATATGGTTCAAAGCTTTCATGTGTTTGATTTATTTTAGATGTGTTTGATTTGTATTTTATTAAAAGAAGCCCCTTCAAAGGTAATGGATAACATGCTTCAAAGACAAAATGCACTTGTGATCTCACAGAACCAGCATGGTCTACTGGGTAAGTATTAACCTGGGAAAACAAGGCTGGAATTTCTGGGTATTTCCATCATCATTCATTACCCTCCTGAATTGCCTGCAGTAAATGGTTCCCTCACTGTGGCTTTGGTGGTTTATTTTGTTGTTTTTTTATTTGTTTCTGTCAGAAATAGAGATGATTGATGAAAAGCTGATGTCAAAGTTTGGCATTGTTACCACACTCAGAAGAAGGTAGGGCTTCTTTCCATTGGGGTAAAGGAACATGAAGAAAAGCTTGAAATAAGCATGAAAACTCTGCATATTTTGTACTTCTTTACACACATTTGTATCTAAATACAGCAGTACTTTGTCTCTTTCTTCTTTCTGTGTAATTTCTGTGTTCTTCTTTTGTATTACTATTTCTAAGCTAACTGTTGTGTATAAAAACCTTTTTCAGAGAAGGCTAAAGAGAGCAGTAAGTCCAGATACAATACAGAAATATACATTTCTCGCTGTACACATATTTTTTGTTCCTCATGCATTATTCAATCTGCTGTAGGAAAAGCTTGTACGTGTGACATGAGACTACAAAAAACATTGCAGTCATCAGTATTTTCAATTCCTAGCATCCTATTGTTTGGCATCTAAATCTGTGTGAGTTGTTTTCTTCCTGCTGTGGTAAACAGTCTCGTTTTCTTACCATTCTCTTAAACATTGTAGTCATGGAGAATAGCTGCCTCTCTAGGGAATGTGTATACTGCAGTTTGCACCTCGAGTCTCAGAGTAAACATAAACATTTATGCTGTTATGTCAGTAATATAACTTCCCCACTCCAGCTGAGTATTCCCCCGGTTACGCAGCCACATTAGCCCTCTCAGCCACAGCACCACACTGGGAGCTAGCAAGATCATGTTCAGCTGTTTTTAACTTGAAGGAACAGATTGTTAGAAGGCAACATGTCCTCAGCTTCCTTGATTTAGAGCCTGAGTAAACCTCTATGAAGCGAGAGTTTGGGGATTTCAGTGAGATCAAATGCAGCCATATTCTCGCCTAAATAGGAAATATTTAATGCAGTATTTCAGTTTAGCTTGCCTGCTTAACATCATTTTGGGATGCTCATGTCTCCTACCACGCCAACCAGGCAGCTAATATTGTCACTGAAGTGAGCAGAAAGGAATTGATAGTTAAACAGATAATGGGTAGTAGAAATTCACTAAAGAACATGGGTGATATTTCCATGTCTGTCTTTTTTCTACACTTCATTTTCTTTTTGCTCTGTTGATGCTCTGTCTTGATGCAGCCGCTGCAACTGAAAAACTTGATTGCATAGCTTTAGTGTTTTAGAAGATGGAGGGCCAGGTTTCTGTGATGCTGTTCCCACACTGAGTGCAAATGAGCCCCAAAGCTGCTGTAAACAGCCTGGCAAGTCCATTACAGTGCAGAGGTGATCCAAAATGAAAAGTGGGCAGGGATTTTTCTCTTTCTTCTCATGCCTGAAGCTGGGAAATACTGGCATTACTCTAAGAAAACACAAATGGCCAGTATGTTGTTTTGCCAGGAGTATTTTACCTTGCAAGGAAAGAGAAGAGAGTTTAAAATCACTTCCTTTTTTTAGTTTGATGAAATGAAGATTAAAGGTGTTTGGGTTTCTATAGGAGTTCTAGCTTAAAAATAGCAAAATCAAAACTGAATTGATAATCTAAGTTCTTGTTAGTGGGGAATTTTGCTGCTAGTGTAAGCCAAAGGGGCATCATGATGTTCTGATTCAACACAGAGCCTTATGCCACCCTCACAAAATGTTTGATATCCCAGTTGATATCCCTGTATCAGCTGATGCCCAGTATCTCACCTCCATTTCTCAGTTTTATGTAGAACTGTAATAGAACAAAAAGAAAGATACCTATGTATTTATACTCTAGTATATTTATCTGAACTCTGCCTTTCTTTTAGCCACAGATCTAAAAATAATGTCTCCATATGCTACTGCAGCAAAGTAATCTCTGAACTCTAGTCTGTCAAGGTCCTAATTTTTTCCTATTCTATCCCTTCTCCCTGACTTCTACTGTCTGAGGACTTGGGCAGCCACATCATAAACTGTTTTAGGGGCTCGATCCAGCTAAGGACAGATAAGTGTTTTCTTCTTTCTCTCTTTTTTTTTTTTTTTTTTTTTTTATTTTTTTTTTTTTATTTTTTATTTCTTTTACTCTGTGAATTTTCATCCGTTCAGCTCCAATAATGTTTCAATACATGATTACACAAGACATAGTGCCAGTGCAAGGCAGGAGAATGCACAGCTGGGGATGGAAAAGGCAGCTGAGATCACAGCAGTCTCAATTTAGATTTGTTGAAATGATTATGGATATGCACCTTTCATTTCCTGAGTTTTGGCTGCTGCTGAGTGAAGTGACCCCCAGAGACAAAAATATTTTTAACCAGACCGGTTCATCGTGCAGCCATAGGAACTTCATGCACTTGGCATTTAGTAGGTGGTAGAAGCTAGAGGCAAGCAACTGAGGGAATGAGGGATATCTCTTTAGTGGCAGTGATGCTTTATTTCATCCTAAAGTGATACTGACACTTTTTTTTAATTGAAATGTATTTTAATTTTAAATAAATATGTTTAATTTCTTAACTAGTTTAACCGAGCTACAGTTGTGTTCCTTGAAACCATATGTGCTTAGGAGTTTTCCAGAGGAATTTCAACCTGACCATTCTTTACAACCTCCCTCCCTTCTTTGGTCTCTGTTGTTTGTCTTCTCAGCTCCTCCAGATGCACAGAATGCAAGGAATGATGTAGGAGAATAGAGAATGGGTTTTCATGTTGTCATTATCTGATGATTTGCAAGATTTCAAGGCTGTTGGTCTCCAGAGATAAACAATTGAGATTGTCTCTAATCATATTAGATGTCTTTGAATACTACTTAAACATATACAACATCTTGCAATAAATTGGAGATGACACACAGTGAAAACCAAATATGTGTGAAACCTGATACTCACAAATATGTCATTATTCTTGATAAGTTTCTACTTGACTTGCAAACCCCAAAGAATACAGTTCCACACTTTATTAATTGCCCATGGAAAAAGGTGGCTTGTTGTTTTCTAAGATATTACACAACGCTAAAAATACTGCTTTTTCTGAGTCATGCCTAAGACATAACTGTTACATGGTTGCAAACTAGATTTATTTTGTATCCTTCAGGCTGAGCTCCTAAAATGAAATGTAATTGATCAAATTATGTATTGTGAACAAATCAGATAAACATGGGAATTTTTCCTAAAGAAGATTTTTGAATTTTGTTTTGATTTTTTTGGTTTAATGGAATAAAATGTGATTAAAGTCCGTCATCTCACAGTTTTATGAAATAGGTAATTATAAAATTGATTTTAACAAAAATGTAAAATAGAAAAGTGGGAAAGAAAATAGTCAGCTAACACTGCAAAAGAATCAAAGTATTTAATATGAACCATGATATAGATACTAATTCATAAACCTCCTTCTATTTAAAAATTAAACATTTTTGATAAAATTGATGAATGTAAAGTCACAATAAAAGAGATTTTTTTTCCCAGAAATGTAGAAGTTGTGGTTAGGACACATATAGAAATGGATTTCTACCATATTTTTTAAACTCGAACTAGGCACTTTAATACACTTTTTCTCTTAGTTCAGTATCAGGTTTTGCATTCATTGATGAAGCATTTACGTTTTGAGTAAATTTCTAGTTTCTTCTGTCTATTATTAGAAAGTTTATGGCTTAATTAAATTACCTTATTGACCAGCATAAAATAGTCTTTTAATATACAGCTTCTCATAACTTACTTAAATATTTTGCAGTTCACTTGACTTGCTATTTTTATTTAGTTACAAAAAATTCTGGCCTATGGCATCTTCAATTTTCATTAGCATTCCTAGGTGAAAAGAAAATAACATAAACACAGAAGTATATCTTTTATTACAATGTCAACACTGGTATTTCATTAGCTAGCAAAGGTCTCCAGTTGACTTCATCAGTGAATAGATTGGTATAATTTCTCTCTAACCAGGGAATAAAGTCACCAATATTTTACAGATCTCTTGCATACTTGCATGTTGTGAAAATTAAATATTTCTTTTGGGCAAAAGACCAATATAAAAGCTTTTTACAAGATCTAATATCTGTGTCCTGGCTTTACAGATGAAGAAACTGGAGAGCATAGCCTACACATGAAGGCTGGAATGTAAATAAAAGGATGTATGTGTGTAAAACAGCCTCTGTTCTTTCAGAGTAACAATAATGGGTTTTGCTTCCTCATCCATATTTCACCTTCAAAGAGTCAAAATAATCAGTTGTTATTTTAAGAATGGTGCATCAGAGATCACTGGGATCCCAGCACTTCAATGTTTGTGAGAGTACTGAATGCCAAAACCCAAAGAATTTTCTACTATAAACGTGGAAAGTTATAACCTGTCAGTAAATTTTCAATTCAGATTGCTGAAAGCACTGCTGAAGAATTTTGGTTGGAACCAACTACTAGACCTTAGCTGGTCCAGCTCCTGCTCAAAGCTTTTTTCAGAGCTAGAGCAGTTTGCCCAGGGTTTTCCACAGCTTCTCTGGGCACAGCTGGGACACAAAGCACAGCTGTTTACTCAGGAGCAGTGGGTCATATGGAGGCACAGGTGTCTTAGCAGGTGTTTGGTAGTCCCTAAAGGGAATCTTTTGGTTAGCAAATGTTTACATATAATCTTATAATCTTTGTCTGCCTAGAGAAGCCACTGCTGTCTTGGAGGTGCTCCAAGGCATAACCTTCACTGCTGATGCTGATGTGTGCTGGAAGCCTTGGACAGGTTCACTCCCCTTCTAGTGCTCTGCATGGATCTCTTCTTGTGGTCCAGTAGCACATTACGTTGTGGCAACACATTACATCTCAACACACACTTCAATTTTATTTAGTTTGGTTTCTTTATTTTACTTTTATTACTTCTCACTCCACACCCATAAGTGCATCACAGAAGGCATTGACATAAACTTTCAATTAAAGATGTTTTCTGATGCTCTCTACAGCCTCAGGTAGAAAAGTCCTAGGAAGTCGATTTTGGCTGAGGAGACTGCTATCCCTGGAGGTACCTGAGTCAGCCAGGGCCGGGTACCATTTTTCCTAGCACAATACTACTCTCACCATGATGATATGACTATCTTCAAGCCCTTTTGCATGCTTTTGCCTGCCACTCCCCATGGTAATGCCTTATTCCTGTCTTTGTGTCCTTCTTCTCCTGCCACTGATTGCTACAACTTCCTGTCGGTTGAGCAGGAAACCCATCATAAATCTACTGGCCCTCCAAGACTTTCTGCTGAATACAGGGTCTTTTTCTCCCCTGTCAAGGTTCACAGCCCTGGTGAGTCTGTCTCATATTTCTTTCTCCTTGTCTATGCTCCAAAAGTGCTCTTTTGCATGATTGCACCTTGCCATAGTCACATGGAACTTTTTGGAAAACACTGGATTTAAAATTATAGTCTTCTTAAAACTTACTCTTAGAAGACATCCTAACAGATACAAACCAGGCCTTTCCATATAGAAAATGTACATCAGCCATGTAGAAGTTTTAATTTTCTTTTAATCAATTTGCTTAAATTTTTTGTTTACTGTTTAAAAAATAACAGTCTTTTACTTTCTTTTTTCTAGCAAGTAACCTAGGCTAGCTATTTTACACGTGTTTTTTTTTTCTTGATCAGCACCTGCTTTAAGAAAAAAAACCAAAAAACCAAACCAAACAAACAAAACAAAATAAAAGTGAAGTAAAAAAACAAACTAAAAAAACAAACCACAAACACAAAAAGAAAAAAGTTAAATAATATATATTTTTCCCTGGCCTGTATTCAAGTACCTCAGTTACATATGCAAACCCCACTTAATTCTGAGCAACAACAGCTGAGCAAATAATTTGAAATAAATGCATCCCTTAATTAATCTTTTCCATCTGCGAAGTATCTATAGGCAAATCATTGTCTCTTCATATTAATGCAGTATTCAGATTTGCTCAAAAGTTTTTAATTTAATTGATTGAGTGAGTGGCTGGGAACAGTTCAAAGTACACATTTTTTGTTCAGTATTCAGCTTGGCTGGCAATTACAAAGCTGTTTCTGATGTTTAACTCATCTATAGTTTCTTCTTATCAAACATCTCTTTGTGGTCTCTATATCACAATATCTGAAGACCTTGAAAACTTCAATGTGCTTACTCTTACAGCTTATTATTCATATTTTTTCTCTGTTTTATGGATGAGAAGCAGCATATATAAAGACAGGTTTTTTTTAAAGGTGCTTAGGCATGGTTCCACTAAACTAGAGAAGCAACACCTCATCTGCTGCCAGATTACTTCCTGGAAAATTCAGCAGCCAATAAGTGTTTTGGCTCCCAATAAGGTATAAAGAAGAGCCAAGTGCCTAAGGAATGGATTTTTCAGAAACCTGCAAGCTAAGCAGAGTCTATGTCAGTTAGATATGAGACAAATCCATACCAAAGGACATAAATAAAAGCTGTGACTTACAATCCTTCCATTCCAGTCATCCAGAAAGCAATTGATCCAACAAGCTTAGGTTTGAGGAATTAATGCTGTTGAAAAAATGAGGGCACATCAATCTCTAGTAAGTACTAGAGAAGCATAAAATGCCCACCTTCCCCTTGGGGATCAGTGGCAAGCTACTCATTGTTTCCAGATAGAAAATGCCTTCTGTTTCATATAGGGACATCAGGGCCCTGGAGACATCAGTACACCTTGGTGTCCCTGACCAGCTTCACCCAGAGCTTCCCCTCCTGTGGCACCAGGAGCTCCTGAGTCAGTCAGGAGTCAGGCATCCAGTGCCCTGAGCTGTGTTTGGTGTGATTGAGATTTTACCAGAGCCTAGCACTGCCTGTTTGCTCAGACCCTGTGGGACTGTGACCTAACAGTCAGGGCATGCTGGGGTCACCCTCATCTGCCAGCTTGTGGCCTTGTCCAAGCATAAGGAGATATCAACAGAGAACAAAATTATGTAAATCTTCATGTGTTTGGAAGGAGGGTATTACTTGGTTGTTATTTCTTTGTTTTTTGGGTTTTTTTGGTTTTTTGGGGTTTTTTTTTGTCTTTATGATATAAAAAAAAGGCAAAGACTCCATACTCCATACTCCATAGAGGTAGCATATACAATTTAAAAAACATTTTTGTGTTCATAGCTTGACCGCAGAAAAACATTCAGAAAAAAAATGCTATCTCTGTTAGCTTTTTTATTGTTTTATATTTGGCTGTGCAGTTAATTGTACATACTTTTTGCTGTTCTTATGTTTAGTGGGATCTGATAAATGCAAGCTGGAAAGGTTCCCTTTATGTTCACAACTTTATCTTGATGGGCTAAAATGAGCAAATATATAGATACTATCAAAGAACTGCCTTGCTTATATTCCTATTGATAATTCTGCACCTTTTCAAATAAATATCTTTTACAGTCATAGCAAACAAAGCTGGAAATCTTAAAGTTTTTCAATAAAGAATCCAAAAATAATTTAATTCTAGTGAAGGTAGGAATGAATTGATAACTCAGTAAATAAATTGCAGTGACTCCAAATAAAATATCATGGTATGAATAAAACACAATCTTTTAGAATCCAACAAATCAATAGATGTTGTATTTCTTAGTCAAAGGTTGAATCTCAAGAATATATAATTCATTGAAAAAACTTGCTTTCAAAACAATCTTTGACATAGAACAAGAACAAAAATATAGTAAACATTTCATTATCACATATAAGCTTGTATAATTACACAGAAGCATAGGTTAAAATTCTCATGTGAGATTCCAGTGAATTGTCCAATTAAATATTTTACAGGGGATGTGAAAGAAAGTGAAAGAAGCCTTTAATAAATCATGATGTTTTGGATAAGTGTTGTAAAA
Source organism: Poecile atricapillus (assembly GCF_030490865.1). Classification (NCBI taxonomy): domain Eukaryota; kingdom Metazoa; phylum Chordata; class Aves; order Passeriformes; family Paridae; genus Poecile; species Poecile atricapillus. The sequence continues at coordinate 55,543,763 of NC_081249.1, read as the reverse complement.
ACACTACAGTTCCTGCACTTTATCTGCCTGTGTTGATTTTATCCTGTGATTCTAAATTTTTACTTCAGAGAGATTATTGTCTTACAACTGATTAATTTTTTCTCTCCTGAAAATATTGATATAATTTTGATGAAGTTTTGCAAAATTCTGTACTGTTCTTATTCTGTTATTCAAAAATGAAAAGAACATAGTAAATCACTGTAATGAATCAACAGAAGATTTGCTGTAAGAATTTATTTTTATGGGTGTCCTGAATTCTGTAAAGTTTACATTTTCTCATCAGCAAATATGAAGGAAAAAAAATTGAATTAGCCTTTGATACAAGTAGCTTTTGCAAATCAGAATCTTCAGAACTTTTCCCCTGTTTCTTATATTTCATTTCAAGACTTGGGGTGGCTGTATAAACAACTGATTTTTGAAGATTATTCCTTCAAAAATCCAATTCTTTATATACATAATGAAGGAAATCTTAAAATAATTATTATTATGATTTTATAATTTTATCATTAGCATTAATTAATCTATATGCAAATTTCTCTCTATATGCTGATTTCCCAATCAGAAAAGTTGTTCTTTTATTACCTCATAAACATATAATGAAATAACTAGATGAAGATAGTGCAATGCTTTCTATGACATCTATATAAAAGTCTGGAAAAAAAAGAAATATATTGAGTAGCCATAATCATGAGAATTTTTGAAATTTAAGGTTCTAGCATTATATATAGAGATTACCATGTTTTAAATTTTAATACTAATCATGTCTGCTGAAAAAAAAAAAGGAAGAAAAAGAAGAAAAAATAAAGAGATTTCTAAAAATTACACATCTGCAAAATATACCTGCTAGATAAACATTATCAACTCTGTCTACAATTTATGGTTTTTTTTCAAATCTGAGAGTTTTTCAGCATTATTAGAGAATGTTTGGTAATTATGAAAAGAAAATATTTGCTTAAAAATGTACATTTGTTTGTTTCATAAATCCTGTATTTGTTTCTGTCTGCTCTAGTGATATGGAGCATATATGGATAGTTTTGGAGCAGGCCAGGTGGCTACACATTACCTTGAATACCTTATTTCAAATTCTCTGAGACATCTCACATCCAGAAACTTCACTTTAAAGAGGTAAATATTGTTCCAAACCTATGAGAGACCCACACTGCCCTTGACTGGCACTTTAACTTTTAATTTCTCAAGTAGTCATTCAAGTAACTGAACTGAGATCCTCCATCCTCTCACAAAGTCTGTAGAAATATTTGAATCACAGGGCAGAAAAACCTCCTCTAATTTTAGAATCAAAAGGAGCTACTGTTTCCAAAATATTCAAAATGTTTAAGAAAATCTTGAATTTTGAGAATAACAAACAGACAGAACAAAATTCAATGACTTTCTTGTAATAAAATATCTGAAAAATGTATGTGGACCCACACCTTTGTAATCCTATAGCCTTCACTTAGGAAGTTGTTGAATCACACATTTATTCTAGCTGAGGTACAAAGGATGTCATTATTAGAGAATTCATTATTATCTTTATCACAAAATCCAGGGTGTGGTATCATCGAAGCTGGCATAATAAATTTTTGAGGTGAGTGGGAATTTTTAAAGTAATCTCTAAGCAGTGGAAGATGCTACCAAAAGGATATTCCAGACCATATGGTGTCATGCTCAGCACTGACAGGGGAAGAAGGAAGGAGGAAGTGGGGGGTGCTCAGATTAATGGTGTTTGTCTTCCCAAGTCACCATTACATGGGATGGAGCCCTGCCTTCCTGGAGATGGCTGAACACCTGCCTGCCCATGGGAAGTGGCAAATGAATTCCTTGTTTTCCTTTGCTTACATGAATGGCTTTTGCTATACTTATTGAATTGTCTTGATTTCAACCCATGAGTTTTCTCACTTTTCTGATTCTCTCCCCATCCCACCAGGGTGATTCAGTGTGTGGCTGTGTGGTGCTTAGTCGGAAGCTGGGATTAAACCATGACATGCTGAAAGAAGCAGTATGACTGCAGCTCCTACTTCTCAGCCTTCATTGGAGTCCTTATCTTGCAACATCTGTTTTATTGTTTGAGAGCTGGTAATAGAAATTGGACAAAACATGCTGGGGATGATCATTTGCTGAATGCCTGCAGTGTTCTTTGAAGACAGCAAGTGTCTTGAATACTTTACACTAGATTGGTGAAAAAAAAGTCCTACTCTGTACTTCAGTAGCAATTGCTGTGGAGTGGGGCTTTCAAGAGGATCCCACAGCACAGTGGGAAGGTGCATTTGGCAGCATGATTTAAAACTGTACTCTTCCTCAGACCCCTGACCAGCTCTTTGTTCAGATAAAAAGAGAATTTGTATCCTTAGTGATAATTCTGACAGCACTTGGTGCTGCAGCATTGTCAGATCTTGTTGTCTTGTTCTGTATCTATTGATACATGGTATGGTTTATAAAGATTCACATGATTATATGATGTTTGGTTTCTGTGAGCTGAAAAACTATTATTGTTCCAGCTGTCAATCTGATTCCATTTTCTAAAACAGCAGTAATTAAGCAGCACAAAACAAAAAAGACAACTCAAACCTTTTTATCAAATTCGAAATTCAGGGAAAGAAAATACACAAAAATGTACCTTTTTTTAAAATCTCTGATTTTTAAGCCAGGGTAGGGTTGTCCTGAAAACTCAGTTTTTCGATCTTGTTGACATAGTTTCTAAAGACTTTCCCAGGACAGTGACTGTAAACATAGGTATGTATACATTCTTTCTGATACATGTCTTTTGATGAACATCTGTCACGGCCAGTGCGGTTGGGAAGGTGTCAACCTGACTGTCCAGTCCTTGGCCGTTGTCAGAAACCTATAAATTGTGAGAGAAGAAATAAAGTTCTCTCCTTCCTTCACCACACCTCGAGCTGTGTCCGTGTGACTCATTTTGTGTCCAGCAGCAACAGAGTAGTTCCTCAAACTTGCTGGTCATTTTGTGTTAATCCCAATGGGCAGTTAAGCACCACACAGCCTGTTGCTCACTTTTTCCTCATGTCCCCAGTGGGACAAGGGAATACTAAAAGAAGAGTAAAAGCAAGGAACTGGGAAGTCAAGAAAGAAAAAAAAAAATCAGGAGTGAAAGTGGAAGAAAAGAGAAATGAACGGAATGCATGATCCAAAAATAATAATTCACCAACTCCCACAAGTAGACTGATGCTTGTCCTGTTCCCTAACAAAAGATGGTTAACCCTCAAAGCCCCTTCTTTTCCCTTTTATTGCTATGCATGACATTATATGGTATGGAACATCTCTTTGGTCAGTTCAGGTCACCAGCCAGGTTGTGACTCCTCCCAAGAGATTTTGCATAGCTTGGGGGACAGAGTGAGAAGCAGAAAAGGCCTTGATGCTGTGCACTGGTCAGCAAACAGTAGAACATCGGTATGTTATCAAGACTGTTTTGGTCTCAGATCCAAAACATAGAACCATTTGGGATGTATGGAGAAAACTAACCCTGTCCTAGCTAGGCCAGTACGCTGGCACAGTTCATGGATTTTGCTAAGTGGCTTTGCCAGTATCATGAGTGGAAATTTCTAAGTCAGTCAAAGCTATTAGGTTCCAAATCTTTTGCCTTCTGTTTAAACCTGTGTACCTGACTTTCTGAGGCTTTTTATAATTTTCAGCCAACCTGCTATGGCTTAAACACACTGTTATTTTAGTAAAATCTTGAACCATCTTAATGAACCTTCAAGTTACACTTTCGTAAATAGCTGGGAACAGGGGGAAACAGAGTGGGAATGGGTATACTCACAGAATTTACTATTTTCCCTCTGTAGCCAAATGTGAATGACTTAGGATTGATTTAGAGATCCCAGAAATGAAAAACATAACTTTCTCTTTGTTCTCAGTGTAGAAGAAGGAGAGATGTAGATGGACCATTAGTTATGAAGATGTTAACCTCAGGTAGAAATCTAAAGTTATGAACTTCGTTTAATCATTATAGTTGAAATTGTAGCATTACCTCTAAATTTCCTATTAATTTTTTTATCTCTACATGAATTAGAATTTCAGACTTCTGTCTATTAGTTTCTTCTGATATGCTTTCAGAAATAAAAACACTACTGTAGTAGGCTATAATATAGTATGCTCTGACACTACACTTGCCCAGAGAGGTTTTTGGAAGGAAATTTCTGCTGTCTGCATCTGAAACAATTTAAAGTGTCTCTCATTGTGCTCTCAGACTGGCATGACAACAACAAAAGTAAAAATTATAGAAGGCAGTGGTGACTCAGACTGTCTTAAAATGCTGAATTTAGGCAATAGAGTCACTTTAAAAAATAATTAATCTCACTAGTTCATTGTTTATGCAACAATCAGAAAAACTTTACAAGAAATGAGCCACATTTAAATGAAGGATGATCAATTTCTACATCAAAACACATGACCAGGCTTGATCCTATTGCTTCACAGTAACATAAAAGGAGCAGACACAGCATAAAAGGAGATTGGACTTTTTCACTTACATCAGTTGAAGCACAATGGCAATTTTTCACTCATGCAAAATTCTTCAATTCAGTAATTAATTCTGTCTGGATAATTATAGAAGGACCATCTATCTGTCTTAGAAACTATTCAGTAAAATTATTAGATGTTTTAGGAATATTATCAATTATATGGAGTTACCTAAATATATGTATTAATTTCAAAGTTGTGTCTATGCCTGTTCTGGAGTTTTATAATGAACAAAGATTTAGTTTCTAACTTTCTAACTCCCTCTTGTCAGTTTATTGTATGAGAGCATTTACTCTGAGTGAGGTAAAGTATGGGTTCAAAACATAGACTAGAACTAGTTCTCCTCTGTGATAGCCCAGTGACAATCAATAATCACTGAGGTCTCATTTGGGGATGGGGGAAAATATTTTATTACAGAATTCTCTTGATAATTTAAGGGTTATTGCACTAATATTTTCCCCCTACTTGGTAATATAACTATATATATCTTCTTCATATATCAGGTTTGCCTGGGGTTTTTTCACACAATCACAGTATTCTTGAGGCTGGAATGGATGTCTGGAGATCATCTAGTCCTCCTGTAGCATTATGCAACAGCTGTGTGAAAACAAATGAAACAGTTAAAACAATCAATCATATTTTTCTTAAAATAATTTATCTTCAGGTTCATGATCAATAAAATAAAATTGAAATCTAAGATACGAGTTGAGAGATTAATGATGCATTCTTTTTAAACCTACTTTTGTCTTCTGTGAGCACATGAAATTGAAGAAGTGTCCTGTTACCAATTCTCACCTTATGTGCATATCCTTGGTGCACAGTAGTGAAATATCAAAGTTTCCTTTAGTTTAGCTAACCTGGTTGCTGAAATATGCATTATTTCTGGCAGCATGTTTATTTAATCCCGTTTCTAGCTGTAAACCTTGCTGCAGTAGTTTTACTGTGCACTTCATGATTCAGAAAGGCATAGCCAGAGAATTCAGGAAACTAAAGCATGGGAAGAAGTCATCTCTTTGTTCCAGATTACATTAATATCATCTGTTAATTCTTCATAGAGCATTGGCCTGATTTTTCCTTGGACAAGTTTTGTCAGGCTCTGCTTTGTGCATTTCTGGAGTTGCTTTTGATTTACCTCAGTGCCATTGAAGAAGGGTAAAGTTACATAGTTCTCCTGAGACATCTAGTGAGAAGGTGTAATTATGAAGACAAATTGTTACACTATTTTATGGTTGTTACTATGTCACCAGACAAGAGCTTTGAGTCAACTCAGCCAGCACTGTTGCGAGAGGAAGAAAATCTGTGCATCTTGATTCAGCTTTACTTGAAAAGGAAATAAAATTGCTGCATGAATCTCCCATTTCCAAAAGCAGAATTGCAGGAATGGAATCTAAAAATCTCTTGTTCACTAGCAAATTACTGGGAATAACCATGTTAACTTTCTCCAGGAGATGTCACTCAAGACACTGGTAAAAGTACATTTCAGAAGTTTGCAGTAGGAACATAGAATGAACTATAGCACAAAGATCTGTTCACTCCAAAAATACCTTGGCCTATTTCAATATCATTGCTTCTATATATATATGTCTGAAGCAAGGAGCAAAGTTTTCAGTTCTGTTCCTTTGTAAAATACTCTTGTTTGTATCACTCTGTTAATGAGTCATCATTTATTTACATCCACAAGAGGCTGATGCTCTGGAGCAGCTCAAAGACTGAAGAGAGACTTGGGACAAAAGACAGTTCTAGCAGGAGTTATTGCAGCCTGAAGGAAACAGATACTGCTGGAAGTTTACTACATATGCATTTTACATACCTTTTATTTTTTTTTCTGTTGCATTAAAATGAGTGGCCTGTAACAACTGAGCACTGTTTCATGTTATTAGGGATTCAAATCAGACAGGGAAACCACTTTTAGACAGAAAACAGATATTTTTGCTTGTGAACAGAGAAAGGGAAAAAGAAAATGGGAAAGGGAAGGAGAAGAAGAAAAAATGAAAAAAAAAAAAGGTGGGGGAGAATAAAGGGAGAATGGGGCGGGGGAGAAGAAGAAAAGGAAAGAGGGAATGGAAGGTATTAAATACTGGAGTGCAAGAAGACAAATATGGGTGTGGATTTTTATTATTTTCTTCTGTTTTTTCCGTGCTCTCAAGAAAAGCTTTGAGCCAGCAGTAGAGAGAAACTTGATGATTAGTCATTTAGTCATTATTTAATAGACTGAAGCATTGGAAAGAAAGAGAATGAAGGAGCAAAGATGGACTTGTGGTGGGTTGACACTGGATGGATGGAGGTACCCACCTCTATCAATCCCCTCCACAACTGGACATGGGAGAGAACATAAAATTAAATGTTTGTGAGTCAAAATAAGAGCAGGGAGAGCTCACTCACCAGTTACTGTCATGGTCAAAACAGACTCAGCTTGGGGATATTAACTGGATTTGCTACCAATCAAAATCAGAGCAGGATAATGAGAAGCAAAACAAATCTTGTAAACACCTTCTGCCCACCCCTCCCTTCCTGGGCTCTACATTCTCCCTCACAGTCTTGCAGGGAAACAGGGAATGAGGGTTACAGCCAGTTCAGCACAGGTTATTTCTGCCACTGGCCAGGAAAAGGAGTCCTTCCCCTTCTCCATCATGGGATCCATCCTATGGGAGATAGTTCTCCATGAAATTCCTCAGTGTGAGTTCTTTCTACAGGCTACAGTTCTGCATGTACTACTCCAACATGGGTACCTTTCCATGGGATACAGTCCTTCAGGAGCAAATTGCCCCAGCGTGGGTTCCCCACAGGGTCAAAAGTCCTACGGGGGAACCTACTCTATCATAGGCTCGTCTCTCCATGAGTCATCTGGTCCCTCCCAGGACCCTGCTCCAGCACAGGCTTCCCACAGTGTAACATTTACCTTTTGGGCATCCACCTGTTCTGGTGTGGGTCTCTGTGTGCTGCAGGTGGATCTCTGCATCCCAGTGCATCTCCATGGGCTGCAGGGGCACAGCCTGACTCACCATGGGCTGCACCACAGGCTGCAGGGGAATCTCAGCTCCCACGTCTGGAGGACCTCCTCCTCCTTCTTCACTGACCTTGGTGTCTGCATAGTTCTTCTTTTCTCATATTCTAACTTCTCTCTTCTCTGAGTGTAATTACATCTGCATAACAAAGTGTTTATCTTCTTAAATATGTTATCACAGATATGTTACTACCATCTCTGATTGTCTTGGCCTCTGACAGCAGCAGATCTGTCTTGGATCTGGCTGGCATTGGCTCTGTCAGACATGGGGGTAGCTTCTGGCAGCCTCTCACAAAGCATACCCCTGTAGCATCCCCCTGCTACCAAAACCTGACCACAAAAGCCCAGTACATTAAATTGTGGGAAACAAGGACGGCAACTAGGGAATGAAAGAAGCAGAGAGAAATGGAAAACAGAAATAAAAATGTCTGTGGAGATTCTCCAGAGAACAAAGAGACTGGACTAAGAAAAATGCAGTGGAGATTTTGCACGGCCATAAATACAGAGGCAGAAGAGGATTAAAGTTCTCAGAAGGAGAAAGAAGATGAATTGACAGGCAGCAAATTAGCAAAAATGAACCAAAGAGGGATGGCTAAGATAACATGGAGGAAAGACACGTTGGTCTATAGAATCTCTGCTAGCTCAAGTGAGAAGAGTCTGGGTTATTGATTTATAAGCTACAGTCTTGGTGGAAAGCAAAGGTTAACACCTAAGCCTCTACTTTTAATGACTACTGTGTATAGCCCTGAACAAATTATTATCATACAAAAATAAAGAGCTAAAACTGTACTAGTAAAGAGAAGCATGACAGGGATCCATTTCCTAGTTCTATAGTTAATTGACATGGTTTGGCTGTATTCACAACGTTAAAATAGCTAAGATTCCAACACAGTGTACTTGAGAGCTGTTTTGAAAATTGTGCTCTGGCTTAAAGCTCTCTGGGAGACCGATACTTGACCCAGATCAAAACATTGGCAAGGATTCTTTTAACTGCCAAGCCATACTGACAAATTGGTTTGCCAGCAATTTTCCCAGTACAGGTATAGTAAACATTTACTATATTTAGTAAAATAATGGAGTGTGGACTCAAAGAGTGAGACTAAATTAAATTACTAAAAATTGTAACAGTATAAAATTATAGTTGTATGTTATATCAGAAATAGTGTGGTCAGCAGGACTAGGGCAGTACTAACTCCCTTGTGAACCACACTGGTGAGGCTGCACCTTGAATCCTGTGTTCGGATTTGGGGCCCTCACTACAAGGAGAGCATTGAGGGGATAGAACTTGTCCAGAGAAGGGGAACAATACTGGTGAGGGGTCTGGAGCACAAGTCTTATGAGCAATGGGTGAGGGGGCTGGGCTTGTTAACTCTGGAGGAAAGGAGACTTGGGGGAAAACTTATAATTCTCTACAAGTCCCTGAAAGGAAGGTGTAGCCAGGTGGGGTTGGACTCGTCTCCCATGTAACAAGTGACAGAACAAGGAAACGACCTCAAGTTGCTCCAAGGGAGGTTTAGATTGAATATTAGGACAAATTTATTCACAGAAAATTTTGCCTACCTTTGGAATAGGCTGTCCAGGGACGTTGAGTCCTCACTTCCCAGGTATTTAAATGATATGTTGATGTGGGACTTAGGGACATCATTCAGTAGTGGACTTGGCAGTGTTAGCAGTTAGCAGTTGGACTTGTTAGTCTTAAAGGTCTTTTCCAACCTTAAAAATTCTGTGATTCTATACAGTTATATGGTTGTTATGTAGTCTGGTAGGAATTTTACGAGTCACCATTAAGACTAAAAATAAATTCATGAACTGCACGATTTCGAAAATATGTTCAGATTCACTGAGAACTTGTATGTAAAGCCTCTTAGCAGACTTTGCATTTGTGGTGAAGTAAAATTGTAAAAAAAAAGATGGAAGACAAAATAGAAATTTAAAATTTTAATTAAAATGGCTAACCCTTTTTTTTTGTGAAAATATACACTTGTTCAGCTATAGCAGATAAGATGTCCACATAAAAATATATTCATTCTTGTATCCATATATGTATGTTGAAGGCCAGGCATGTGATAAATGGTTTAGTATAAATTAGAATATGAAAGTATCAGTGGTGTCTAATTTTCCCAGGGTATTGCTGGGTGTCTTTTTAAGCATGTTGCATAGCATGATAATGTATGTTTAAGCTTTCCTGGATTATTTGCTGTGAGACACGGTTATAGTGAGAAACAACCAGGCATTCTACAGGAACAAATCCTAGCAAAACTGAAGTAGTCAGACTCTCCAGAGAAATAATTAGCAGGGATTATAGACCAATCTGGCAAGTTGTAGGTGGAAAAGGAAATTTAAACTTCTGGAACACTTGAGTAGAGAATGGACTGGTTCCAAAAAGCCTACAAATGAATCTCCTTTATAAAAATTCAATATGTCTTAAATCTTTAGATATATTTAAAAATATTGTTAAAACAGAAAATTTAGTTATTGTTAAGCAACTCAGAAGCAAGGTAAATAAACACAGTACCCTTTTTACTCTTACACAGAAGGATATGTGTATACAATATTGATGTTATCATTCTTCACACAGAAAAAAAATTCACCAGAAATATATCATAGAACTTGTCATTTCCTTGAATGTATGATTTTTGAAATTTTATTGAATTATAGAGTTCTGTGAAGGGTTTGTTTCCCCATTCTTTGTTTAGCCTAAGAAAAAGAAAAGCCAGTGTTAGATTCCAGGTAATTTTACCCATGTTGTAAATCATTAATATCTGAATGTTTATGAGTGTTAGAGGTTTTAGCTTGTACTATACCCTAAACTAATCTAAATATTTTCTTTGAGTGTGAGAAAAATGAAAACTATCAAGAGAATCAGTCATATATATATATATAGTGCTAATATAGAGTGCTAATTGCTCATAAAGTAGCACAAACATCATGAGCAATACAAATGGTCTTTAAGTGCCACAGGCTAGCTCCATTAGATTAATGAGCCAACAGCTCCAACTTTGATGCCTTTTCTAATTATGCATGATTCGCCATTTCTTTCAAAGGAAAGACATCTAATTAATTAGGTACAAAATGTCATCTATAGGTCATTGACAGCAAGGGAGATCACCACTCACTCGGTTTAGTCTTCAGGCAAAATTATTACTCCTCTGGGATTACCACCAAATGTCATTATTGAATCAAGGAGTTCCTGCAGTAGGAAGATTATAGAAAAGAAATGAAAAAAACCCCACAAATCCTTTCCTTTTCACCCTGACTCATACACAGAATTATCTATTCGACCTTAAGTAGGTAAATACAATACTCCTGAGAAGCCACAAATTAAAGACTCCCTTTTAATCACATAAAATAAAAGGATATTACAAAGTCAAAAGTGTTCCTCACAGCTCTTAAATGGTGATGCTCACTGCTGAATTACCCTGGTAAAATACTTAGCTGAAAGTTCCTAATTTTACTCAAACTTTCAACTCCCAAACTGCCACCTTGAAGTTAAGAGTTTCCACTTATTTTACAAAATGTGACACTGCAGCATCCCCTGAAATGTTTGCAAATTTTTGGCTTGATTTAGGGCATAATCCAATTCTCACTGATTTCAAGGCCACAGTTTGGAAAAAATGCAGGATTGTTTAAAGATTCCATCATTATACAGCTGCAAGTCTGTTAGATTACCTTTAACTTGTGGAAAAATAACCTAAACAGTTTTAAAGTTTGTGACTCTTGATGCCAAAAACTAAAATTGGTTTGTTCCAGTTGCTCTGTCTACAAATGAGAAGAAATGCTATCACTTGTAACTTGCAAGGAGATAAAAAACATTGTCAGGTGCTCTCTCAGTTTGATTTATTCTCCTTTTTCCAAATGTAAAAGCTTAGATTTTTGATAGAACAGTCCTAGTTAGGCAATCTATAGGCCTTTAAAAGAAATGCCATGGTTGAGCTGACTAGAATACAAAATTTACATTCAACACTAGAGTGTGAGGTATTAAGAAGCTTCTTCATTTTAGGTTGGGGTAGAAAGTTAAAAGTATTTATTTATTATTTTTCTGGAGGAAATAGTTTATCATGCTAGGGATTTCATTTGGATTAAGTCTTAATTTTTTGGTTTGTATTCATCACTCAATTATATGATCTTTAATACACATTGGAACAATACAATTGTAATGAAACTTTGATACTATCCTCCTGGAAATTAAGATAAAATGTTACAGCAAAGTGTTTTAATTTCCTGGGTGAGCATTTTATGACAGAAAACAGGTTAATTAGAATGACAGGAAAGAATTCTATTTTTTCTTAACTTATCACCCCAAAGATATGATCTATAGTTACTAGGTCAATAAAGGAAAATACACTGCTTTTTTTTTTTCCCCTTGTTTTTTGTTTGGTTCACATTTTACCACATGGAACAGAATGGGACAGAGGACAACCTTGTGGATAGTCTTCTAGCTTCTAAACACAACATGACAGGTTACGGAGTCAAGGAGATTTCCAGTAAATTTTACTCCTGAGTTTATGGCCCTTTGGGTTTCTGTTTACCCCAAAGTTCACTTCTGTTCTGCTTCATAGGAAGCTGATACAGAGACCCACATAAGAACATATAAGAACAGGTGTCTTGCCAAACCAACCAAAATCTATCGGACTGCAACCATGTATGGATATAGAAAAAACCTTTTTTGTGGGACTATGAACTGCTCCAGGCAAAGCAACAACAGCAAAGCAACCTCAGAGGAAGATGTGGAATTCAGGCCTTCCAATATTTAGGAATAATAAAGTAATTTGCTGGTTTCTCTTTGGCCTTGAGCAGTAAGACAGTTTATCTTACAGTAGCAGAAGGAAAACTGGGGGAAATTCAGAATGACTGTCATCTAAAGCCAGCCTAGAACAAATGAAATTTAGACATAAGAGACTGATTTCTTTATATGTAGATCAGAAATGTCACAATTCTCTGGGTGTCCTGGGAACTCCCTGTTAATCTGTGCACGGACAATGAGTGTGCAAATGAGTTCATAGCCACTGCCACAACAAAACATTTGACTAGTGGCTATAAGAATTCTTCAAGTAAGAATTTTGGACTGGCCTGGAGATCAGGTAGTTCCTGCTGTGTCCAGAGCAATTAATAGATACCATTTGTATTTTTTCATGAGTTGGGTGGCGAATCTGTCCATCTCAGAGATACGTCCAAGATGTTACTTCTGCATAACAGAGCAAACTTAGAACATTTGTAATAACTCAGTAAAAGCTTAGCTGAAGATGCTGATATGGTCATGTAGGACAGTGTTTTGTACACAGAAAGTTAGGAGACATTTTGTATATTGTTTAATGTACTCAACAGCAATGAATTCATACTTGCTGTAGGGTACACAGGGCAGATGTGTATCAAGAATAGTCAGGATATTGTTTTTGGACTGTCACCCATTCTGTCTAATGAAACCTAATGAAAGTGAATATGTTTGCAACAGAGACTCCTGTCATTGTATGGACAAATAAGAGCTTTCTTTCCTCAAAAAGGAGTAACCCTGTGCAGAGATTCCTGTATGTTTTTAACGAGCACTTTGTTGGTGTTTTTACAAGACTAGTCCCTCGTGCTACTCTTTTACTGTCTATAAGACTCTTTTCCTTGTCACCTATAGCCAGAAATTCTTTGAATGTGGGTCAGATTTGCTCTTTAATATTCAAACAGAGATATAAACGCAGTAAGTTGTGGCAGTGTGCCTCAGGGATGACAAAGGGTTACATAGTCCCACCTCAAAACCCTTGTGAAGGGCGGCCCAGGTGTTCTGATTGGGTTTGAGTCCCTGGGGGGTTCTCCCTTGGTGTGCTTCTACTGGTCCCTGACCCTGAACTCCACCCTCAAAGGTGGAGACCCCCAAAGGTTCTGTCTCTCAAAAACCCCTTCTCTGCCTCTGTTCGGGGCTCTCTGTTCTGGACTTGAGTTTGTTCCCATGCTGAATAAATGGTTTCATGAACGGGAGCCCGTCTCGTTGGTGTTTCATGCTGGTCCCCAGAATCCTGCTGCTTCCCTGGATGAGATCCTGAGGTTGCTGACTGCAACATATGGTGGAGAATGTGTGGCATCCAGTGAAGCAAGAGAACAACAGGACTCCATGGACACCTCGTAAGTCCCCAGCTGATGGCTTGAGAGCCAGTGAGACCCCCGCCTTGGAAAGGAGGACTCGAGAGTACCTGGCAGGGAGACTGCGTTGAGAGTGCCTTGGAGGCATGGGGGAAGAAAAGGGCTTACGGAGGTTGGGGAGCCGAGACCAGATGCTGGGACAAATACCTTACATCACCCAATGAGACGTATTATGGATGATATTAACATTATGGACAATTATATTAACATTATGGACAATCCTGGACGATTATGGAAGGTATGGCTATTCCGGTGGACTGTTTTTGTCTTCTGTGAAGTTCCTTTATTTTTTTGGTGTATACCTCCCTGTACCTTCCCCTTTCCTCTGTTCCTAATGGCAGGACAAAGGGTGAAAAAAGCCAAGATGGCTCGGGGCTGCTGCCGTCTCCCCATCACCCCGGTGTCTTTCTGCCATCCCATCCCCTGTTTTCCTGAAGGCAGACAAAGAACGGAGAACATCCAGAGTGCTGTGGGTCTGCTGCCGTCTGCCCGCCGTTCCGTGTCCTCCTTCACCCCCTGTCTTTACATATTCCCCCTTCCCTGTCCGGGAAAGTCTGTTCTGGACCCCCCCCCATCCCAAGATGGCGTCGGCCACGCGGCCTGGGATCCCTTGTTTCCCGCCTTGCTCCTTCCTTTCCAGTCCAGAACCTTCCCTTCCCCCAGTAACTCCTGCTTCGGTCTCAGCCCTTTGTTCGGCTGCTCCACCCCTGGGGGCTGTGCCTTTTCCATCGTGGGCAACACCCCCTCCGGGGAAATCGGAACTGTAACCTGATGTCCCAAAGCCAACGTTTCACTGAGAACATCTGAAGAGGCGGCGCCCACATGGGAGCCAGAGCCGAAGCTGGAGATCGAAGAATTCTGCCCCTCGTGAGAGGAGATCTAAGAGCTGGACCCTTCCTAACAGAGAATCCTAAACTGGAAGAGACTGGGCTAAAAAAACGTTATGTTTGCATTAAGTACCATCACCGTTTAATTTGCCCGGTGTGGTCCGAGATTTAAGTGTTTGTTTTCAATTTTGTTTTTTCTGTTTGCTTAATGTGTTTTGTTATTGAGTTATTGGTGTCCCACAAAGCAAAGTGGGTGCTCTTTGGAGGAGGTGAGATTTTAAGGTGTATGTTTTGAAACATTTTAAGGTCCTAATTAAAATTTGAAAAAAAAAAATATGATAAAAAAGGAGCAGATGTGGCAGTGTGCCTCAGGGATGACAAAGAGTTACACAGTCCCACCTCAAACCCCTTGTGAAGGGCGGCCCAGGTGTTCTGATTGGGTTTGAGTCCCTGGGGGGTTCTCCCTTGGTGTGTTTCTAATGGTCCCTGACCCTGAACTCCACCCTCAAAGGTGGAGACCCCCAAAGGTTCTGTCTCTCAAAAACCCCTGCTGTGCCTCTGTTCAGGGCTCTCTGTTCTGGACCTGAGTTTGTTCCCATGCTGAATAAATGGTTTCATGAACGGGAGCCCGTCTCGGTTGGTGTTTCATGCTGGTCCCCAGAATCCTGCTGCTTCCCTGGATGAGATCCTGAGGTTGCTGACTGCAACAGTAAGACACAACTGAATATGAGGAAATGCTTCCTTACTTTGAGAGTGTCAGGGCACTGGAATAGGCTGTTCAGAAAGGTTGTGGCGTTTCCTTTCCTGGAGATATTCAAAACGTGCCTGAATGCAATCCTGTGGAACGCACTCTGGGTGAGGCTGCTTTAGCAGGGGGTTGGACTAGAAGATCTCCAGAGGTCACTTCCAAAGCTAAACATTCTGTGATTTTGAGAATCTTTGATTCAGTGATTCTGTGATCATGGAGCCCATTCCATATACTGTGTGCCACGGAGTCACTTTCTAGTCTAGACACTGACCAGATTAATATGTGTATGTATGTAAATGTGAATATCTCTACGTAAAAGTGAAATGGGTTTATGGGCATAAAAACTTTGTTATCTCGAAGTAGAAGTTCAAAAACCCCTCTTTACTTAGTATCAGCTTGTAGAAAATATCAGTTCTGATGTTGATGTCTCAGAGTTCTTAAATATTTGTAATGAAATCTTGCAAATTTGCACCTCATTACTTGTTCAGATGGGAAAGCGTATGTGAAAGTAGATAAGTAAACTGATATAAGCAGGCAGCAACACCATTATTATTATAGTGCTTTTATTAATGTATATAGTTGTAAATAATTTGCCTGTGTTTTCTTATACTGCACATTTTTTTTTATTGCAGATAATCAAGATGTTCAGAGCTCTCAGTTTCTCTTTAAGAGGTACTTCATGCAGTTAATTTGTTTTCTTCATTCCTTTGTGGTGATTTGAGTGTTTTACACCTAGGAATATATATTTGAAGTTCTGTTCTTTAACTAGAACTTTATGATATTCAGAAATTACTTTTATCTGCATGGAAAAGAAATGGAAGTGAGAGAAAAAAAGTTACATTACAAGCTGGGAAATACAGGCTGGAATTCTCTGCTGCATAAGGCAAAGATGATATGATCAACTAGAGAATTTCTGTGATCCTAATGAGGAACTAAAAATCTAGTCTGCCAACCTGTACACTGAGTTCAGCAGAATATCAAAGGCTTGCAAATCATTTTAGCATCTGGACTTTTAAAA
Source organism: Poecile atricapillus (assembly GCF_030490865.1). NCBI lineage: Eukaryota > Metazoa > Chordata > Aves > Passeriformes > Paridae > Poecile > Poecile atricapillus. Next base: position 55,527,564 of record NC_081249.1, on the reverse strand, counting down.
TTTAATCAGAGTATTGAAAGTGTCGGTAAATGCGGGTCTGATCTTTCAGACCTTTAGATCAATGAGAATTTTGCTATTGAGTTAACTGGAAACAGAACTGAGTCCTTTATACTTCAAGGTGTCACAGAAAATCACACGTTGAAAACAAAATCATAACTACTCTTCATCTGTTTTAAAAGACTCCTTACCTGATCAATTGTTGTGGTAGAGTTGTTAGAATGTTGTTAAGTTAGTTTAAGTTAGTAGTTGATAGTTTGAAATGTATCTTTTCCCCTCTTTTAGTTGTGATTTTCCCCCCCAGCTTCTCTTTCTCCTAATTGTTTACCTGGCGTCAAATTACCATGGTTACTAAAGTTTCTCTCCTCAGCTCCACGGTGAGAGGCCGGATAGAGTAAAGAGAGGACCCTGCTGGCATTTCCAGCTTCTTGAAGTTTCTTTAGCCCAGGAAAGCACGGGGTTAGAAGAGAGACCCTTCTTTCCAACATGGAAGTTTGTAACTTTGTTTTTCCTGTCCCAGAATGCCTCTGAGCTATAGTAGCTGAGAGAGCATGCTTACCTTCCCTTTCTTTCCCCCCTGTGTTGCCAGGAAACCAAGCCCCCCCCTCTCTCCCCCTCTGCCCCTCTGTGGAGAATACTCCTACACTTTTGTGGGCATTTGAAGAAGTTGGTGCCTGTTATTTCTTATCTTGGTGTGTGTAACCTTGATTTGTAGAAAGTTTGTAAGATGAACTAAGTGAGAAAAATAATTGGTTCTCTCTATGATGTTCCCTCCCTCTGAGAAACCCTGTTAAAAGAGACCCCCCAGACCTCAAATCCTTTGTCTCTCGTCCTTTGGATTCCCCTTCACAGAAATAAACTGTGGAAGCAACCCCGGGGAGAGAGTCCCCCCCGATTTCTTTACTTGCTCTATAGACTTGAATTCCTGAAGAAAATCAGTGAACCCCACAAACGTATGCTGGCTCGAAACCCAAGTGAAGAGAAACCTCATCACTGAGCTAGCCGGGCCACACTCGAGAAGATCAAGTCAATCAATCACCAATGAATGCATTGTTTTGGAGTGGCAAGCTTGTCTCAGTGCAAATATTAAGACAGCCAAAACCTTCCGCATCCATTTGTCTCCATAAAAGAACAAAAAAATAAAGAGGAGCATGCCTGTACTGATATGGGGCTCTTTTGGATTTGTGCTGAAAAGAGTGTTGATAATACAGAGATGTTTTCATTTTTGCTGAGCAGAGCTTACTCAGTGTCAAGGCATCTCACCACACCCACCAGAGAGGAGACTTGGACTGCACAAGAAGCTGGGGGGCAACACAGCCAGGCCAGCTGGCCTTGACTGGCCAAAGGGATATTCCATGCCCATGATATCATGCTCATCCTATAATGCTAGAGGAAAAAGGAGGGAGACATTGAGAATGATAGTGTTTGTCTTTCCAAGCCACAGTTACACGTGATGGAGCCCTGCAGTCCTGGAGATAGCTGAACGCCCATCTCCCCATGGGAAGGGATGAATGTATTCCTTGTTTTGCTTTTTTTATGTGCATGGCTTTTATTTTACCTATTAAGCTGTCTTTATCTCAACCCACCATTTTTCTCACTTTTACACTTCCCATTCTCCCTGCTATCCTACAAGGGGTGATTGAACATGTTGTGTGGTGCTTAGTTATCAGCTGGGGTTAAACCACAACAATATCTGAAAGAGGTTTAGGAATTACCACAGGTAGAGATCACAGAAGAAATAAGTAAAGGGAAATTAAAATAAACTATATATCTTGTCCATCTTTTCTTATAATCCTGTTTTTAGCATATTCACATAACTTTCAGCATGATATAATATTTATTCTCTGGTGGGCTACACATTATAATAGATTCCAGCAACATCCTTAGCTGTAGCTCCTAGTGAAACCTTGATTCTTCTATGATTTTTATATAGGTAGGATTATGGGTGCCAAACGATGCAGTCTGTACCACTTTTTACAGTACTACACATCAACGCTGAAAGGAGAGGTGTACGTTGATCCTCAAGAGACAATCCATCAGTTAAGAAAGCAGGTTCAGTAGGAGTTTCAGGGGACTTGTTTGCCATGGTGCACATTTATGAAACACATACATTTACACACACATTTGCCTCTTTCTAAATGAAAAAAATAAACAACCAAACAAAAACCCTACAAAAACAACAACCCCAAAAGCAACAACACAAAAGAACCCAAACCAAAAATCTTGAATTTTAACTGCATTGGACCTCCTCTTCTGAGATACTCTCTGTATGTGTGATTGGAGATGATTAGGGAGCAGTTGTCTTCACTGTACTCGAACTTAGGTGGGAGACTATTGCTCTGTTATTTCATAAATTGTCTATAACCTGGGTCATCTCAGAAGATGTAGAATATAATTTCTTCATAGCAAAGGGAGCAGTTGCACTCATAGATGTCATTTACAGGGCAGTTTGTGCATTCAGAGAATATAGTTAGAGCTTACATCACAAAGCACCCTTTGACTGTCTCCATTAACTGTGACTCCACAGTAGAAAACAGGGACAATAAGAAGTAGGGTTGATTAGATCTTATGAGGATCTAATCAATAAGCCAAACTCAGGATACAACCACTTAGCAAAATTTTGTTGCAGCTTTAAGGAGGGACAATTTCTCTACTCCCTTGCAAGACAATTGCTGTTTTTCTGTAATCTAAAGTCCTGGTTGGGGACAGGAGCTGAGATACTGCTGACATTCCCTTCAAATGGAGGATTTTTATAGAAGCCAAATCAATTGAAGCCCAAGTGAATCAGCTGTAAAAATTGCTTCATATTTTGTAATCTTTCAAATGAATGCACTGACAAATATCTAGGTTTAAAAGAAAGGAGTCAGAAATGATCTTGCATTTGTTTAGAATTGTACACAATGTGTTAGTGAAAGCAATCAATACCTAATTACGAGCCTATCTCTGAGACCACAGTCCTCTCTATTCTAATGTTTTCCACAGAGATAAACCACTTGCTGCATGACCTGACACGTTTGTTTTGACAGCTTTGCTTCAAACTCGACAGTGAATGTCATAGTCTAAGAATAGCCTCCATCCTCAAAAAGTCCCCACAATTCCCCAGGTTTTATTATGTCACCTGCAAAAGTTTTCACAATGAACTCTGATTTGTTTGGTTCCTCTTTTGTCCTTGAACAGTGATTCCAAAGACACATTTACACTAAAAGTTGTTCATAACCAGTCAAGGGTTTCCAAGGCCTTTGCAGAATTTAATTCTACCTGAGAACAGCTAGTTGTGGGATGCAGATTAATTCCATCCATCTTTTGTAAATAAACATAGACTCACAAGACAACAGTCTTGTTGAATTTTCTGTCCCAAATGCATCCAGAGACAGCAATCTCTAAACTCAGGACTGGATTTTAGTTTCCATTTCAGAAGTCAAATCACAGCAGCAGGAGCTGCTAAGGGCTGAACTGTAATTAGCTCAAGCAAGTCAGCAAAATGCAGTCAGAGGTTAATCTGTGACAAGGAATCAAGGTATAAGCATAAATTAATCTGTGCATACAAAGTTGTCATATAGGTGGATAAAGAGCAGTCAGGCTATTACAGTTTTCAGTCCAGCTTGCATGTCTGTTTTCCAAGAAACAACCTGAACACAAGAAAAAATTGTAGTGAGGGACCTAGGCTAATAATAAAACCCTCACAAATTTCATGCCTGCTTTACTACTTTTCTCACTTTTCATGTAAAAACAATATAAAATGAAGCATCAATGCTGGACTTCTCAAGATCAATAATTTTTACCATATTCAGAAGATTGAACGTGAAAGGCTGCATATAACAGAAAAATGTGCCATAGCAACTCTCCCACATTCCCTGGTCACCAGAGGGAACTAAAAATTATCCTTAGCTGAATCCATGAATAGCAGTGTTACACCTGTGCAAACTAAGCATTAATTATCTGATAAATTGCATGGGCAAATACCTAATTTGCAACCTATGAGTTAATATTTAAATATGAGTCTTTCAACTCTTCTACTTTCTTAACTTAAATCATCACTGTCTGTGAACTCTCTACCTTGAAGACAAAAATTACATTAAGATTTTGGAATCACAGTACGTAGAAGGATACTGATGTCTAAATGTGTAGGTAACTAGATTTACATCCAACTTTAAACATTATCAGTATTTTATAAAAATAAAAAAACTTAATATGTAAGTGAATCACTGCAATTGGCTCTATGTGTTCCATGTCCATAGCTGAATGACTGAGTTGCTAAAAGTGCAAGTCTAAAAGCCCTGAATGACTAGATGGCGAGTGAGAAACTGTAAAAATATGTTTGATAAAGGACTTGATAGTTCCTAGAAAACATGGACATATGTATTTGTCAGTATATTGGGTAAAAAACGAAGCAAAAGAGAGGAAAATAACTAAGCATGAGACATAAACAGCAGATAATAAGACATTTTCATTAATCAGAAGACCCTGAAATAATAATAATAATGATAATAACAAAAACAATAACAATAACAACAACAACAACAACAAAACAACAACAATAATAATAATAATTAGAAAATAATAGTACATGAAAAACAGGGTGTTGACATGGACCTTGGATGTAGTTAAGATCTGATCTAGAGTTCAAGAGACCTGAGGATAAGAATGTGACTGTGGATCAAAACTGTAAGTGTATGCATTCGCCTGCTAGTGAACTCCAGCCTGTATCAGCTGGAGAGGACAAACATATTTGGGCTGTGCGGCTCAAGTCATTGTAGGTTTTATGACTGCTGTTGGTGATTATGTGCGTGCCAGTAAGGATAATGTTCACTACTTTTTTTAATTTTTTCTGTATATTGGTTGTGTGTGTGTGTGTCTGCATGTGTGTTTCTACCTCCAGCTGTAGAATGTATGCTCAACTTTGCTACTGTCTGGATCTACAAAAAGGAACATAAGCAAACACTGGAGAGTAGAAAACTCTTAAGTATTGAAGTCTGCTGGATTCAGGTTCCCTCAACAGATACATATAAAAAGTATACAATGACAGTAAGAAGGTGATCTTATCCATAATAAACTTATTGCTCCCCAAATATTGAACATGAAATGGATGCTGGTTCTTGCTGATTTACTATTCTTCAACAGCCTCCTGCAGGAGCGTCTGGACAAGGAGGAAGTCTCTATTGTCCTTGGAGTCATTACTTTCTCAGGGCAATGATTTTGCTTTAATTTTTACAAGTTTTCCTTTCATGTATTTACTAAAAGAAGTAACATAAACCACATTATTCTGGATGTTCTTACTGGAAAGGCTGGATTTACTTATTCAGCCATTAATATATGCATTCAATATTCTTGCTTTCCTATCTTGCACACATCCCCACTGAAAAAAGGCAAAACATATGCCTTTGACACATTTTAGTCAAAGACAAACTGTTCTTGAAGTAACTTTTCTCCTTCACAGACTAACTCAAAAGACTGTAAACGAGCGATTTATTTTATCAATAATTACAGCCCATGTTTACATGAATCATGGGACAGATCCAATTGTTAAAGCCCTTCAGCATCATTCTAGACTTTGATCTTTTCTCCCTTATTTACATGCACTCATTAGTAATTATTGTGCAATTTGTTATATACAAAAAAAACCAAAAACCACCCACTGTCTTGTGGGCTGCTTTACTTTTTTCTAGCCCTCCTGAAAGGCTGTAGCATTGAAAGTGAAGCTCCCTGACACTTCCATTGGAATGTCTTTGAGGCACTAAATATCTTGTATGATACATTTATAATTGAGCAATCTTATCTACACAGAAGAAAAAATGAAATTTAAGTATTCTGTTTTTCATGGCTTATATATTTTTTTTTTCACTTTATCCTGGTACGCAATTTATTTTTTACTATATTTACTTCATTTAATCATTTCTAAGAGCAATTATAAAACCACTCTCCTCCTAGCATCTTATCATCTGATCTTTCACTTGCGTATTTTCTTTCAGTATTGGCAGATCAAATGAGAGGTTTTTCCTCTTACAGATACCTAGAGTATTTACCTCTTCATTTTAACATAATATTCTATAAACAGTCTTATGAAATCTCTTTAACTTTTGTTTGCTGGAAAAAAAATACTTCAGGATAGCTTGCTATGTAATTGAATAGAAATCTCCTGTCATCAGCCTCTTAAATGTGGAGTTTCTGCTATTGTTCATTTTCCATTGAATCTCTTATTTGTCACCAAGTCTTTACGTTATCATTTTTAGAATGAACTTTCCTGCAAAAGTTGGATGAGGAAAACATGCCAATTTTTTTTTGCATTAATTATTTTTTCTGCTAACTCTAACACGCAAGAGTTGCATGTAATTCTACATGATTAATTCTACAAGATTTTTAACAGGAAAAGCTATCACTGTGCATTTTCACAGTACTTATGAGTTAACCCTGGCCAAAAGGCAATGTGGAATATTCCTTTATCCAATTTAGGTCAAATTCCCAAGTACTGTCCCTCCCAACTTCCTCTCCCCTGGCCTGCTCACTATGAGGGAAAAGAGCAGGAAAAAAGAGAAAGCCTTGATGCTGTGCAAGCACTGTTCAACCATATTCAACGTGCTGGTGTGTTGCCAAACACTGTTAGCACAAGAAATCTAAAACACAGGACCATACAGGCTGCAACGGAGAAAGTTAACCCCACCTTGGCCAGACACAGCACAGTGATCTGCAGACGACTACACAGTGGTAAGATTTTCAGAATCTGAATGAGCTGTGTGACAAATAATTATGCTTGTGAGCTGCAAACTGGTAGACACCCTATGTGTTCTGCCCTTCAGAAGACCTCTAAATAATCTCTGCGGTATATGAGAAGGAAATGTACTTGAAGAATCTTCTAACTGCTAGAAGAACTATGTTTTTGAGAAGGTTCCCAATGGTGGCTCTTAGTACTTCTTCTCTGTTTATGTTCTACCCTTGCAGATGAGGGGGGGAATCAGAAATCTGTGTCATTCTCCATCACTGGGAAAGACCCTAAACTCTGAAATGTATTGGCAGGGACTGATAAACTCTCCTGTGACCACTTCACAAGGGTTAGGGGATGGAAATGCCTGTCTTTGGTGGACTGGATGAGTTCACTGTACTCCTTAGGTGTGCAACCAAGATTTTATTCTTGCTCTTAATCTAGAAACTAAGTTTATGCTTGACTGAGCAAAGCAAACAAAATTAAAAGGAACAGTTAAGTCCTTTATATTACCCCCTTGCCTCTCATGCAGAATAAAGAGGCAATCTATTGCCCGCAGGATTAACATTGCTGAAACCACTATAAATTAAACAAAAGTTGCTGTAACTTGTTTGATGAAAGGGGTATGCTTTTTCTTTAGACAATATTACATAGGTACTTCAAAACATTTGTACATTGGATAACCTACCCTGAGAGGAAGGATCAGCTGCAGTAGAAGCATAGATTAACAGTCTGACTTGCAGTATCTTGCTGGTATAATATTGTCTGTGGCCCCAAAATTTGCAATAAACATGTGAAAGGCAATTCTGGTCAGCAATTTAAAATGCATTTACTGTGTTTTTTAAACAAGCAACTCAAGGGAAAAAAAAAAAAAAAGAAAAAAATTTGATAGATGTGTTTTAAGAGAAGTTTGGAATCAAGAGATAAAAAGGGCGACCACCCTGTCCTGGCACTAGGTTTTGTTCTCACAGTTAGCTTTCAGACTGATATTATTTCAAGGACTTTTTGATGCATTGGTCTCTGTAGAGAAGTCTTTCAGTGACAAGAGGAAAGGTAACTTCTTTTAGGAGCTGTCCGTGATGTGTAGCTCTGTGTGCCCATGCTGTGCTGTCCTTAGTAGCCTTCTGTTGCTTACTACATCACATTGCTTGTAGACCTCTCACTCCTTTGTGTGGTGGCATGCAGGAGTTGCCGATGCCATTGCCTTCCCGAGAGCGTCATCTCCACGAGAAGGGATAGCTCTGCACACCAAGCACTCACGCACCGTGGTAGTATCTGAGGCTTGACAAATAAATATGAGAGGGGTTCTTTGTACAGTATTCCTGTGGAGTTTATTGACCTCACAGAAAAGGGAACCAGGGACAAAGAACAAAGAACAAGAGGATCCAGAATTACATACTGAACAGTGGAAGGTGGAGCATCAGATCTGAGGGCCAATGAGTTGAGGGAATAGGGGCAGTATGGAGGCAGGGCTAAGGGGTAACAGCCAACCAGGGTCTAGGGGCGGAGTAACAAGGGACGGGGACCCATAGAGAGGTCAGGAGCCGGAAATATCCTAGAACTGGGGTGGAGAAAAGGGATCACATAAACAGGGTACATTAACATTTAACCACAAAGAATTGTGGGAAAACATTCTTCTAATCCTTTAAAGGGGCATCACTTCCCGAGGCATCTGGGCCACAGCATCCCCTACCAACTCTTGGGATGCAACACCTTTGGGACATTTTTCCTTCTAATCCTGAATTATGCCACTTGGTCATTTCCGTACAGTCTAAGTTGTTCCTTGAGCAGGAGTAATTTCTGTCTCTTAGAAAATGTTTCATACTTTGCTTTGATAAATATGGTACAGTATAAATTGTAGGCATGAGTCTGAGAAAATCAGTACTAGCCCCATACTGAACCTTCCTAAACCTGCACCACAGCCAGAGGAACATATATTATTGCTGCTCCTAGTTGAGTTCATATTGAAGCATACAAGGTGTTCTCACTTAATTTGATCTCATGAGAGGGCCATAACCTCTAGTAGAGACATGGCAGTGAATATCTGAAGAATGCAATTTCTTTAAACTCATCAGTTAGATTCAGAAGAGGGAGATTAAGATGTCTTGGGTAAATGACAGTGTTTAGCATGTTGCAGAAAAGACCCTTCTCAATATCTTTGAAATAAATGATGTAATAAATAGCTGAACTTTGACTCCATGAATAGACTCTGCTTTAAGCAGGGAGTGAAGTGCTAAGCCACCATGTTCCCTGATTTTTTTCAGTATTGTCTTGAATGCATTCTTTCACTCTTTTTTTCTTCAGCTGCTCTGGTAGAAACTCTATTACAACAAGGTCAACAAACAGTTGCATTTATATCTATCTGTGAGTGCAGTGCAGGTGTAGAGATGAGCTCAGGAGGGCATTGCAGGAGCAGTAGTGCCTCTGCCCTAAGATGAAGCCTGCCATTGCTGTAACTTTGTGCTAGCTGATTCATGGAGCAGTAATAAAGGTTATGGCAGTCAGTAAATAACCTGTCAGATTCCTACTGCTTCCCTTACCCAATTCAAAGGATTCATCAATCTCTGTACACACTTGTGCTGCACATCTGGGTTGCTTATTGATGATCTGGATCATGTTCATCAGTTCCTTGCTCATTTAATGCTTCTATAATCACCTCAAGCCTGTGTAAACCCTTTCAGAACCACTGAGGTGTGAAATATCTTCCCTTTTGGTGTTCAAGGTGCCACTCTGTATTCTGACTATGCACTTATCAGCAGTATAGACTGGTGTAAACCCATCTTCCTTTTCCTCAGGAAGCATCTTTATTAAAAAGCAGTAAGTATCCCTACCTTAAAAGACACACAGAGACACAGACCCACACACAAAGTAAAAGTATCCTGTCCCCACACACACTCTTCATAATTAGACTTTTTAAATGTTATTTTTATGGAAAATATAGATTTTTTTTATAACACAATAGGTGTTTTAAATATTTTTATTTTTTTTAAGAATAGGGATAAAATTATTACCTTTTATTTGTTCATTTTTATGAATTGCAAACAAGGACACAGCAGCAGTGCTGATTGAGTTTTTAGGCCTGCTCACAGAATATTTCCTTCAAAAGACTAACATCCAGGAGAATTTAAACATTTTTTCTGTGACAATTTAGTATAATGGCATATGGGTTATAAAACAAAAAACCCGTAATTTTTTCTTTTTTTTTTTTTTTTTCCCTTTTGTAAAAGGAAAAGCCATACCACAGTAAGAAATGCCATAAACAGACAAGAGACAAACATGAGAATGTACTTCCCAGAGAGCACCCTCACAAGAACAGCATTCATGCCATCAGCTGTTTCTCTCTGGCTTCCCTGGATATAGTCAACCTCCAGCAGAGACTCCTATAAATCTGGGAAGGCGGAAGAGCCAGGCATTCCATGAAGTCCATTAAAAACTTCAGTGTGATCAATCTGTTTTGTGTGGAATGTAGCTGGTACAAACCCTGTAAGATCTATATCTAAGTAAACTGACAGTCTGTACTTAATGTGTTTTTCTCCTCTATGTTCATTGTAGGAAAATTAGCTTCCTGTAAGGAAACTGCTGTTGGTGAAAAAGACTTAGTAATCTTCCTTTGAGTATTGCTTTCTAGTTAACAAGAAAAAAAGTAATTGCAACTGCTTCGACATTAGATGCCTGTGGTTTTTTCATTCTGCTTACAAAGCAAGTACCAGAGCTTTTTAATCTAGACTTAGATATTTATTATAAATTAATTTTTAAAAATAAGATATGACTTCTCAATATTCTGTTGAAACTCAGTCAGATATTGAATGCAGTAGCTATGTCTTTATTATTAAATCTGAACTTGGAATAAAAATCTATATAAATGCAGCCTTCAGCTTTTGCAGAGGTTTTTGTGGCTTTTGGGGTTTTTTAAAATTCAAAATCTTACTGAAATATGAACACTCTTCATGAAGCTATGAATGATACATATTTATCCACTGGAATTACATCAGAACTACATTTTTGGCCTGTGTTTAATTTGAAGAATACATTTTCAGAACTGAATCTGGATATTAGCATACAGATGGAATTGAACAGTATGTCAATACAGTCTGACAAAGCAGATAGATTGCTGGTTGCTTTATTTTAGATTAGTTCTAAATTTTCTCGTGGAGAATATAAAAATGTAAAAGAGCATTTCAATTTCCCATTTCATTTAAACTGAGAAGAAAGCAATAATTCGAGGAAAACTAATAAAAGACTGATGTCAGAATATGATTGACATGTGGCTAAAATGTGTTTCAGTTGTAAAGACAGTCCAGTGCTAATAAAACAACATTGACTGACTTGTAACCTTCAGGCCTCCCTTGCTCACATATAATTGATTTTAAAGCAGCATCCAAATAAGAAAAGATGCTGTTCTGTGTCTGCATGGATTTTTTCTGAGTTCTTCTGTCTTTGTTAGGAAACATTTGGAATTAAATTACAACATATCCTGGGGTGAATATAACCAGTTATTTATTTCTTTGCTATTTTATGAAGAAAAAAAAAAGAAGAAAGAAAATTTTTGAGCTCCACTGTGAAGGTAAAATGCTTTGTTTCTGTACACTTTCTAATAGGTGAAAATGCATGAAAGGAAGTGAGATAATCTGATGATCTAATTGAAATGCCTTCCAAAATTTTTCTGTGCTGGAGATAGAAGGATCATTGTTATTAGGGTAAGGTATACTAATTATTCTATTTGTTTATATGCATTAACATCATTAACATAATTTTCTGAGTCAGAGAACGTGGAAACAAATCCCATAAAAGTAAATATTTACATTTGTAAATTTGTTTTAGTGGCTAGGAGTTGTTTCATAACAACTTCAGCTTTATATCATCAATAAAGAGAAGCATTCTTCTTATTCTAAACTGAACACCACACACACACTCACTCTCCGCTGGTGGGATGAGATAGAGAATCAGAAGAGTAAAGGGTAGAAAACTTGTGGGTTGAGATAAAGGCAGTTTGGTAGGGAAAGCAAAAGCTGTGTACACAAGAAAAGCAAAACAATGATTTCATTCACCACCTCACATGGGCAGTCAGGTCAGGTGTTCAGCCATCTCCCGGAGAGCAAGGCTCCATTGCATATAGTGGTGATTTGGGGAGAAAACACCAACACTTTGAATGTCCATCCCTTTCTCTTTCTTCCCCCACTTTGACACCCTGAGCATGATGTCATATGGTCTGGGATATCCCTTTGGTCAGCTACTCCATCTGTGTCCCCTCCCAACTTGTTCTGCACTCCCAGCTTCCTTGCTGCTGGGGTGGGCTGAGATATTTCAGAAAATCCTTCACACTGTTAAGAAGCAAGCACTGCTCAGGAAAAATGAAAACATCCCTGTGTTACCAATATTGTGTCCAGCATAAATGCAAAACATAGCCACATACTAGCTATTATGAAGAAAATTAAGTTTAACCCAGCCAAAACCAGCACAAAAGACCAAAGGAATGGCTCTATAGAATTGTGTTTTCTATTTAATGCAAACCAGGTGATTAGTTCAGAGGCAAATGATTGCACCACAGATGTCTGAAGAAGTTATCATAAATCAAGCAAATCTGTCACTATAAACCAGTATCTCAGCCTGTACATGCCACTGCAGTGTCTCAAAAAGGAAATTTTTTGCTTGTTGGAATCTTTAAAACCTAACATTACTGAAACAAACCGTAAAACTCTCATTTATTCCTTTGTACTTCAATTTAAACCTCAGCATGTGATGTAACTAGTATAATTACAGAAATGGCAACCAAAAGATATATAGGCTTTGTTTCTATTCTATGTCTTTCTCTCCATTATGGATGTATCTGCACTATAGAGGAACATAGCTCTTCAGAAGACTCAAACTCCCAGTCTGATGCACAAATTTTACCTCAATCTTGGGATCCAAACTCAATAGAAACAATGTTTTCTCAAAGCAAATCCTGATAGCAGGTCTGCATCTGCTTAATCACGTTTCCTCAGTTCTGCAGCAAAAGACATTATGAATGGGCTTTCTCTCTCTCAATTCTTTTTTTCCAGGCTACATAAGCTGCACTTCCTCAGCCTTTCCTCACAGGCCCCATGCTCCACCTCAGACCATTGTGGTGAACTTGTTCAGCTCAAACATCTTCCTTATTTTGAGGAGAAAAGCAGACACAAAAGCAGACACGATATTCTATACACAATCTTAAAAGGTGTAAGTAAAGAAGAAGAAGAAAAAAAAATTTTCAGGTGGCTGTGCTCCCCTTCAAACAGCTCAGGAGGCTTTTGGCCTTGCCCAATATCAGGTTGCAGGCCTCCATGTCCTTTCTGCAGAGCCTCTTCCCAGCCACTCAGTCTCCAACTCACTGCTGCAAGGGATTCCTCTTTTCTAGGTGGAGGACTTTTTATTTGTCCTTGATGAAGTTCATGAAGTTCCTGACAACCCACTCCTGCTGCCTATCAAATTTCTGAATGATGCCTATGATACTTGGACTGCATTGAATGTGCTTTCTAGGGCAGTATCATTTGCAAACTTCGCACAGGTACATATCTGTAATGTGATTTTGCATTTCTGTTCAAATTAATTTCATATTTGTCCATTATTTGTACTCAATTTTCTGCCTACAAAATCTTGTGCTAATCTGATAACCAGTGCTATTGCAGCAGCCATTGGAAGGCACTGAGTTTTCTTACCTGCCTGGAGTCAGTCAGCTGGGATAAAGAGACTCTGAGAGGAACTATGATTTTCCTTCACAGTCTACTGCTGTGAGCAGGTAATATGATAGAAAGACCTAGCAACACTTATAGCAGATATTTATAGATCCAGTCTACAGTTGAATAAATTCTGAATTACTAGAAACTATTTAATAAATTCATTAAGAAGTTCAGAGGATAAGGAGGATATACCCCAGATATATGGAGGCACAGATATACCGCATTTTATTTAATATTTTTCTCTCTATAACATTATTATATTTGAATGCATCCTCAGATCTCTAAACAATTCTGATTTTAATCTCTCTTTCACAGCCGTGATGGAGGATTAAGGGAAAAAGAATTGTTTGGAGAGAGGTAAATGTGGTAGATGAAACAAAATTATTAGTGGGCACTTGCTGACTACTATGCAGTTAAGGTAATACTTAGCAGCAACTCTTTGGCAGGAGAGAAACTAATATTTGAAATGTGAGAATATTGAGAAAGTGATGATTTTTTTTTTTTAAGAAAATTGCAGTATCCCAAATTCTAAAATCACAGATTTCTCAATGATGGTTCATGCTCTATAGTCTAACTTCAGAAAAGATTAGAAAATATCAAGGATAGAATCAGGACAATCATAATTTTGTTCTTTTATAAAAAATTCACCTGGAGATAGGCAGCTTCTATCCCTTTCCTCTTAATCATGAAAAGATATGATAGTACCTTTCATAATTTTGTATACATAATTGTGCTGTTTCATGGTTAGAATTATGCTGTATCCAGCCCCTGTGCAAATACAGAAAGCTAGGGCTGGCTAATTGCACCCAGCTTGCACTGTGTGTTTAGAGATAATCTTGCCTGTAGGGCTGTCATAGCATTTCTTCCCCCTTCCCCTTCCCCTTCCCCTTCCCCTTCCCCTCCCCTCCCCTTCCTTTAATTTTTTTTTATTTCTCTTTTTCTCTCTTCCGCTTTTTCTTTCCTTTTTTTTTTTTTTAAAGCCTCCCTGTGGTTGTTGCTTCCTCAGCATTTAGAGACACAAAAGCCTCCTTCTCCCTTTCTACTTCCTGCTACCAGAGGGTCTGCTACATGTTGTTAAGTCACAGAAATACCAAACACTTCAGAGACATGATTAATGGCAATAGCTACTTTGCTTGATGGATTTTGATCCCCCAGAAGAAATCTGACATCAATCATGGGGCTGAATTCCTCTCTGCTGCTAGATGATTTAGTATGCCATGTCCTGTGTTCTACAACTTCCATTTGGAGCTGAACAATTTCTCTGTCACTTTGGAAGTGTGGCAATAATTTCCACTCTGCTTTAGATTCCAAAGTGTTGGCAAGTGACTGCTTTTAGGACACACTACAAAGGGGTTCATTAGAACTATGAGAATAGGGAAGACACTACATTAATTATCCTTCAGCCAGTAATACATACTCTTCCCCCCAGCCCCATTATAGACAAAACAGAATTGCTGTATAATTTCAGGTATATGTGTGTTCTGTTTAGCATTTACTTGCAATTTGTGAACAAAATCTTGTGTCATGGTGCAGAATTTTTGAACTTCAGAATTACTGCTGAACTTCTACAGACAGTATTTCCACATTAAAATCAAGATGTAAAAACTGCAGATGTACTAAAACACTTAAATACTTGAAATCTCAAGAATAGAGAGATCCAAACATTTTACCATTATATTAATACAAATTCTGAGGATGCTAAGTAGGTTTCCATCTCATATTGATATTAAAATAGTAAATTTAATTAACCACTTAATAGAATGTTGTAATAAACTGTAAGGAAGTTAATAAATAAAACTCAAACCAAGTGGAAAAAGTTGTGACAAAACCCAGAAACTAGGATTTGCCACAGACTCCAGATAAGTATCTTGCAAACTTAAGCTTTCACAGAATTAATTGTTAAAATGCCTCTGTGAAACAATGATGCAAAAAGAGAGAATTAATCTTCAAATGGCTTTGATCAGTCTCAAAGAACACATCTATGAGAAATCATGTCAGGAACTATGGGATTGACTTCAATAATTTACAGAACCACTTTCCTGTCTGTAATTCTCAGAATGCACAAATAATAAGCTATCCTGACAATGTAACAGTTCCAAATCCAAATCAATTTCAAAATTGTGACTCTTGCAAAAAATTAGTATGCCTTTCTGTCAGGAGAAATGTCTTACACTTCAGACCCTGAACCAAGCTAGGATTACTGAGATAGCTAGTGTATTCTAGTTCTGGTTAATCTATTAAGTTAGTTTATCTAAACTAACTTAATAGATTAGATAAAAATCCAGATCCCACGTATAACCATTTATATAAGCAAAGTTATTTAACATTTAAACAAAAAAAACAAAATCAAGAAAATTACATGTTTTACTTACATCCCCCTTCTCTCTGCCCAATACACACACATATTACCTGATTTCCCAAGCATGAGCATGCCTATCTACATCTCCTAGCATGTGTAACTAAGCAGCCCTCTGACTCACCAACACCTGTAAATCCACACTGTAGTGTGCTACCATTATAAAAAGACTGATACTCTCTACTCTATGGAAGCCTGGTGGAAGCTTTCAGGCCAGTGCAAAGTTCCCTGTGAGAGCTACAGCACTAGTTAATAAAATCCTATGCTGTGAAGGCGAGTAGGAGCTCTCTTCACCATCCACTTCATGCCTGTCCTTTGTGTCAAACCTATCCACTGTCTCATTGTCTGTGTTAGCACTGTGACTGTAGGAGAAACCTGTCTCACACTGATTGCTTGTAAATTAAATTTGGTTGTAGTTGCCACAGGACAAACTTTCAGTGTGTAAACTCCTCTTTGGGCCAGAGTCAGTAGTCTTTTACTTCAGGGAGTAATTTTGGGGGACACACCAAATATGATAATTTTAAAAAAATAACACCTTTTCCCCAACTTAACCACCAAACATTTCCTCTTTGGTAGGCATTATTAGTCTGTTAGACATATTATTCTATTTCTTCTATCCTATCAATATGAAATGGCTTTTGGTGTGAGACTGTGTCATGCTTTGAACAGAAGCACCTATGATATCATCCCCACTAGGTACTGAAACACCTTCAGCAGTAGGGAAATCAGATTGCCAAAGCAAGGCCTTTAGGTCCCCCATATGATCTCTGAGAAAGTGCTGGGTGCCTCTGAGAAAGAGTTAAGAAAACTTTTGGGATGTAAACAATCTCCTGCCTTACAGCAGATATGCTTGAACTGTGGGAAAGCTTATCGAAGCTCATGGATTTAAGGTTGTTCCACGCTTATTGGATCTAGTGTTTGCAGTTCCTCAGATGGATTTTCTCCAGACAGAAAATCACTCCTGTAAAGAAGTTCTTGAGTGACAGTGCACAATAATTTAATTCTGGGATTATAATTTGTGGTCCATAAACTGCTGCAGGCATGTGATGATTCCTAAATAGTCCAAAACAAAATTATTAAGAAAAGCAATATTATTGTCGGTGGCTAAAACTCTTAGTGCAAAAGTCTGCACTTGCATGCAAATGGTTTCAGAATCTGTAAACTGCAAAAGTTAGAAAAAATATTTCTTCATTGATCGGGACATTAACTCAGGAAATGGAAGACTTGGGTTCTGCACTAACTTCAGAATATTGCACCTACAATTCTTATATCCTGGGCATCAGCTGTGGTTAATTACTTATGGAATAAAGCAGGAAAGCTGATTCTCTTCTATTCCTATTCAAAATGTGCCATTCTGTAGTCAGGAATGAAAATGTCAAGAAACCAGAAGAATAACTAGAACAAATGACGTGACTCTCTCATACAGATGAAGGGATGAAGAAATCTCAAAATTGTAGAGTGGTTAGTAAGACACTGAATAAAAGATGGGAACAATTGATATAGCACAAAATAAGTTGCATCAAGGCCTCTAAACAACATTATGCTTTTCGAAATATTACAGAATTTCTAAAGCATTTCAAGCTGTATAAAGAGAAGGAAACAAAGCATTACATGTTACATAATAAATTATTTTGGATTAATAAATATGGTATAATGCTTCAATATCCTGTAATCCTTCCAAACTTGCAAGAATCAGTTAGAAAATGTGAACTCCTGTTAGCACCATTTTATACAACTTTGTAAGGAATCTTGAGACAAGACACTCAAGAGAAATTAATAAAAAATTATATTTATGGGCTTGTGGAATGATCCTCCACAACTGGGAGATTGCTTTTTTACTATAGAAAGAATCTCTATATCTCTGTTGCAGTGATTTATCCAGTGATTGTGTGTTTGCTGGCTCACTAAAGTACCACCTATAATGCAATACCTTGTACTAAAACAGTATTATTTCCCAGAATATATTTTTGTAACATAGTCTTTGCAAATATGTCATTTAAAAGAAAAACAATTTTCCAGATTATTGATAATTTCAATTCATTGACTTTCTAAAAGTAATATATAGGAATGAAAAGGAATAAATCTGATGATCCTTCACTGAATTTTTACTATTTTGCTAGTATATCCTCCCAGAAAAATGCTTTCTCTTTTGAGAGGTAACTGTACACTTTATTACCAGAATTTTAGTAACTTTCACTTCAAGCAAGAACACTCTCCCTCCAAAATCACTGCAGGAAAATTTGTTAAAGAAGGATCTGTTTTCTGAAATCAGTGCCTAAACTATTTATTTGCTTTCTGGCAACAAAGGAAAAACACAGTTGAAAGGAGTTAAGGTAGGATGTGGGTAAAGAGCAAATTGAATAGCAGGTATCGTACAAAAACACAGACTCACAAGCAACAAAATCAGAACAGTCATCATTAGAGCAAAGTCGTCTGTCTGCATGGAGCATCAGCAGCCTGTGCAATCTGTTTCACACTGTTCTACCAGCAGGGCTCAATCCTGTCTCAGAAGAACCATCATCAACTCAGATGGAATAATGCTATTTCTGTACAGTCCCTGGTCTGTCCAATGAGATTAGTAAGGAGGGTGTCAGTGAGTACTTGTTGGAATGGTAGCAATAGGGACACCTGCTTGGAGCTGAATTGATGCCTGCACATCTTCATCTTGAGTGTGTTCTGGAACTCATCCAGTGACCTAAAACTGAAATACTCTAAAAAAGAAGACTCTGTATTAGAGTTAAAAACTATTGGCAGCCAAGGAAAGTAAGACAATATGATGGAAAGAGAAAAACAAAACTAATCAGGCTTATTCTATCATAAAAAGGTTTCTTAGTATGTTATGTAGCCATCCATAGCTCACGTGTATAATAGGTATGGGTTCATTATGATTATAAATCATAATTAATGCTTTCCAAATTTATAGTGTATATAAATGTATATATATATAAACAGGTCAATATATGAAGGTAAAACATATTATATACTAATTTATTATTATATCCAATTTTACTCCTTTGCTCCTTGTTTCAAATCTTGGGTATCATTTTAGGCATATCTACTTGAACAAGAGCAGGAAAATCTGATTTATGTTTTGCTGTACATAAACTCATAAATAAAACATTGTGTTCTACATCTGAGCTTGTAAACTCTGAAAAGTAAGAAGCTATTAAGTTCCAGCACTATACCTCACTGATATGGTTGTGATTCTGAGACTAGAATTTTCATATTTTTAACACCCTCAGAATGAAATCCAGAACAACTCAGACCTATATGGAGCTTATTGTCAAACTTTCTGATGATTTTTTCATTTTTATCAAAACATTGTTCAATTTCTATATGATTTGCAGTTTTTGATTCCCCCTAGTCCATAAAAAAAAATAAAATAAAAAATCACCTTTCTCAATCATCTCATGTACACAACTGAGAGTATTATCAATGCAAAATCTGGATATTATCTGAGGCCCAGAGTTAATCAACTGCTGTGTTTTCTGTCGTTCAACATATTTTAAAAAATCTCTTCAACTTTTTTATTGCACTCCGTAGCCTTCTTTTACAACAGTAAGTATTGTCTAGCCATTTCATTACACTTTGTCCAGCTTTGTTTTCAGAAATCAAATGAAAATAGTATAATGGAATATTGAACTTGAAGAGGGCTTCTAGGTCATGGATCCCTTCCTCTTGTCTTCACATTTAATAACTTGGCATAATTCACTTCATAAATTGGCCCATTTCTTTCCTAGCATTACCTAAACGTTTTTCTCTTTTTTGGGGGTTTCTTTTCTTTTGTTTAGGAGCCTGTGTTTCCTTCTTGGCTTGGTTTTGTGTCTATTACTCCTGTTAAACACTTTCTCCAGGATTCATTCCTCAGCTCACACAGATAGGTTGTCAAGGCTCCATTGATTACACATAGTTATTCTATACCCATCTATTCTTGTGCCAATGTTGTCTGTTAGCTAAATAATTCTTTTGTGTCCCTTGTTTTTCCACTGGTTTATTTGCAGGCAACAATTATATTCCCTCTCATCCTTAGTTTTTCCAGACAAAACAAGTTATGTTCATTTTGTGTTTTTTATTCTTCAAAAGGTCTCAGTAGTCCTCCTCCTTCTTAAAATAATTGGATAAGGTGAAAGAAGATACAGTGATTGTCCCATATTTACTAGATTGCCTGAAGGATGCATGAGCATGTTGGTAGAACATTTTTGTTAATGGGAAATAATGATTTGGACTTTGAATGACTGGGTTATCCAATTATAGTTATTTGCTGATGGACCAAATAATATGATATAAATAGTTGCAGTATGTAGGAGGTGGTCAGTATGTAGGAGATTGGTATTGTAACATGGTAAATCATGACAGTGCTGTGCTCCTTTCATCGTTTTAATTTTCTGCAATGGATATTCACTATATATGAAGCTTTTAATAGTTACCAGGGACTTAACTATTTTGTGAATTTAACCACTGTGTATGTTTATTTCTTGCAATGTAATTAAATATAATCCTTCTATAAAGTCGTAGGAGCTGTGTAGTAGCTCTGAAAACTGAAAAAATACTATGTAATTTGTATTATTTCTCAGACCATACTTCTATGCTGACAGGTAGCTATTATGAGGAAGAAAATGATATATTACATGAAGTTTTCCTGAGAGTCTTTGTATATATGTCTTTTAAAAGGGACAGTTTCAATTTAATAGTGAATTAAAAGACTGTATGCCATTTTTCATGTAGTATTTTTATGTAATATAAGTTATAATTTCTTTCTTAGGCCCTAATTAATCTAATAACCACCTCATTAAGTTTTAGGAAAGCCTCACTCTAACTTAAGGTTAATTATTAAGCACTTTTGGCATCATTGCTACACTAACCACATATGTGCTGATGTTTTGCTATTCATAAGATCACTTGTAAGTGAAAATAAATTAATGAATACAAAAGTTTTGAATATGAGAAGGTGATATTAAATGTATGATTTTTTTTTAATAATCAGAAGAGAAAGAAGAGACGCAACTATGCCAAAGAGGATTTATTTATCCCTACATACACAGCTTCAATGTAACCTTCCCTAGTCCCCTCAGCCTCCTTTCTCTGGCAAAGGACAGAACAGACACTGTGAAGAAAGAGGCAGTCATCCTCTAGTGCATTCATCTCACACATTGAATGACTCATTCACTTTCTGCAGCTTGCAAAATGATAGTTTGTAAAATCAGATCTATACATCTATGGTCTAAAGTATGGGATGATCTCTCCATCTAAGTTGTGTTTATCCTCACTATATCATATAAATTATATGTAGATTCATGCACACAACTATATAATTATACTTGATATACTTATTTACATCTGCAGCTAGTCAAATATTACAGAAAATTATGTTTTATTAGTAAATTCTACCACTTTAAAATGGAAATTTATTTTTAATTAATTATATTGATATTATATTTGGAATACTTCCTTCCTTCCTTCCTTCCTTCCTTCCTTCCTTCCTTCCTTCCTTCCTTCCTTCCTTCCTTCCTTCCTTCCTTCCTTCCTTCCTTCCTTCCTTCCTTCCTTCCTTCCTTCCTTCCTTCCTTCCTTCCTTCCTTCCTTCCTTCCTTCCTTCCTTCCTTCCTTCCTTCCTTCCTTCCTTCCTTCCTTCCTTCCTTCCTTCCTTCCTTCCTTCCTTCCTTCCTTCCTTCCTTCCTTCCTTCCTTCCTTCCTTCCTTCCTTCCTTCCTTCCTTCCTTCCTTCCTTCCTTCCTTCCTTCCTTCCTTCCTTCCTTCCTTCCTTCCTTCCTTCCTTCCTTCCTTCCTTCCTTCCTTCCTTCCTTCCTTCCTTCCTTCCTTCCTTCCTTCCTTCCTTCCTTCCTTCCTTCCTTCCTTCCTTCCTTCCTTCCTTCCTTCCTTCCTTCCTTCCTTCCTTCCTTCCTTCCTTCCTTCCTTCCTTCCTTCCTTCCTTCCTTCCTTCCTTCCTTCCTTCCTTCCTTCCTTCCTTCCTTCCTTCCTTCCTTCCTTCCTTCCTTCCGCCACTTCCTTCCTTCCGCCACTTCCTTCCGCCACTTCCTTCCTTCCTTCCTTCCTTCCTTCCTTCCTTCCTTCCTTCCTTCCTTCCTTCCTTCCTTCCTTCCTTCCTTCCTTCCTTCCTTCCTTCCTTCCTTCCTTCCTTCCTTCCTTCCTTCCTTCCTTCCTTCCTTCCTTCCTTCCTTCCTTCCTTCCTTCCTTCCTTCCTTCCTTCCTTCCTTCCTTCCTTCCTTCCTTCCTTCCTTCCGCCACTTCCTTCCTTCCTTCCTTCCTTCCTTCCTTCCTTCCTTCCTTCCTTCCTTCCTTCCTTCCTTCCTTCCTTCCTTCCTTCCTTCCTTCCTTCCTTCCTTCCTTCCTTCCTTCCTTCCTTCCTTCCTTCCTTCCTTCCTTCCTTCCTTCCTTCCTTCCTTCCTTCCTTCCTTCCTTCCTTCCTTCCTTCCTTCCTTCCTTCCTTCCTTCCTTCCTTCCTTCCTTCCTTCCTTCCTTCCTTCCTTCCTTCCTTCCTTCCTTCCTTCCTTCCTTCCTTCCTTCCTTCCTTCCTTCCTTCCTTCCTTCCTTCCTTCCTTCCTTCCTTCCTTCCTTCCTTCCTTCCTTCCTTCCTTCCTTCCTTCCTTCCTTCCTTCCTTCCTTCCTTCCTTCCTTCCTTCCTTCCTTCCTTCCTCCCTCCCTCCCTCCCTCCCTCCCTCCCTCCCTCCCTCCCTTCCTCCCTCCCTTCCTCCCTCCCTTCCTCCCTCCCTTCCTCCCTCCCTTCCTCCCTTCCTCCCTTCCTCCCTTCCTCCCTTCCTCCCTCCCTTCCTCCCTCCCTTCCTTCCTCCCTTCCTTCCTCCCTTCCTTCCTCCCTCCCTCCCTCCCTCCATTTAAAAAAATGTTTAATTCTATTGACTCACTTTATTTTTCCTATTTTGACTTTTCATATATATAGAAATACCTTTTCATAGTTTTTTTTATGTAATACAGAAACCCTCCCATAGCATAAGAAACATTTAAAAAGGTCAGCATAAATGAAATAAACAAAATCAAGAATTTTTTATTTCTATATTAATATGTAGGGTTTCTTTTGTTGTATTTTTTTTTTTTTCTTTAAATCTGCTGGATACAGAGCTTATTTGTATGTGAAAATTAAAGTTTTGGTCTCTGAGACATAATTATTTCTGTGACTAGTCAGGCTAATGGGACTTACAAAGCATTCTATTTTATGGACATTTTAACAATTCTACTTGGCTCTTAAAAATTATTAAAATTATGTGAATGTTTAGTGCATATATATTGTGACTAAGTCAGCAAAAGCAGGGCAGGCATGTGTAGCTATGCCTCTTTTTCAAATCTGAACCATCTATCAAGTTTGCTTATGATTGATTTTCTCTAAAACTTTCTGCATTGCAGTGCTGTGGCAGCATTCTGTTTTTACAGCATCTTTTTTTTTTTTCTTTTGTGCCCCAGACTCAGAGGGCAATTCAGCAGCTGGTGAAAATTGTCATTCCTCCTCTTGATGGACAGGATGATGAGAATAGACATTGAGGATTTGTCCTTCAGTCTTTGCCTTGGTATCTGAAGCTCAAATTTGCCATTCTAAAAAAGCAAAACATAATAATTCATGTTTTTCCATTTCTCCACTCATACATTGAAACTTAACTGAGGGTACTTTTAGATATCTCTTTTCTTTTTTGAGTCTCAAGCTCCTAATAAAACATCATATTTCCAGGATGCATAAAGCTCGTTTTAATATTTTCTAGATGATTTAGAATAGTCAGACAAAAATACACTGGATTAAACTGTTTTTACATTAATTAAGCAAAAAGATTCTTGATGTTTTGTGATTTATTTGTTTTTTCTTCTATATATAACATAAATTCTATCAATATTGCTACAAAATCCACAATATTATGTAGCTACTATCACAAAGAAAACTGAGTATATATTCATAGCTGGCATGCACCTGAAGCACTCGGAGTAAATCACTTGATGTTTGTGGGGTTTTGTGCTGCAAATCGCAATATATATATATAACTGCTTGTTTTGCATATACAATATTTCAATCTCTTATTCCATTTAAAGTTACAAGTAGTAAAATCCTCCTTTAGATGCTGTAAAGTACATGGGCCATCCGCATGCGACTGTCAGATCTAATACAGGACCTAGGGAACCCTCTGAAACACCAGCCAGAACTTGGGCAGAAGGTTCTGGAAGAAAATTTAACCTCAGATACTCGTGTCTTTGAGGTATTTGTACATGTCTGCAAGACTGCTGGGGAGAGAATTTTCAGGATATTTTAATGAGTTTAAATGTTCCATTAGAATTGGTAGTGAAAGCCCAGTGTAGAAAATTTAGGCGGATCAAATTTTACATGCAGTTTTTTGGTGTAATTTAGGATATTTCAATTAAAGCTGGTTAAGTGATATGTATGGAACTGTGCAAACTGTGGGTCAATATATGTTATAATACATTAATCAAGCAATGTTTTTCATTTTGGGAATATAGTTGGGGGAAAATCCTACTTCTCCCGAATGCAACATAAACTTGTTTTTGACTTCAATATCTTCAGGACCATAATCTTTCTGCTTTTCTTTCATAGAAAGATGCATACATTCCTAGAGATACTCACACAACAAAACCCTCACTAAATCAAGTTTTATATCTAGGCGCACACACACACAAAAACATTAAAGATCAATAAGAAAGTAAGAATTCATATTCATAACTACCTTGAACTTTGTAGTTTGTTTCATTCTCCAATTAGACTGCTTGCTATCACTTCATGAGCAGAAGCAACCATTTCCATTCCTTCCATCCAGTTTTTCCCGCTGTCAACTTGAAATATTTCCTCCTTTCCTAGATGTAGACAGGGCATCTATTTGGTTGTCTATATAATCAACAATTTAAAATAGTTTACAGATGTACATCACAAGAGAAGAGAGATACCAGAAGCCAATTGAAAGTTTTTAACAACAAAACCTGAATGTTTTGGCATTCTGGAGATAATTAATTTCTTAAGTATTGGTGACAAAAAACTGAAATACTGGCAGCAAATGAATTACCTCCTACTAGTGTCTTGTGATATGCTTTTATTCTAAACAATTTCAATTTGAGGAGGTTATGCAGAGAGAATATCAAACAAGTTATATCTAATAAATATATCTAAATATCTAATGGTTTTCAGAGCCACAAGACTTTTAATAAAAAGCAAATTCTCATATATATTACTTGACAGTGCAGACCAATATTTACAAAATGCCTGTTTCCATTTAGAACAAAATTATGACATATTCTTGGTAATTAGTGAAGTTTCAGTGCAAATATATGCAGCTTCATCCAGTTTCTGAGTCTGCAGGAGGCTCTGATTAGAATCTTGTATGGTTAACTAGCAGAAAATAAATGGAATGTCCAGAAATGGATATGAATCCAAAATCAATTAATGCCTGAGGTACATGTAATAATACAGGCAATGACAAATCAAAATATTATGGTCCAGGAGTAATGAAAAACCCAGAAGTGACAGAGCTGTTCTCGGGCTACCAAGAGGTGTCCTTGCTGATGTAGGATGGAGCAGATCCCTGCCAGGAGCTATGAGCTCCCACACTGCAGAGAGTGGGGTGACACTGAAGGTTGCAGCATGGGGTTAACTGCACATCAAGGGGGGTTATACATCCTCAGGGATGATTTCTTGACAGCATATGTATTATTCAATATCTTGTTGCTAACAAATTAGTAAATCACTTTGATTGCTATTTTATTTAAACTGTCTAGTTTTTCCCCTGTTACACTTTACACTTTGTTACTTTACAGTGATAGACAGGAATAGATGATGACACTGATTCTATGTTACTGCTATGGTAAATCCCATGTTCTATAAACTGCCAAAAATGTGTCTTAACCTAATCAAATGATAAGGTTTTTAGTAATCTATGTGAATGGATTTGCAATAGAAATCTATATTACACTGATGCTGAAACTCACCTCAGTGTAGCGTTTGCAAGGTCTCTGTCACTGGCCTACAGCCCAGCAATTGCTGCTGAGATGTGATGTCACTGCTGAGAGTTCAAACAGAAAAACTGGGACTAAGGCCCTTGGGACAGAGAATGCAAACTACTGCATTCTCCAGACATGTGAAAGACAAGAAGATAGTCAGGAGCAATCAATTCATATTACTGAGGTGACACCCTGCCTGATTGCCTTTTACAGTGATCTATCAAGGCCATACAGATGATGGTAGGACAATGGATGTGATATATCTTAAATCCTGAAATATTTTCACAATATGCTTTGCCACAGCATTCTGTCTTGAAAACCAAGGAGTTGTAAGTTTTATCAGTGTACTGTCAGATGGGATGAAAATTGTCTGGGCTGGCAGGTCCAAGGGGTAAAAACTCCATGGTTTGATATCCAGTTGATGTCGATAACAAGAAGAGTAGCACAGAACCAAGGCCTGTGCTGATATTCAGTATATGGCAGTTGAGATAACAACATGCACAGCAAACCTATGGATGATAACAGATATGAGTGTTGTCACACAGAGAAGAATACACTGATCTGCACTTTCCTTACAAGAGAAATCTGATGACAAATACTGGAAGTCCTGGAGCTATCAGGAATGGCATGTGGGAATTTTGAGAACACAATGCCTACCAGAATGGTTTTGGAAGAGTCCTAATGACCTATAAAGCTGAGGGGCTCTCTTGTCCCACACTTTGAGAATATTTGCTGAACTAAAATTTCACCGGAAGTTATCTGACAGGGTTTCTTTTGGTTTTGTTTTGTTAATGGACTAATACTTATTTGGATTAGAAGGCCAGGAGACCAAAGCCCAGGAACTAATTAAGACACTAACAATAATAATAACAATAATGTTTCAATTTCCCTTCTTTCTCCTGGAATTGCAGTTGAATCAATCCTGATTCAAACATACAAGAGTGAAAAGCACAATTTGGGATGGCAGTGGGCATAAGTATTTCCCCCTTCTCCTTAGCTTTCTCCCTTCTGTTTTTCGTTGACCTAGGTCATATGACAACAGTCACACTAGAACCCTACAGGGCTCAAAAAGGTTTTCCCCCCAGCTCTTTTACAGCTACATAGAGGAAGATTGCCCAGGATGAGCCCTGTTCTCACACAGTTCTAGCTATAACTTTGTAAAGGGTACTGGCAATTCCCCTGTATCAAGAGCAAACATACATAATGGTATAACAATTTGTTTTCTACATGCAATATAAAAAATGTGCCCATTTTATGTCCTTTGTAGCATCTTATTATAATATGCAAATGTAATTTTTTCTCTCTGGCTTCTCAGTGAAATGTATGGAAGTACACAGTAAGCAACACAGCTGTAGTAAAACAAAACACCAATTTAAACCAACTGGCTCACCAAGCAGTGCAAAAATTATTCTAATCTATTCCGTGAAGTTATTTTCCCGTAGGAACAAATAGTCTTCAGAAGTTACACTATATTTTCTGACAGTGAATTCCAGAAACTCACTCCAATTACTGCAAATACTTTTGTTGACCTACTTGGCAAGCCACTAGAGATCAAACTACACTTAGAGCAAACAAGCCATAAAAAAAAGGTTATTCTTCTCTTATCCTTCCTCTCAAGCTCCAATTCCTCTGCTAGCTAAATTGATGTTTACTTGGGTTGCATTAGGTTTACCTGGAGCAAATCCCTTTGTTCCACTGTTTGACAGTCCTCAATCATACTAGGCTGTTCTGTCTTTTGCTCTTCCAAAGTTACTAGAAACATAAACACTTTGCAAGGACATCATCTTTCAGAGCAGACTAAAGCACTCACAAGTGCCATAAACTTTATAGTTCCATTTGGCTGTCTTTTGTTGTTGTTTAGACAATATTTTGTGTCATTTTAGCAGGAGTCTAAGAGTGACAGGATAGAAACAAATTTCTAACCTTCCAATCAGTATTATCTGTTTACTCATCTGGAATAATATCTGTTTGTATAAGAATATAGTCTTTGTATTTTACTATAAGTTGGTGCTTTGTTGTGTTTTCTTGGATTTTTTTTTTTTTTCCTGGAGAGTTGCAGCTTTGAAACATTTTTCTTTTGGAAAAAAGTATTCATAAAATACTAAGTATTTTTGAGCACATATTTCACAGGCATAATATTACAAAATATTAAATAGAGGAAAAACCTTACTTTTGTGTCAAAAGCATTCCCTAAATTCTATTTCAGATAAAGCTTTTTATTTTGAGACTTCATTTTTTTGAAGCAAGTTAAAGATTGTAGATGAGATATGAATCATAGTGGTTAAAGATCTGCTGAAAATTTGATCTTAATTACTCATACAGTAGGGATTACTATTTTTTTTTCAGTTGGAATGTTGACCTAGAATAAAGAAAAATGAAAAACTCCCAAATGTTGGACATAAAACAAGAAAACATATAAACAAATTGATAAAAGTTACAATGTATCCATGTGCTTGGAAAGCTTAAATGAAATCAAAAATAAAAAAGAATAACTTCAGTTTAAAAAAAAAATTCTCCACCTGGAATATAATTACAAGTATCAAAATATTTTTATTATTGTAAGTGCTGTTATGATTTTTACATTCCAGTGAAAAATTTTACATTTGAAAATTCAGGGCTAGCAATTCAGATGTGGTAAATATGCTAGAAGTTTGGGAGATTAAAGTAGAAGAGGGAAAGATCTATTGTGACATTGCTGAGAAAATGTTTTATAAGAAAAATGATTCAATGTTAATATCTACTATTTGCTATCTTCATGGTAAAACAATAAACCATGGCAAATCTGAAAATCTGGGACAACCACCTCAGTCCCATTTGTAAAAAATGAACAAGAACTTAATGTTGCTTATGTTTTGTAGGATTCAGATTTACCTCACATAACTGTACCTAAAATATAAAAACTGGGGTGTGAATTTAATTATATCTTCAATTTTACAATTATGAGGCATCTAATCTTAACAGGACATTTTTTCCTACAATGTCCTAAACAATCACTAAATATCACCTTTATAAAGCCATCTGTGTCTTTGGAGGAGACCCACAACAAAGGCTGGAATCTGAGTTAGACCAGAGAGGAGTTATTTCTTGGTCTGTACCTGGGTCCTTGTCTTCCTTTTGCTTGTCTGCACTTGAATGACTAGAGTAAGAACTTTACCCTTACTAAACTTTACCCTTATTAAAATGACTGTAAAGGCAAAAGTCATTGAAATTAACTCTATTCAATATGCAATGTGCCATAAATGTTAATGTCTACTTAAGTGGTCTCTTTCTACAAAAGGAGAAGAACCACTTCCAAATAGGAACTCATTCTGTCCTAAGATAACTGAAATGGTACAATCCAGCAATTTATGATAGGATAAATAATCTTCTGGAATGCCTAGAAGTAAAGGCCATCCTAGGACTAACTTAAATTAGGCCTGTAATTTTGGCTCATGTTGTAGACAGCAATACAAAACTATGATAAAATTGCTTTCACTTTTGATATGCTAATGCAAGTCTGTAGAGTGGTATAAGATTAAGAGTACCTAGTTGTCTGCAGTATTATACGTTTTATTTTTGCTATGCTCTTATCCTCAGGTGATGAGGATGGGAGGGTCACTGTTTCTAAGGGTAATCTCAAAGTAGGAACCAACAGAAAAATACACTTTGTATTTACATAAGATATACATAAGATTTAAAAAATATTTAGCATTGGAAAAAGGTTTATCTGAGAGGGAGCAGAGACTGAGTTTCCTGGGGTAGTAATATGAGCTGAAATGCTGTACTTGAAAGAAAGGTGAATTAGCATTCAAGATCTTTATTTCCCTCTTTCTTTCAGCAATATGTTTTATTTTTTCAGTGGGAATGGTTGGTAAATATCTTTATAGTAATGTTTATAAACATAATTTGATAATTAAAAAAATAAAATCTGTTTTATTGCATACACTGAAAATAATTTGTGGAATACAAATGTACAAACACTGGTATTAAAACATTTGCTTCTCTATAAAGTGCAATCAAAGCGATTTTGTAAATCCCTTGGCATATATGATACCAGCCGTTTTGTTGCAACAGAGAAACATAGACAATTAACTTGCAACTATTTAGAACATACCTTAAAAGAAAGAAATTACTAAAATGGAGAATTGTTTTTGCTTTTTATAGTATTTCCAAATTAGCTATATATAACTTAAATTCCTGCCTTTGAAATTATAAAGGTATTTCTTCATTCTCAACAGGACAAACTTGTAGGCAATTGAAAACTTCTTTGTCAGATGAACTTAAACCTTCAAAAAAGAATATATTGATTTGGAAAATGAGGTAAATATTTTTCTTGTCATAAATAAAAGGGGAAATATTTAAATTCATGCGTATGATCAATTGCTCACTGAAGCCTTTGCACATGTATAACTTGCCAAAATGGCTGCCTATCTCTTTTTCAGAGGATTTAGAAAAATATTTTTCTCTTGCAAAAATCATTTTACTTCCTCTTATTCCTGGGAGATATTGAATCATAATATATTTCTTTTGTGAAAATAATTGTGGCTGAATTTGGGATGCAAGAAACACAGTTTGGAAACCTGACCTGATCTGTAACTTTCTGTTAGTGGTTTGTCTTCTGCAAGTATTAGCTGCTCTGATGGGAAAACATGCATACAGGTGTGGATTTAATAATCAGATTCAATATGATATTTTTCACTTCCTTTGCACCCTTGAATCATACATATTATACATAACTGAGTCCAAAATTGAGAAAAGAAATCTAATATGCTGAAACAGGTATACACGTTATAAAATTAAAAAAAATATGGGAAAACTATTATATACTTAGTGATAGTGTAGCAAAGGTGAGACACCCTTGTTCCCAGGGGACACAGAGTTTTTCATGCTCTGAAATAATAAAACCATGTAGTGGAAATAACAAGATTCACACATGCTAGGTAGGGTTTGTATAGCCTGGAGGCCCCCCGTGGCCAAAGATTTGGCAGCATTGTCTGAATACCACAGTGATTTGTGAAGTGACCAACATAATTCTCTCTGCTCAAGCATCTGTTTATTAAGGCAAAACTTGCTTTATACAGAAAGCAACTTTAGCAATTTTTTTTTTTCTTTTCTTCACCTTATGTTTAATAATTTTATAGGTATGGTATAGAAGAGACAGTAATTTCCTTTTCCTGTCCATCACCCTCTTCATACTGTCATTACTGACAAATACAATGGTAAGTTAATGTAACTCTATTGTTTTGATCAGTATTGATGGTTACAAAACAGAAGCACTGAGTCTTTTGGAAGAGACTAGATTGATAAATATACATTAAAATTCACACAATTTCTAACCACAGAAAATTCAATGGAAGCAAAAGACAAAACATAACTGTCTAATTGTGGTTCTCTCTTACACTGGAAGAGAGGACAAATGGATGAAAGCAGGAAAGCTGATGCCATTTTTTCTTTCAAGTATTGCGATTTTGAATTAAATACTCTTAAGTAGTTGAAGTGAAATTTTAGCAAAACTGCTGATCATGCTGCATGTCTGAATCAAACAACTGTAGCATATGCAATGTGTGCTTATCAAGGAGACTGGGTTTTTTTTCCTTAACCTCTAGAAAAATGAAAATAGGGACCAAACTCAGAAATGCCAATTTGCCAAGAGAAATTTAATAGAACTGCTTAGAACATTTTCTCCATTATGTTCTCTATTATAATATTTTGACTAAGCAAATATTGTACATAAGTATATAAGCTTGCGTTTTGTTCTTAAATATTTATGTGTGTGTTAAAACTTTTATTGGAAGCAATGTGAACTGATACTTTATTTTTAAAAATTCTGAAGCATTTTATATATATTATTTATATATATTATTTATATATATATTATTTATATATATATATTTATTTATATCTGTGCTCTGCTGATTATAAAGATGAACTACATGTCCTTGAATCTCCACGATTTCTCTATGGAAAACATTGCTATGTTGATAAATTAACCACTTCTGTTCTGGCAAAGTTGTAAAATATATCTAGTCAGACAAGTTTTAAAGATATTCTTTCACTAAAAAAATATTCTTTTATCTCTTTGTTTCATCTTTGAAAGCATTCTGTAAACTGCAGTGTAAAGAGAGAGTAAACTTTTTATGTATTCCTTTTACAAAGAAAATCATGGCTATTTTAGTTTCCAGACTTTGAAGTTAATATTTAGATCTAATTTTTCACAGGTAGATAATTAATTACCACAGATTAAATGTGTTAGTGGGGAATGAATGGTAAATTATATCTGTGTAACATTTGGTATGCAAAATTCTGTAGGGACTACTTTTAAATATTACATAAATATTTTCAAATCAGGCACATCCAAATGACTTCAATTTATGATATTCTCTTAAACCTAACAGCTGCATCATTTCTGGAATGAGTCTCTCCGGACTCATCAGTCTGAATAAAAATTCAGATGACCATTAATTATCTTGAATAGAAACCTGGCAGTTCCCTTTTTTACTGGACAAGTCTTGTGGTGAGACAGAACAGCTAAACTTGATTAATGACAAACTACAAGACACACATAATATATCATCGTAACAAAGGTATTCTTCTTAGCTATCTATATTAAGTAAATTTTAAAAAATTACTAGTACTGAATCCCATTTTATATGGTCTATATGGAAGACTTTTAGACATTCCTTGATGAAGTCTGGAGGAGATCCTTGGGTTTCTAATGGGGCTGTGCTTGAAACTTGCATGCAGATCCCAGAAACGCTGTCTTGTTGTCATCATAATGCTGAAAGAAACTTTCAGATCAGACTTAAACATTTCCTACCTGAACAGAAGCTTCTGTACTTGTAGCCTACTGAGAAGACACACAGTTCAGCATTTATTTCAGTGTCGTGGTAATTTATTAAAAAAAAAAAAGAAAGAACAATGTCTAGTTTTTTTCTGTTTTTCACCTGCATTCTTGTACCTTCAACCATATGCCATTCCTCAAATATATTGTGAGCTTAACACCTGAGAGGCATTTCCATTAAAAAAAATTTAAAAACTATGTTTCTGCTTCCCACCACTGAAAATATTTCAGTGGTGTTTTCACAGTCTTAATAGGCGATGTTCTAGAGGTTAAGGAACTTTAAGGTGTACAGGACAAATAAAAATTAAATTTTTTAACATCAAGTACTCAACTTACTTCTCACTATAGTCTCCTTAATAGCCACTTTAGCTTATACTTTTTCTCTTTTGTAAAATGTCATGCAAGTGCATTTCACCTAAAGAAATTTACAAAAAAACAACAAAAAATATTGTTGAGATTGAGAACAAATAAAAACCGCTAGAAGATGACACTATTACAATAGTTATTATGTCATTATAGTATTATAGTTACAATAGTTAGTAGTTATTGTACTATTACAATAACTTTGTAAAAGCTATCATGCAAGGCTATCAAAATTTATCCATTATTATAGACATCTCTGTCCAGCACAAAACTTTACTGAGGAAAACGATCCAGACCAGTATGAACAAAAGGCAGTCACTGATTTATGGTCTTGGGGACAAGGTCCCACTTTAATTTGGTAATATAAGCATAAGTCGCAT
This sequence comes from Poecile atricapillus, assembly GCF_030490865.1. Classification (NCBI taxonomy): domain Eukaryota; kingdom Metazoa; phylum Chordata; class Aves; order Passeriformes; family Paridae; genus Poecile; species Poecile atricapillus. Next base: position 55,494,294 of record NC_081249.1, on the reverse strand, counting down.
GTGTGCAAATTAGAAATTATAGGTATTGAAGGTGATTTAAACTAGGTTTTTGCTGTTGGGATGCCTAACTCTCACCTCAAGTCAAAATAAGCCCAAGGTCATGCAGCTTTTGTTAACAGAGGGATCTTATGCCTTGTCACGGAAAGCAAATTTTGTTTCGTCTTAGTAAATGTTCTTTTCTGAGGTCTGGCTGTAGTGTATCCTTCTCTACCTGCTTTGCAATGAGGTAACTGTCTCTGTGCTATACGTCCTGTGAACTTGGCATAGCAAGTGAATTGCTTAAACCACAGTATTCATTAGTTTTCAAAAAGCTGGGTTTTTAAAGTTGATTCTCAGAATCACTAGCAGACAGCATAAAATAGTTATGAAAAAAAATATGATACTTCTCTATAACATCTACTAAATAATATTCTTTCCATAGTAATAAAACTAAAACATAAAAGAGGGAGATGCAAGTCTTTGTCCACAGAATAATCCTCAAAAGTTAGAGGTTTGGAGTTTTTATATAGTTTTTTGTTGGGTTTCTTTTGTTTGTTTGTTTGTTTTAATTTTTATTTTTCTGAAATAACAGCCTTTTTTCTGAAAACTGAGTTCAGGGTTGTCTTAAGATCAAGATGTTAAAAAAAAAAAAAAAAAAGTGGTTGACTTTTTATAGATGCTAGTCTAAAAACATCCCCAGAGAACATTGAAAAATATGTCTATTACTTGCACGGTAAAACATGCTACTCCCTCAAAAAAGTTATTAAAAGCGTGAAAATCTGTGAACTATTGTGGATGCCATACACTCCTTGATTTTTCTAATATAAACAGTCAAACTCAAAATACTTGTTTATTTGTCTGGAAAATTTTACTGTGAGCTTTTTTTTTTTTTTTTGAAAGCATGATTAAACATTTAGTTACCTGTTTTATACTAATCCCACAGAACAGGAAGATAATGAGGAGCAAGGCTACATCTGCTGAAACTTTCTTAAGCAAGTTAAAGTTTATCTGAGAAATTTGAAACAATATGCCATTCCTATTAAAATCTTCATAGATTTTGGCTTCAACAGGCCACTGTAGTTTAGAAAGTTGCATGGGGAAACTTTTTGGTGTATATATTCAAAGATGTATATGATAAAATAAATGGCTTTAAAATTGATATTCTTAGCCAAAAAGTCAGCCCATGTTTGTGTTTGTTACAAGATATATTCTACTAAGACAAAATAGGAAAATTACCATAATTTCATTATAAGGAAACATTGACATCTACAGTAAATAGTTCATTGAGAGCTATCCTTACCACTGGAAATTTATAACTACAGAATGTTAACTTTCCTCTTTTTTTGACAAAAGAAGCACTTGGCAAAACACTGCAAAACGACTTTAAATATCAAAAGTAGATTTTTTTTTCTTTATCTACATATCTACATAGTGGAGTCTCTTTACTCTTTTTTTTCTTTTAGATATGATGCAACAAATCCCATCTTTGTTCTCAATCAAAATAGATTTTACCAAGTATCAAAATTTCATATTTACAGCTTGTATCAGAACTCTTCAAATGTTGTGGTGCTTTTTTGTTGACATAAGAGGCAAAGTCATGTCTAAAATGTGTAAGATGAATTTTATTTATTCATTTATGAAAATGACCATCACAGAAAAATAAATTCTGGACCATCATTTTTAGAAGGCAGTTTTGTATGTCAGCTTTGATTATTTTGGTAGAATAGTTCATCAGGGATTCAGCTTTTAATGAGTATTCTATTGTCATGCACTTTATCTTACTAAAGTTCTTGCTATTTTAAGTGTTCTCAAAACTCATGCATTTCAGTGGCATAGAAGAAGCAGCTATGTGGCTGTGATTCCCAAGCAGCCTCTTTTAAGAACTGTCAGTTTCATTGTATTTTTTCTCTTTGTTTTCTTTTCTTCTTATAGTCAAGCTGAGATTAACTTTTATTTTTAAAGTGTGTGGCCTCTTGGTGAAATGTCTTCTTTTCAGAACCTGTTCATGAAATAGCTGTCTCTCAGCCAATATTTGCATTTCAACAGCAAATTATCATCTTTGTGTGTGAGTTCCCATATTTATAGAAAAAAAAAGAAAAGATAAGAAAAGCTCTTATATTTTCTCAGATGGCTTTAAGAGGTGTTAACAATATGCAGCTACACTGAAGTGTGAAATCCCAATTCAAGGCCCCAAAGGCTTTACAAAAGTAATTGTAACATATAGCATCAAAAGGTCAGGGTATATTTCATGAAAGTCCATCGACTACAGCTGTCATTACAACTTCACTGCCAAGAAAACTGTAGTTGTGAAGACACTCGTGGGCAATAGAAGGCATTCAACTCCCAAAGGTTTATTGCTGATTCTATTTTTACATGTAAGTTCTGCTTACAAAAAAGGCCAGTGAGTGAGATAATTTATGAGAATGTCTGTTAATGACTGACAGCTCCTGTTCTTATTTGAGCTTAAAATTAGTCAATTTAATTATTCAAGCACTAGAGGTGGTTCATTACAAGGCAGGCAATAGTAGAAGCTATAAGATATCTTTTCTGGCAGAAAGCTGATAAGCTGATCATTTACCTCAGCAACTTCAAAAATATTGTTATATGTTAGCAGAGATTTTGAAAGAAATACTGTGCAGGTTGATGCAGCTTAGTGTTTCAGTAATCCTATGCCTGACTGGTCAGCATCCAACCCTCACTAAAATTCTGTTCCTCGCTCGCTTAAAATAACAATAACAACCACTATTCTTGTAATTACTATTGCTATTAAAATTACAGTAATTACACTTTCACTTTCATTGTTCTTAAATACTTAAAAAGAGAGAAAGAAGCAAAAGGGATGCAATCACCAAGGCAAACCTGCCTTAGATGGCAGTTTTAGTAATGCTGGAATTTTTCCACTTTACTGTTTTGAGGGTGCTCACCAACATTTCTTTCTAAATCCTCTATTGCCTTAATTGCATGGGTTCTAATACAAAAAATGATCCTTCTGTTATTCAATAGTAAGAGTCTTTTCTCTGCAATGATCAGCTATTAGTCTTGTTATATTTTTACTGTTGTTGTTATTATTATAATTTCAAATGTTAGCATGTTTCAGTTTGGTCACAAATAAACATGCATATAGAATTTCCTTTTATGTCAATTTTCCTGAGCTCATAATCTCAGGAAGAGTCTGAGTGGAAGACCCAGTCTGTCTCCTGAAGGTATCACACATAGTCTTCCTAGATCATGTTTCTCATAATAATTTTTAAAAACCTACAGTATATTTTTATTCTTTCTGTAACTTTGTCTGTAACAGTGATCCTTTCTCTGACTTGTAGTCCGAATTTTTTGTATAGCAAGTACCAAATAATTCTAACAACTTTGGCAGGATACAATATTTAGAGTAATGAGCACAAACTTATCCTGGTCCAATTTAGTACATCCTCATAATTAAATTTCTCTGGTATCTGGCTAGATATCCTTCATTTGAGGCTTATATCTTTTCTATCACTTATCTTTTCCATAATATATCTAGTCAAATATAGCTTTCAGTAAAAAATGGTCAGCTTATTTTCCTTTTCTTTTTTTATCCTTTTGTAGAGCATTTGTCACTTTCTTAAATGATGGTTTTCCTAAAAAAAAAAAAATAAAAAAAAAAAAATCAGATAAATTTTGTCCTTTTTAAATCCCTATATAATACTTCATCATCTTTGAATGATAGTATATTTGAATAAAACTGTATTTTTCATTTAATTTTGCTCCAACATCTAATTAGTCCGGATAGGAGCCTCTCTGTTAAATTTCTGAAATCTCTTGCAGATCAAGTTTCCCCTATTCATAGACAAAGGGAGAAAAAATTATTTCGAGAATTAATCAGAACACACATGTACTTCTGCAGTGTGCAATGAGTTGCTCCCTCCAAAGTGCATATTTTTCTCTTTTGACTGGGGGAGCTAAGACTGATCTACAACTACTGGGTAGTTATATTTGTTCTGGTGAAATGCACCCTTATCTTTCACAGAGGCTAACATCAAAAACTCGTATATTTTTTTAAAATTCTCTTAATATTTTTATATTCACATAATCTAGAAAGAAAACCTTTTCCATGAGACTTTACTGTACGTAAAATTTTACTGTATGTTTACTCTCCCCTATTTCTTTTGGTTTCTTAAAAAAAGCTAAAAGACAATGCCCGTTTGAAACCCAGACAAAAATGAACACAAAGAAAATGTCAGTAACTTTTATCTTAATGTCATTCTCATGTCTTTCTGAAAATCCACACATTTGAAAAATTAGTAATTTCAGGTCATGGATATGAAATATATTTGTAAAACATATCTACATGGCTATTATTTTAGGTTATATACCTTTCTCTTTAAATAGTTTAGTATTGCAGAAAATGATAAAACAAAGAACAAAGACAACATAAAATCTTTCCAAAAAATCCCATCACGTCTGATTCTTTTTTGTACAGTTTCAACCTGGTAGTCAAAGCATAAAATGCATCTTCCTCATCTACTCAACATAATTTCTTTCAGTATTGGACGACATTTTATAAATTTAAAGTGCATATGTGATCCAGGAATGTTGCCTGAGTTTTTTGTTGTTGGTTTTGATATCCTAGTCATTTTACATGCTGAAAATTTTAGTGCAGATATCAGTCATCAGGTTGACCTCCCAGAACTGTGAAATTATTTCTTCAAATGAGAAAACCCAAAATTAGTTTAAATACATTCAATGGACATAATTTCACAGAGTATATACCAGACTACAGGCAAATCCAGGGGTCCACATTTAGGAAGTCATGCTTCCTTTTCCTGAAGAAGGAAAATCTGCCTTTCAGCTTTCACAGAACCATAAAGGTTGGAAAAGATTCTGAAGACCACAAAGTCCACCTTCAACAGAATATCACCATACCCACTAGCCATATCACAAAATGCCACGTCCCCTTGTGTAGGATATGTGCTATGGGCCTGTGTTTAGGGTTTGTGCTGAATAGAGGGTTGACAAGGAGAGAATTTGGTTATTGTTGAGCAGGGCTTACACAGAGCCAATGCCTCTCCTGCTTTTCATACTGCCATGCTGATAAGGAAGCTGGGGGTGCTTGGGAGGTTGGAAGGGGACACAGTACAGGTGACCCCAGTTGACCAATGGGACATTCCAGACCAGTACTCAGTTTATAAAGTGGGGGGGAAAGGAGGAAGAGGGGGTTATTTGGAGTGGCACTGTTCGTCTTCCCAAGTAACTATAAAATGTTTTGGGGCCCTCCTTTCCTGGAGATGACTGAACCCCTGCCTACCCATGGGAAGCTGTGAATTAATTCTTTGTTTTGCTTTGCCTGTGTGTGTGGTTTTTGCTTACCCTATTAAACTGTCTTTATCTCAACCCATGTCTTTTCTACCTTTTAGCCTTCCAGTTCTCTCCCAGATCCCACAGATGGGGGAACAGGCAGTGTGCAGCTGCAAGATACTCGGTTCCTGGTTGTTTTCTGAGCACTTCTACCAGGAAGCTCCACCACTTCCCTAGACAGCCTGTTTCAATGCTTAACTAATTGTGCATATATAATTATTTCTACCTTTTTTTGATGGTAAATATATTTAAAACTCAAAATATTAATTATCCCTTCTCTCCAAGCAATGATTATGAATTCTATTCCATTCTGGTGTTTATCAAGTAGCAAATTTTCTCAGTCTGCTTTGTAAATTGTAATGACTTTGATTAATAACCTCTTTCTACTCACTAGTTTGTTTTCAGCTTACCTTGGATTACATGAAGCCTTCTTTTTCTATAGATCTTTTTAAAAAATCAATTACAGTTTGTTTATTTCTTACTATATTATTTTTATCCCTGTGGACTAATTGCCTGAAGAAATCCCTCTGGTCATTTTCCAACATGCTTTGATATTAATATTGTTTGTTTGTGCATGTCCCAAGTTCTCTATACAGTATCAACAGCTTGTGTTTCAACTTTTCATTAAAATCTTTATGTGATTCATATTTTCTCTACAGCTCAATTAGTATTAATACACTTTTCAGTTTCCTCTTTATCTCATCCAGATGGTGTAACGTTCAGTTAACAATTGGAACTCCAGACTAATTTACTTGTTTTACAGCATAGTTAATTTTCCCACAGATCCAATGTCTTTCAGAGCTTTCAAATTAGACAATGATCAAGTTTCCCCAAAGTTACCAGGTCCTCAATATTTACTATTTTAAGGTACTTACAGACTTTCTGGGTAAATTACTAGGCATTTTATTTCTATTTCTAAGACCATATATCACATTTTCAGCAACATGATCAGTGTTTGCAATGGGGTTTCTTTTTGTTTGTTTGGATTTTTTGTCATGTGCATACCAAATAGCTCTTTCAGGGTCACAGTATGCATAAAACTGTCAATTAATCACATAGTAGTGTCATAAGGGCACAATCTATTCCACTTTAAAGAGGTACATAAGCCTCTAAGACAAAACCATATTTTGCATTCTGTAGAGTGGGGTGGAGGGAGTAATTTGGTAAAGACTTCAGCCTTTTTTTGTAGAACAGTCCCTCATCAAGAGTATTTTTGTCTAAGTACCTGTAGAAGAAATTATTTTCAATGAAAAATTCCTTTAAGTAGGGTCAAACAGATACTTGAACTGGGACATAGTTTATGGGTCTGACAGCTCATTCTAACGTTCCTCATTTATCTAGACAGTACATCCTCATATTCATTTAATGTCACCACTCTTTCTAGATGTTCAAATCTTAGAGATTTGTTGAAGAATGGATTCTGAAGTATAGATCATATCTATATAATAATAGTATATTATTTAAAAGGTCATGCCCTTTGAAGAGACAATCTCAGTGATTGTTTGGTTATGACTAAGATCTTCCTTTTATTATAATCTTTCACTTGTAGCAACAGCCAAGACTTGTAATTCCCAATGCCTATTAAATGTTGCAAACAATGAATACCTCCCAGCTTAAAGTAAGTTCTCCAAAGTGTCATAAAGAACTAAAGCAGATTTAAGAATATATAAAATGTATTAAATATGTATAAAGCAGTCTTTATGAAAAAAAGTACTTGCTTATGATCAGGTTTGTTATTTCCTTTGAAATCTATCACTAGACACTACCCATTATATTTAAAAATTCAAAGTACCCCAGTAAAATTCCCACTGACTGGAAAAGGGGAGATATTACCTTCATTTTTAAAACAGGAAAAAGGAAGGGCAGGTCAGTCAGTCTCTGACTTCCGGTCAGTCTCAAATAGGTGTCAAACAAGGTCATGAAGAAAACCTTATTGGAAGTTATGCTAAGACAGATTAGATATTTTTATTTTAGCTTTGTGTGTGCACGTATTTTTTATTTTAAGTGTGATGTAGATTTAAACTCTAAATTTAGTTAAAAGTAAGGAACAACTGGAAATCACAATTTCCATTTCATATACAAAGGCACAGAAAGATATGTATGGAAACATGCACAGACACAAATAAACTTAGAAATTAGAGTCTTTGGATGTCCCGTGGAATAAAATAAAAACCAGATTGTATATCATAGCCTGGATATCATAATGCTCACTAAAGATGTTAAAATGCTGGTGCTTTGTTTTCTTTGCTGTTTTTTTTTTTCTTTTGTTGTTTTGTTATTGTTTGTATTTTTTTTTCCAAAACTGATAAAGTTGCATTTGCTTCAAGATTTCATACAAAAATTTCTAATTTCCCCTACTTTGAAATATTGCAAGTGTAAAAACTGTTACCATATGTACCTTCTTGTATATTTTTTTTACAAGTTGCTGCAGATGTGCCTTCATTGTATTTTATAGGACCAAACACAATGCAGCCTTGGGTAAAAGATAATGACTTTTTGTGTCACCTAAAGAAATTTAAAACTATGATCCCACTTTTCCCTGAGGCATTTTAAGACTTTTTAATAAAAGTGGATTGCAGTTTTTCATTTTGTTATTAAAGCAGCCGCAGATGAAACATCTAACTTTCTTGTGTTGCCTTTGGGAATTGTGTCTGTAACACATTTCCAAAAGTTAGGTTTAATGTATTGAGCTATCTAAATTGTTTTGTAAATATCACACCAGATACTGTGTGACAAGGAGACAGAAAAAACCACATATATACATATTTTTCATTGAAAAATACTTTAGTGTCTTGACATTTATTTCTTCTATGGGAACAATACTGAACAAATCCGTAGTCGATATTTACTCTATTCCTCATTATGGTAGTTATTTATGTTTGTGGGTCAATGACTGGGTGTCAGTCAACTTAGCTCTTACACATCTTCACTGTATTAAAAATTGACAGTTCTTTAAACAAAATTGATAAGGCAAATAAGTTATAGACTTTTTAATTAAGATAGAAAAAACTTGATTGCCTCAGTAGTTATTTTAAATATTGGGAGACTCATAATCCCCTTTTAGGAGCATCTAGGTGAACACTGAGGGGCTGGAACTCTTACACCAGACAGTAGCGTTTGATTTGATCATTTTTCATTTGTATAAAATGTTCCTTTAGGGGCAGTGACCAAGTCAAAACCCTCTGAATTGAGGGGGATTCTTCACATTAACATGGGGAGTAGCTGTACTTCTTCAAGGAGAAAAATCTATAAGACATAAACAAAATATGAAAAAGTGAAAAGTGAGGGGAAAAGTGAGTCACAGAACTGAGCCAGGGAGCTGACTACTTATGTAGAGACCAAACATCTTCACTGAGTAACAAGAAGCAGAAATTCATAATTCAGAGATGGCATAAACAAGCTTTGTAGGACACAGGGAGGTCATGCAGAGTTTCTCACTACTCAGATGTCATCTGAGCTGTTTGGATTTCAGAATAGAAGAGAAACTATATTGCAATGACATAGTGGGTATGGCTAGAATCTTCAGGATTTCATTACCTGAAAAGTTGAATATCCTAATTTACAAGCTAATGAAATTTGACTCCTTGAGTTTTAGGCATATTGATCTTTACTGAGGAAAATACTATAAGGTAGAACCATCTCAAAGCTTTGCCAGCCTAGATTTCCTCCAACAGACATTTTTCTTGATGCTCTGTCTGAGACCAGAGCTTGTGATCAGCCAAGATGTTACTATTAAGTGCACTATTGTACTATGTACTATTAAGTGCATAATAATAATTTCTTCCAATTCTTCCACAGTATCTTCTGCAGAGGCCTTTGGAAAACTGTTAGGGGAGAAAAAGTGCTGGTTTACAGTTTAACTTTTCAGGAGGTACAAACATAGCCCATTAATGACTGACAGCAACTCATGGTGTTCAACAGTATGAGGAGCTTTGAATCTGTGTATACCCAGTAAATCAAAATTAGGTTTTTGTCCACTTTTTGAATAAATTTTCTATAACTAATCAAATTTTATTGTGGAAACAAGAAACATTGCAATAGTAAAGATTATCACAATATTTACAGAGATCTTTTTTCTTACAGAAAGAATTCTATGGTAAGACTTTCACTGAGAGCTAAAATCAAGGAAGAACTGTTATACATTTTGTTCTTCGGTTGATAATTTTTGTTAGCCTAGCAAGGCTAAAAATTGGCAAAAATATAAGTAAAATCAACAGCATAATGCTGATGTTTGCGTTAAGTACCACAAGTTAAAAAAAAGTTATTTTCAAGAGAAACTTGGATGTAAAGTTTAAATATATGAGCAATTGATTTGATGATTTTTTCCCCTACTAAAATTCACATTTTCATGTTGATTTTGAATGGGAAGACCTGGCAAGGCTAGTAGCTTCTTTTTTCCCCAGTACACTTAATTATTAATATATCATCATTTTAAACAAATAAAATTTTTTAACCAGATATTATTTTCTAATGGTTGGGAGTTACACAAGTAAGCTTCTAATTGCATAATCATGGTCTTGCTAGATATTTCAATTGAAAGATTTTGAAGTCAGAGAGTGTTTCAGTTTTCACTTCAAATCCATACTCCATACACAAACACAGATGAACCCTGCTGTCCTACTGCCAAGGTCCTATCCTAAGCCTACTTAGGGTAACCTATACCTCCACCTTAGAGCTGATCAACACATCTTTTCTCATAACGCTTTCATCCACACTGTAAACTCTTAAAATCTTGGATTTCACTGATATTTGAAACTCTGGTGAATTATTTCTGTGTATGTACATGGTTTTGAATGTGGTATTATTAGTTTATTGAAATTAAGCTGGTTTTGATGGGGAAAGCTTTGAAAGCTAAGATGATTTCATTTTCTTGCCCAATATACACATACGTATCTGGAGCAGTTCACATATCACAATAAATGGAGCAATAAAGCAAGATTGGGAAAAACGTTGATCTTACTATGTTTTGTCTCGTCTCCTGATGCTGGCACCAAAATACAAAAGAGTCTTTTTCTTTTTGGTTGTATTGCAGGTCTTCTAGATGACTTTGGTCAAGTCGGTTTTCTTCTTTGGCTCCTGTTCCCCCAGCCAATGCAGATAATGATCCTGACCTCTTTTCTAAAATGCTTTGACATCTGTGGGTGAAAAGTTCCTCCTAAAAGCAGGGTAGCTTTCTTATTATATCCATTATATAGTTACACTATTCAAAGTTAATAGACCTATATAGCTGAACAAAAATGAGATCATATGACCATCAGTACAATGTGGTAATTGCACTCAAAAGTACCCAATTGAATGTTTAGTCCAAATGAAGCCATATTTAGTATGGCTTCATGTATTGTTATTGAAAGTTTGATACATTGAATCTTGAAATTTCTTTGATTACAATTCTGCAGTGATACTTCCTCAAACTTTTTAATTCATTGGCTGCTGCCCCCAAGGGATTAATACGGATTGGGTAAGAAAAGAATGACAACAACGGCATATAATGAAATTCTATCCAGGATGTCCAATATCTTTATATCAACTCTATTATTGTGTTGGATTCTTTGACTGATTTGTCCCAGAATTATGGTAAAAAGGGAGGGCAAAAAGGGGCACTGTTGCCTTTTTCTGCGAGAGAAAGTAAAGACTTCTGAGTGGTATCCATTATTCTTTACTGTAGGCTCCACTACAATGTCTTTAGTTAAGAAAGTTTTCAACCATTATGTGAAACTCCCAAAACTTTCGTCAAATAGCTTCTTTTCAGCCAATGAAAATATCCTTCGGCATACAATGCTAATAAATATAAATCCCCTTTTACTATTTCTATTTTGTAAAGATCTGTAAGCTGAAATCTGTGTGTTTCTCCAACCACTTGCATGGCACCTTACAGGTATATACTCATTGCTCCTTCATTCTTCCAGTTGCTGCCAATTCTCTCTTTCCAGTATATACCATCTATTGTCTTACTTTAGATAATTTCTTTGGTATTAGACAAGATCCAGGAAAGCTCTTAAATAAACACTTAAAGATAGGTCAGCAGCTATCTTGTTCCAAGCTGATGTCCTAAACCAGGGTTTAAGGACAATTTTTAGTCCTTGGGGTTGAATTTCCAAGCAACTGCTTCTGTTCAACTTGAACATGTAGTTCAGTCACAACACTGTAGGAAAGAGGTAAGATAACTTACCTCTTTCCTACAGTGTTCTAAGTCTAAGTGGTCTAAGTTCTCAATGAATCTTCTTCAAGTCCTTGTCTATAATTTTCAACTACATAGGAAATGTTTTCCTCTTAGGTATTTTTTACCAAAAGAAAATATTTCGCTGAGGTCTGTTTTTAAGTCACAGTTTTATTTATTTATTTATTTATTTTATTATTTTTTGGATGTGGGGCCTTTTATTTTACAGTTCCATCTTCTGGACCATAAGCATGAGATAAAAGTGAGATGCTATTCAAACTTATAAACAGTTAGAAACAAGGTGAATCGATAATGAACACTGGTATTATATTTTAAAAGCTTTACAACAATTGCAAGGATGTGTTTTGGTCTGTTACCTCAGTGCCAGGCTCTCTGAAAGGTCCTGCTGATTCTTAGAGTTAATTTTCTTCACAGATGCTGGTATGGGGCTGTGTTTAGGATTTGTGCTGAACACAGGGTTGGGAATTTAGAGATGTTTTTATTATTGTTGAGTGGGTCTTATACAGAGCAGAGCCTCTTCTGCTTCTCATACTGCTCCAACAGCAGCGGGGCTTAACGTGCATGGGAAGCTGGGAGGAGACACAGCCAGGACAAGTGATTCACACTGACTAAAGGGATATTCCAGACCACTTAGCATCATACCCAGTACATAAAGTGGAAGGACGAAAGAGGAAGTGTGGGATGTTTGAAGTGATGGTGTTTATCTTCCCATGTAACTATTACATGTGATGGGGCCCTACTTTCCTGGAGATGGCTGAACACCTGCCTGCCCATGTGAAGCAGTGAATTAATTCCTTGCTTTGCTTTGCTTGTGTGCATGGCTTTTGCTTACCCTATTAAACTGTATTTATCTCAGTCCACAGGTTTTCCAGCTTTTACTCTTTCAATTCTCTCTCCAATCTCATTGGTGGGGTAGTGAGTGAAGGGCTACATGAAGCTTGACTGCTGGCTGGGGTTAATTCATGACAAAGGCAAAGTTGGGTTATAGTGAATAAATATGTTTTACAATGGATTTTTTATGCTTTATTATAATGAAAATTAACATGCTTTTCCATGATGTTAGTGCTAATAGGTAAGAGCAAAATTAAACAGCTGCATAATTGTTGGCTTTGCAAATGAATCACCTTAACAGTGTAATACTTTCAGTTTATTCTGCTGCTAGAGATTACATGGCGTATTTTAAATATAACCACTTTTTGAGTAAAATAGGCTTTGGTCATTTAATATGCATAAAGGCATAATAACGCCTGATAGATTAAGAGCCCAAGCCATCAACTCTTACTCAGAAGAGTTTTTCTGAGGTAGTCTTTGGATTTAGACAAATTACTTATTTCAGCAGTCTGTACCAGAATTCAGGCCTTATAAAATACTAGGGGAAAAAAATCCAAGCAAATAAAAAACCAAACCTCATCTTAATTCCATTTCAATATCTACAATATGATTCTTTAGTCCCTTTTTCCTCTTTCAGGTTTGCTTCCCAAGATACATTTTCAACAAGTGGAGGTGAAGAGTTTTGCATTACTATGAACTACAGAACTGGACTATAGGTGGGTAGTGCAAAAAGTAGAGGCAAAATGCTCCTGGTAAATATTTAGGTAACTGCCTTCACTGTCATCTGAAATTCACCAGTTATTATTTTGCTCACAGTTTCACTGTAACAGCAAATTACAAACAGCCTGATCCCACATTGCAAAATGTAGGTTATTTGGAAGAAAAGATTAAAAAGAAACAAACAAAAATCTATATGTTTCCAGTTCAAACAGTAGAGAAACGTATTGATAGGGACACTTTGACTTTCTGACTTGTGAACTATACCCATGTGGGATTTATGAAAAACTAGCCCTGCACTCTTTTACTGTTCTTCAAGAGTATAATTTGACAATTATCAAACAAATTGTATTGAATTGTGTGCCTCTGTTTTAAAGATTTCAGATTCTGGGTTAAACTGCTATACACTGATTTTCAAAGATGGTTCTTTCATTTTCCCTCCATTATCTTAATTACAACTCTTGTATTAGAATTTTTCACTTTTTAAAGGCTTGATCAACTGTCAAATAATTTGATTTCAATCTACAATATTGCACAGATACTGTGAAATAAATGAAAGCAGAACTGTCAGTATTGTTATCACAACAGTTGGGAAAAAATACATTACAATCACAAGATCTATTTCCTACCAGTGTTATCAATCTATTCATCTCTCTATCAGTTAGTGGTTTTAATTTATATGTTGCTTTGAGAAATAAGTTTTTAGTTCTTACCAAGAACTGACTTGTATGTGAGGAATTGCTATAGCCTTAATCATCAAGAAAATCACAAGTTATTTCACCAGCTATCATCCCTGTGTTCAGCCATGATATGAAGTTGGAAGAGGTGTTGGAATCACATACAGACAACCAGACAGCACTGGAAACTTTGCTTTGCAGATTCACTTTAGGAGGTGTAATTGTGGCCTCAAGGAATTGTCCAAAATTGTCCAAAAAAAGCTACCCAAAAAAGTAACAATAATAGTAGTATGACTGGAGAAGTAGTAGCTCTTTTTGTGTCTCCAGGGAGAGTTCCCACTGAAAAGAACTTTTCACTACTCTTTCAATAAATATACTCTGTGATTCCTTTACCTTTGAATTTCACAGTTTTATTGGCAGGGAAATAAGTAGGGCAGTGCCATTTCCTCAAAGGCATAATTATTACTCAGACCTTTGTTGGCACCAAACTGGAAAAATATTTCTGAACTCCTTTACTCAATTTATGTCTGCAGCTTTCTATAAGCAATTCTCCTCTCATAATATTTGTACTCTTCTTTTGGTAAACCATGCACATGAGGGCCGTCAGGGTGCCACTACAAGAAGAAAAATTAGTAGTTTCTCAAATGGTGAGAGTTCTCTGTAGTGGTTTATGTTCATTAATTTGAGTGTTCCTGGCCAACACATTAAATAATGTAATGGGTTTAGCGCTGGCTAAAATTGCTGATGCTCCTACTAGAATTATTTACTCATTTTCTGCTGTGAGATATGAATTAGGAGAATGGCAGAGTAAGCTCAAATCTTAAAAGGTATAAAAAAAACTTTATTAACAGAACTAAAAGAATAATGAGAATCAGAATAAAACCTTCAGAACACTTCTCCGCCCCTCTCTATAACTTCTTTTCTTTCCTAACTGACATTGTAGAGACAAAATCTGGGTTTTTCAATCAGTTACCACCTCTACAATAGTCTTTCATCAGTTCTTGCAGGGAGAGTAGTTTCTCTTGCCATGCCACGGAGACTTCTCCACAAGAAACCGTTCTCTTGTGGCTTTTTAATTTCCATGAATAGCAGCAACCCAGAAAATCTGCAATCTTGAAGTTACTCCCATTTTTGCAGCCTTCCCCATGGGCCATGTTAGCTTATAGGGTACTGTTTTAAGGATGAGCTGTTCAAAAGCAAAGGTTCTCTTCATCTATCTCTGTGATCATCTTCATCTCTGGGAACAGAGATCTTCTTCTCTCCCTGGGCGCAAAGGGTCTTCATCACTCTCATCTCTTTCTCTGTTTAAGCTTCTCATGAGATCACAGCTACTTCAGCATCTGCTTGACTTTATCAATGGATGCCTCTGCTCACATCTACAGTTTGAACACTCCATCCTCCCATAATTTTTCATGAATTAAAGGGGGTATTCCAGTGTATCATAGTCCATCTCCATGGCCTTACCAAAAGAATTTTCAGCCAAGATTAAGGCATCTCTTAATTCTCCTTCCATCTGAGATTTGACACCTTTTTTACTGACCTTGGTGTCTTCATGTTTCCTCCTACATGTCTTCACTCTGTCCTTTTCTCTCGCTCAAGAGAGGATCAATGTTTTGCAAGTTTCATCTGTGCAGTGAAAGGGTTAATATCTCGTCCATGCCTCCAGATGGTCATGATGGTTTCTGCCCGGCAGCTGCCGAAACAGTCACGGTGATGGATTTCAGGGCATGTTGGGGGCTGTGCCAAGATCTCAGAGGGCCTGGCCAGAACAGTGGTGGCCACTTTGGCCACATGGCTGGTCTCTGGCCCCCCTCACTGGGCTCTGCATGCCACAGTGGAGTGGGGCCAGCCCGACTGGCACCCAGTTACCTCTTAAAGTCTGGAAGCAAGAGAGAGATTTCCCTGGCTTGTCTGTTTTTAAAATGTGAATTTCATAGAGGTGGACCTACCTTCTAAATGGGTTAATAGGTTGTCAATCCTCAGACCTAGCCAGCTATTGCTTTTTCCCAGGAACGGAGGAAACTCCTAGCAGATTCTCTCAGAAACATGATTTCCATGGCTGGCTTCTTCCTTCCTCACCTAATATCAGTTTATGCAAACTAACACAATATTTTTTGCTATCCAGCATGGGGCCCTTCAAAGGTGCCTGGTATTCAGAAGAGTTAGGAACATTCTCTTTGAAGACTTAGTGACTCTAAGAATTTTTGATTAAAAGTGTAAATTCAGAAGCTACCCTTCCTAATAAATGAAGCCCATGTGTTTGTTTCTCAATAAGCATTGCAGACCCACAATATGCATCAACCTGTTCAAGCTTTTTGGAAAGAAAACCACATGGACTCTAAATAACAGAGGTATTTCTATTACTTCTGCTCCATATGGTTCATTTCCCCTGTACTTGGCACCTAAAATCCCGTCTTCAGTTTTGAGACACTCACTACAAGAAGGACCTCAAAACACTGGGAGGATGTCTAGAGAAGGGAAAAAAAGGTGGTGAAGGGTCTGGAGCACAAGGCTAATGAGGAGTGGCTAAGGGAGCTAGGGTTGTTTAGCCTGGAGAAAAGGAGGCTTAGGAGGGGCCATATTGCTCTCCAGGACTCCCTTAAAGGAGCTTGTAGCCAGGTGGGGGTCAGTCTCCTCTCTCAGGTAACATGGCAGAATGAGAGGAAATCATCTCAGGGTGTACCAGGGAAGGTTTAGATCGGATATTTAAAAAAAAAAAAAAAACCACAGAAAGGTTTGTCAAACATTGGAACAGGCTACTCAGGGAAGTGGTTGAGCCACCATCCCTGTAAATGTTCAAAAAATGCATGGATAAGGCATTTGACAACATGGTTTAGTGGTGACCACAGTGTTGGTGCTTCATTGATGGCTAGAACTGATGATCTTAGAGGTCTTTTTCAACATTAATAATTGTATGATTCTAAGATACTAATTGTAAAGAGATAGTTGTATTTTAATTGTAAGCTCTAGAACCAAATGGGTAAGACATTAAAATGAGGAAAATCAAAAAAGAATTACATTGCTGAGGAATAGATACTGTAATCTCAAATCATTTTTTTGCAATGCTTTTCTATTTTACATCATGATCTTTGTCTCTTAGACAAAGAATCTTTTATTTAATGATTTTTTTTTTGTTTAATTTTCTCTCTGTCACCTTTTCATTTAAGCTGTCTTTTGAACATTCATTCCATTATTTTACTTTAAAAATTAATGGCCTTATGGAAAACCCTGATCTACTTGTGGCTCAGCTTCATAGTAGCATTTACATAGTGGCTCAGCATGATAAACAACAGATCTTCAGCAAAATTGTAGTTTCAGTTCTGTGAAATTTCACAGGAGGATAGTTGCTGTGAGAACTACTTTTTGTATGGTAATATAATGCTTAGTTATAATACTAATAACAGGATACAAAATCTCCTTTAATCATTTCTTTACCACACACACAGGTAGGATAATGTTTCTGAATGAAACACCCATTAGTTTCTGAGAGTGATATTCACTTCACCTGCATAATGACTGCAAATTGCAATGATAGCCTCTCAAAAATCACTTTCAATGCTCTTAGGACTGCTACTATATTTGACTGAAAGCTGCTCTGTTCTTGACCTGTCTTTCAAGCAAGCTAAATGCTGTGCATTAAACCCAACTGAAGCACGGATTCTGCATTAACAGGACCTCTCCTTTGATGGAAGTGCTGAGAAAGTAGACTTATGTGAATACTTAGAGTAGATTGACCTTGACTGGCTGCCAGGAATCCACCAAGGTGCTCTCTCATTCCCTCTCCTCATCAAGACAGGGGAAGAAAACAGCAATGAAAAGCTCATGGGTCAAGATAGGAAGAGCACTCGTCAGTTATCATCACAAGAAAAACAATCATCTTGGGGAAAATTTATTTAATTTGTAGCTAATTAATCACAGAGTAGAAAAGCAAGAAATAAAAAGAAACAAGACACCTTCCTCACCCTCACTCTTCTGAGACTAAACTTTGCTCCTGAATTGCCCACCATCTCCCCATGAGTAGGCAGATGGGCAATGGGGGTTGTGTTCTGTTGATAATGCTTCACCTCTGCCACTGATTCCTTTTCATTCTCTTTCCTTGTTCCACTGGGGGGTCCCACCCACACAACACTCCTTAACTGGCTGCTCCACCATGTGTTATTCTCATGGATTGCTGTCCTTCAGGAGCAGATGGCTCCAGCATGGGCTTCCTGCAGAGTCAACAGGTCCTGTCAAAATTCTTGCTCCTGCATGGGCTCCTCTTCATGGGCCACCAGGAGCCTTCTGCTTCATGGTCTCTCTATAGATTTCAGCACTATGGGGTACTCCATGGGCTGCAGGGGAACAGCTTGCCTCACCATAATATTCTTCACAGGGTGCAAGAGAATGTCTATGCCCGTTCCTACAGCATGTCCTCTCTCTCCTTCTTTATTTACCATGGTGTCTGCAGAGCTGTTTCTCTCCCTTTGAAAGAGAATGTTTCTCATTCCTTTCTCAAATGCTGCTGTGCAGATTTTTTTTTTAACCTTGAATAGATTTTTGCCCTCATAGATGTTCTACCAATGTCACTGATGAACAAAGATTTGGCCAATTGAATGTCTGTATTAGAGCTGGCTGAAATTGTTTCTGTCAGAAAGAGGGGAGACTTCTGGCAGCTTTTCACACAAGTCATCCCTGCAGCCCCCCCACTACCAAAGCCTTGTCATGTAACTAAATACAATACACCATGATAAGGCAAATTACCCATTACAATTAGTTTGTATGTAGAGCCCTTATTGTCCTATTGAAGATAAGCCTTTTAAAAAAGACACACTTCTATTTTTTATGCACATGTTCACAAAAGGGATAAGTAACTGAGTCACAAAAATATTTTTTTTCCAAAAAATGGTGGTCTTGATGACTTTTCTAGATGTTAGGGAATGAGTCACATATATTCTCTGGATTCTGGTTGGGATGCCTAAAGACTCAGTACCTTTGGCATCTTCACGTGGAAATAAATTCATACTACAGCTTTTGCCAAAGTTAGCATTTAATATTCCAGGATCTCAGTTTGTACAGTAAGTCAGTCCAGGGAAAAACCACTTGCTGCAGTTGGAGCTGTGACAGCAGTGTCTGGAAGCATTAACTCTAGCTGCAGCAAGACACTCTGGGATCTTCAGCCACAGAGTGAAATCAGTGCACATCTTAGTACGCATCTCAGAATATAAATCAGTTCAGAAACACCATTTGTAGAGATTTCCTCAGAATTTCATTGCACTGAAATTATCAATAAGTTGTTGGATTTTATCTAATTTGAGACTAAACTTTGATTTTTCACATATTGGAAACCCCTTGCTTTGGACAGCAGTCTACTGAAATGAGTGTTATAGAAAAGATTAGAGGAATTCAATTTTTCCCCAACTCCTTTTATTGTAAGGCATTTGGCTTATGCTCTGGTGTATAAATGCTTGTTATTAATTTTGGAGTCTGTTTTGTAATCTCTAATATTGGCTGTTATAGTCTATTGATATGATTACTTTCTGGAATGTCAGCAAAAGTAAACAATATCAAGAAACAAGCACTGAACACAGCACTCAATGACCTCAAGTCTAATTAATTGCCATGTTGTCAAAATTAGCAACAGACTGGCCTTGATATAATGATGATGAAATATATTGAGAACCTCATCCTCAAACTAGCAAATCTCAGCACCTTCCATGGGGAATATTAGAGCAATTAACAGCAATTTTGCCTGACCACTGGGTGTCACTATTAATTCACGTTTAGCTTTGAACATTTCAAATGTTCAAAGCTAAAAAAGTTTAAAAACTTTTTAAAAGCTTTGTTTGCCTTTTTCTTTGTTTTGATAATAATAGAGAGGTTTTTTTCTTTAAGAAAGCTGTTAAAGCCAAGTAAGTCACATTAGAAAGAGACTACGTTTGCAGTGAAAATCTTCATCAGGATATTTGAACATCACATCTGCATGATGGCTGACAGGGTAGTCAGCAGTGCCATAACACACCAATCAGTTCTACATATACTATTTACAATTTGACATCTAAAGTCAGTGCCCCATATGGTTCAAGAGTGTAGTCAATGTTTACTATTACATTTATTGTAAATTATATGTTCTCATGAGAAAAGGCTTTTTTTTTTTCTGTTTTTGTTCTGTATACTTTAGTATGTAAGAAATCATAAATTAATGTTGAGACTGACCATTAAGAAACAATGCAGAAAATAGAAAGTAAATTTTTGTACCATACACAAGACATTCTTCTTTAAAATTCAGGAAAGTGAATTATGACAATGCTCTCAATTCAAAGAACCAGAAGGAAAAAGAGAAGGATACAAAGACACGTCTCGCTCCTTTGACTTTGTTCTCACTACAATTAAAAGGAGATTAATAGTGTTATTATTAGTGTTCAAAAGGAAGCAACACCAGACATAATCTTCTTCCTTTGTCCTCTTCTGAAGGAAGAGATTTAGCTCAAATGTCTGGATATGAGTAACTAAGGCCAATGTTAAGGCCAACTCTAGAGGCATTATCTCTGTATAAATAATTCCTTGTATATCAAATGATTTTGAGAAAAAGCATAAGTTGCTTCCCTTTTTGGATTGCAAAGACAGTGTCCTGCAAATGCATTTTGCAATATGGTATTAAGATTCTGCATGATTTTTTGTGGTGGATTGGTAATAACAATAGGTGCTCTATTTAGAAAAGTAACTAAGATAAAGAAATATCTTAATTTGTTCAAGACATATAAATGTAAAGATTCCTGTTTCCATTTCTGTGAGTTGCAAGTATCATCGTAATGGTGAAAAAACTATTGTATTCTGGGAATTGTTGGTAAAATGCTGGCTTTTTGCTCTTGAATCCATCAAAGCAAGCTCCTACCATGTGTGCTCTTTCATAATGGAAGTAGAGCATGAAGAAGTTGTTTTCCAGGGCTATTATTATTATTATTATTATTATTATTATTATTATTATTATTATTATTATTGTTACCAAGAGAACTATCTTGAAAAAAATGTGGATGCTACTTTATGACGTTATTATTCCTTTTAATTTTTTTTTTATTTCACAATAACAGATTTGAGATATATAAGAAATAAGATATATTGTGATATATAAGAAATATTGAATTTAGCTATCAGACAATAAGTTTAAAACATAGCAAATGAGCCATCTAAAGGAGAAGTTTACAGCTCAGAAATTCAGTCCAATTTGTATTGAATTATAGACTTTTTAACAAACAGCATTATTTTAGGATTTTCTGCACTAAAAACCCTCAGTCCACTTATCACAGCAGATACTCTCACACAAAAGTATTTCAAGTGTGTGATGCTTTTATATTTTTTGGAAGAAAACATCTTCAAAAGCATTCTGTGCTAACCCAAAAATAGTTCTAAAATATTTCTTATATAATATCTTCAAGAAACAACAAACTAGGACTACAGTTCTTCAAGCCTGTCTGCATACATACTTGTACAAGTCAGCTAAGGATTACCTGCTAGGTAATCTTTCGCTGTTACACCCGTACCTCTCAAAGCAATATGTGTACAAAACAAAATATTGAACAAAATGTTTTTTGCAATAAGAAATGTCTTCAACTTGTAGCTAGCATCCACTATTTTATGGAAGCAAAGGAAACAAACAATAATATTCACTTGATGCCTTGGAGTGGCTACCTAGAGCTGAGGCTAGACAAGATTAAGAGAATAAAAGTAGGTATTTATTAAAGGCCTTCAATGGGTACACCTTGGGCAGTGAAAAGCCTCCAAGAGGGTCATCCACCCAAGATGGACGATGGTCACAAGTTTTTCAGATAGGAACAAGTTTGGTCAATTTACATATCAGGTGTTAATCCTCCAATTACAGCTCCAGGTTATGAAGTCATACACCCCCAGTTTGTTCCCTCACCAATTCACTTTTGTTTGCACTTTTCAGGGCCTGAGGAAGTAGGGTGTCTTTGGATCTCAGGCTAAGAGGGATTGTTTTGTCTGACCAAAATGTGGAGACAGTTAACTAACACTTTATGGAGTCTGGAGTTATTCACTAATGTAGTACAGGATCTGAAAAAGATAGAAGCTAAAATCCTAAGGCATCACATTCACAAGAGAAATTCCTGTGCAAATGTGCTTAATAGTTTAAATAAATATAAGGAGAAAACTTATTACAAATACTAGCAGCACAATGTTAAATCAGGATTAAGGCTTCTTGCCTTATCAGCTGAAATTCTGAAAAATTCAAGTGATTTGAACCCACCTCAGATGTACAGCTTAAAAACAATTGACGTGAAGCAATATTTCTAATACTAATACAGTTAGTGAAACCAGCAAAACAACCGATCCTGTAAACTCTGTATTAACTTAATTCTGAAAGAGTTTGTGTAATATCAGTGCTTTTTCATAAGCATACAGTTGATTGTATTAAGCAAAGTGATCTTGTTTTTTTGGATTTTCACTTGAAAAATATCTGCACAACTTTGAATTCATTTTTTAACAGTGAGGATCACATTTATTTGTAGAATAACTTCTATTTCTCTTGATATGACTGTTCAGTTTATAAACTCTTCAAGGCTGAGAATATTTCTTACATATATACAAGATATATATTATTGGCTGAACACAGAAAGCTATTTAACTTTAACAGAAACTAATATATATATGTGAAACATAAGGAATATGTGATGACTGTGTACATATAATATTAAGCTACTATATGCCTTCATTTCTTGGCACAGACATGCATAAACATACACACATGCAAAGTATCTTTCCTCTCTTCCTTTGTGTTTAGTTTACTTTAGCAATCTTCATATCTCCTTTGCTTAAGGATGTAACATAAACATAAAAATACAAATCATGCCAGAACACTGATTTCGATGCATCGAAGCATACAAAGTCATAATGAAATGGACTCCTCATACCTTACTATGGAAAAGCTCTTCCTAATGACCCAGGAGCCCTAGGCCATTGAGATGTCAATGCACACTATATTATCAGATTTATGTCATTCTGATAAGGTGGTCCATTTGAGCCTTTGAGCTAAAGCTAAGACATTAGGTGGAAGAAAGCAGCAATTTAAAGTTCCTAGTGTAAGGATTATTAGCAACTGGCAGGTGTCCAGTGTCATTACCAGGACACTGCTGTAGGCCAAATGCAACAACTGCCTGTTTTTTGCAGTGCCACAAACATGTATCTGTCTTGGCTCTAACCAATTTTATTGGTTATTTTATCTATTTATATTTATTTTATTATATCTATTTTATTTTGTTTTATTGGTATTTTATTTATCTAACCAGTTTTATTTTTAGCTTACATCTGCTTCCTAATGTCATGAGTTTTTCAGAACTGTTCTTGAAATTAGACTTCTTCAGCTTTCAGTTGTTTAGTCCAAATTCCAGGGAACTGCTTTCAGAACTCATGAAATACACTTTTTCTATTTCTATTTGTTGCAGCAATTGTACCTGTTGTTGTTTTGGATGAAGTTTTGGTTTTGTTTCTCCATATATTTAGTCTCTCAATGTCCTGTTTTCTTCTGCATTCTTAACAATATCTGGTAACCCAATATCTACACTATCAGTTTAGAAATGATTAGCAAAGAGACTGGTTTTGATTTACCATGTTCTTAAGGCCACATGCAAATGTCCATGCTTGAAACTGGATCTACCGAGAGCATCACAACCCTTATGTGGTATTGATTTTCATTTTGTAGATGGGGAAGAAAAATAAAGGAGTGTTCTCAGAACTAGTTTATATAATGGGAATAAGCTACTTGTGGGGTATACACTGAGACCTGTCAGTAAGGAATGCTCTCACATCTTCATCACTCAAGAGAAAAAATACTACATCTAGAAACTGCAGGCAACCTGTCAACTGCTAAATGCTGTCAAAGATCACAGGAAACAGAGGCTGAAACCTTCAGGAGAGTTTACAATCTCTTAAGAGCTTAATATAATGGAAAAACCACAATTTTAGAATGGCTCCTAATGAAACAAAGCAAACTTCAGTAATTGTTGAGCCAATTAATGTAACTGATTTTATGTATATTTATTTTTAAGAATTTCTTGATAATATAATAAAAAATACTATTAAATTTAATAGTGCCAGAGAATCCTCCTGGGTACAGAATAAAAGTCTGTCCCACTTTTTAACTATAACAATGACCCTTTGATATGTTTGTTGCCCAAGTTAAAATTTAGTGTTCCAGGCAATTCTTGAACAAGGTTTGTGAGTTAACAGAGGCCATGGAGAACTTGCAAAAGGTAGTTTGTAATTGCCCATCCTGTTTTGGAAAATAAGGTAACAAAGATACTGACAACTGTAGCAGTTGCCCTCACTTCCAGAAAAATATGCTGGAATTTTCTGGTGTCAACATAGCCACTGAACCTGTGAAAAATATGCTGGTAGCTGTCAGGTCACAAAGTATTCATAAGGAAAAAAATGAGGTGTTATCAAATTAAAAGTTAGCTTTGTGGTACTGTAGTGAAGGATTGGCTAATGAGAGATGAAGCTAAGTCTGTGTTTATTTGAGAAGAGAAAGCCTATATGAGGGGATGTCATATCCCTGCTTTGACCAGGAGTGTGCTATTAAGTTTTTGAGCTGCACCCTCAGGGCATCAAAGAGGCCTGAGATCCTCCCTAGGGTCACCCTGATTTTCCTGCTACCCTCCTCTTAGACAAGAATTTGTGCTAATTCTTGACACTCAGTTAATTTTTAACTCTTTGACTAAGTCATAAGAAAACTATTTCTAAGTAAGGAGATAAATCAATGTTGTAATAATGAAAGTGACTGAATTATGGTATAGATTTCCATTCAAATAGATAACAGAAACAGTCTTCCAAAACTGAACGGAGATCATACCATTCTAGTTCACCCTTGAAAGTGCTTGACTGTGTTTACTGCATCAATACCTGTTTTCTACAATCTACATTGAACTTCTTTTTCTGTGCTTTTCCTGATGCAGAGTATTTAAGAGACAAAGGAAACAGATAATGGCAGATAGGCATAAGGATGACATTTCTTCTAGTTCTGTTGGTGAGGAGTGCTAAATGTTGGAAGGGAGAGGAAACTTTAATATGCTGCCCAAACTCTAAATCCAGGAGTTCAGAGGCTGTGCCAGAGCTCAGCATCCATGGCATATGGTCTACAAAGCTATTCTAGGGTAAGGCTGTGCATTTCAATCTGTGTGCAAATGCATGAGTATATATTGGTATGTATATGTGTATATATTTACACACATACAAATGTATACATATATGTATATGTGTATTCATATGTTGTAGACAAACTGGTAAATATACATGAGTCAATAATTTTCTCATCAAATCCTTATAGCTTGCTAAACACCTTCTGTTCTGTGGAGTACTGCAAAAATCAGTGTGTCTAGGGCATCTCTTTTGATAGAGAAATTAATTAAACTTGGTAACAATATGGAAGGCATATAAGCACAATAAGCATTGTGACCCAGAGATTTTTATAAAAAATGTTTGAGTTTCATTCTGTAGATTTTTTTCCTCTCTACAACTTTGGACCAACCATATTTGAAAAAAAATAAAAGCTCCTACGAATAATGGAAGTAAACAAAGTGTAAATTAAACAAGCTTTACAACTCACTGAAGAAAAAATAATTCGAGAGCAACATTTTTAAAAAGTTAGTATTTTTATCATTTATTAAATTATGTGTCTTTTTTCCATGATTATATTATGTCCAGGAAATATCCCTAAGTTTTTTGGGGGTTTTTTGGGTTGTTTTGTTTTTGTTGCTTTTGTTTTGTTTTTTTTTGTTTTGTTTTGTGGTTTTTTGTTTGTTTGCTTGTTTTTTTCAGTTGAAACACTTCTAAAACTCTCTTTTCAAATCTTCCACATTCCCCTCTGGAGTAACAGTCAGGAACTCATGGCTCAGAATCAAGAGCAAAGTGTAGACAAATGAGTGATACCAGGGCTTAAACCACGGTTTTCATGAACAGATTGTCTAACATACTGGAATAATAATCTTCAGAGTCACTATGCTGGCTTGCAGGTTGCTGTTTTAAGTGGCTTTGATTATTATGTTGATTTGGCAGCAGTTCTGAAGTTGGAATTTGGGCTTCAGCACCCAGATATACTGCCTGAACTTATTTTAATTCTCCTGGATGGAGAGAAGCAACAGAAGAAATTCCTCTGGTTAAAGTTGAAGTTAAGACAACACGACTAGTTTAGTTTCAGAATTTGTTTCATGGAAAAAACTTACACCCCTAATCAACTCTCCAAGAGCAAAAAAAAAATCATCTGGTTAATTTATACGTAATAAAGTGTATTATAAAGCAACATGGATTGTTATTTATGAATCAAAGGGTGCTAATTTCTAAAAAAAACCCTCAGTATTAGAGTATTGTGACATAGGAAGCTGATTAGTGGACAAATTAATATCAGTGAGGCATGCAAGAACTAAGTGGGAAACATGGTTTTACAGAGAAACAGAGTGCAGGACATAAGGCATCATAAGAAAAAAAAATATTCAATGTCTCTAACACATCAGGTTCTCACCTCTGCAAGAATGACAGTCATTATCAGAATTTTCCCATTACATTAAATTAGTCCAGGAAGATGAATAATGTTTATGTTACTGTCTTTAAAAATGTGTATGGATGTTTATGGGCCATTTGGGCATCATGAAGGTCAGGAGGACTTGAAAACATCCATTTGAATGCTAAGTGATTTTATACTGAAACAAAACAGAATGATGTTGATCTGATTGGTTCCCATTTCATTTTTCACAGGAAGTGTTGACATGGATATATTATATCCATATATTTGACATGGATATATTATATCCATATATTGGTATGTATATGTGTATATATTTACACACATACAAATGTATACATATATGTATATGTGTATTCATATGTTGTAGACAAACTGGTAAATATACATGAGTCAATAATTTTCTCATCAAATCCTTATAGCTTGCTAAACACCTTCTGTTCTGTGGAGTACTGCAAAAATCAGTGTGTCTAGGACATCTCTTTGGCACAATCAATCAAAACAGACCATAACCTGATTTGCAGACACACAGAAATAGTTTACCATGTAATTGCTAAAAGGAAAGGTACTGAAGATATAGTTCACTGGCACAATAATAATGGCTAAAAAAGCCCACCAGAAAATGGTAAACAATAATAAAGGAATACATTGCTGTTTTGTGACTTTTAAAAATAATCTGCTGTTGTAGCTGGAGATTTGAAGGACAAAATATTTTTTTTTTTCCTTCTGTTACCCTGAAGTGAAGGGAAAGGCTTTGTTAATGCAAGCAGGTGGCTTACACATCCTAGTTATTATGCATAATCTATTATAAAAAGAGCAATAATCATTCTGTAAATTGAATATCACAAAAATAGAAAAGTTACAGTTAGAATCAGACAAAAATATCTTCTTCTACCAAGTACCTTTGGTGGGAAGTATCGACTTAACTGCACACTACCGATACGAATATCAAACTAAAAACATGATGACACATCAGATTGGTTGGCAATTAAGCACAAAGACCTTGCCATTGTATGTAAATGCTCTTAATATGAGCTGCATGAAGTGCCCACTGGCTAAATGTGATATATGATCTGCTCAGATTGAAATGGCATTGCCGAACAATTCACTAGCTCTGAACCTGATAAGAGTTTTCCTTTATTGTGGATATGAACATAAGTATATGTATTTGTCCTTAATCAAAATGTTAGTGTGATAATGAAGAAAAATGCAAATTCATAGTACTGAAATTACTGAGTTCTTCATCAGGGTGCCATCTTTAAATATGCACCCTGTATCTCTGTATAAAGGAACCACGGATCTAGCTAGATG
Organism: Poecile atricapillus; assembly: GCF_030490865.1. Taxonomy (NCBI): domain Eukaryota; kingdom Metazoa; phylum Chordata; class Aves; order Passeriformes; family Paridae; genus Poecile; species Poecile atricapillus. Next base: position 55,466,762 of record NC_081249.1, on the reverse strand, counting down.
GCAATGTCATTACAAATTACAAGAAGAATAAGAAAATGGTTGTACTGACAGTGATTAATAGACATAACCCACCATCTCAGAAAATGAAGCAATGTGCAATCATCTGCTCTGGAAAAAAATCATAACTTCTCTTAAAAAAATAGAATTTTGCATTTTTTTTCCCTAACACTTTTCCAAAATAAATGGAAAGTGGATGTGAACAAGAAAAGTAATATGTTTGGATCTGTATTAACTGATATGAATGAGAGAAAACATTACATGGTTAGCCTAAGGTATGTAAAACTTTCAAATAAATTGTGAAGTTTGATTTCAAATACACAGCAAAATGCATACATCTTCAGGTAAAAGAAAAAGTCAGATTAGATATAAGGGCTGAATATCCTTTCTTATACACAGTACAAAATGAATAGTAATTCCACAGATACAGATAGTGGAACTGTATAAAAAAACAGTAAAAAAACCACAAAACAGTACAAATAGGATCAGAATCATGCCTATAGTGCCTAAAAGCATAAACCAGCTGATAAGCTTGTTTAACATATGACAGGGCTAGAGGCAATTTGGAGTCTGTCAGCACTGCTCCCCCTGGAATATGCAAAATAGCTAGATGTTACTGCTCAAAGAACATTTTCCACAGCTTAGCATATGGTTTAAACTTTCCAAAAAGAATATGCCACATAACATACTGGATTTTCTGTTTTAACTTTCATGATTTAGCACGTGTTCATTGATATGAACATGTCTCTAACTAACTTAACCACCTAAATCCTATCTTCTTTGTGGTCAGTGAGTTACCTTCTGTTTATATCAGCAACAGGATTGGACCATGCAGTGCTTTCTGCAAGCAACATTGTTAGAAACAGAAAAGGCATTATCAAGGCTAAGAACATGTTTGATTCTGGATGTCTGTTTTTCCTGAAAAAAAAAATATAGCTAATTCTTTGCTGGGAAAATATTTTGAGTGTATTTTTGTCAGTGTTGTTAATGTAAAACCCTGTCCTTTCTTCTTTGGTCTAATCTAAATAACAGATTGATTAGTTCATGAGAAGTTACTTGAACATTTTTAGATTGCAATTTTATTTCACTTGGTTATATTTTATCTGTTTCTCTTATACCCTTTTCTCTCAATTAAACTATTAACAATTTTGTGTATATACACCCATTCTTTCAAATAAATTTAAAACAAAACAAAAACAAAAAACAAATCAAACCAATCCAAACCTAACAAACAAAAAAAAAAACCTCATCATAAAGTTATCATTTGAAATAAATTATTTTTAAGTAACCTGATTTTCTTTAAATTATATTTATTATCCATAAAGGGTCACAGGTGCATTTGCAGGTGCAGAAAAATACTCTCAAACTGAATCTTTAGTCACTTCATTCTTCATGACTATTTTCACAGATAAGGTGGAAGATATTTTCTGAATTGAAAGCATCCTTCATGCTAGCTCATATAGTTAAAACTGTCTGTTTTGAATTGTCGATTTCGAGAAAGAAGCAGAATGTAAAGGTAAGGAGTCTCTTGTCATGTTTCTGAAAGAGTTGTTTATTAAAAAAAAAAGATAAACAAAGAATTTCTGTAAATTAGAGTGATTAATATATTTATATCTTTGTATTTTCATTTTTCTCCAAATTCTGCCAAAAGAGCATTTCCTGGGATGGCATCTCTATTGCTAAAACATCTTGTGTACATCCTTTTAATTACACTTCTCAAAGACAGTCCTAATAGTTACCATCAAATCCTTACACAGTTGGTGACTTAGAGTACTCTGAGTGACAGATGGTATTCACCATGCCTTTTTGTTGGTTTTTTTTTAGACGAGAACTACAGAAAAGAAATTCTAGTGGGAAAAATCCAGAAAAGGAAAATCCTGCCTGTTTTGCATCTGCATTGAAATCATCTTAAGGGCCAACACTACATTTGTGTTAAATTAACAGGGGACATGAGCAAGCAGAACTGGGACCTAAAAATACTTCTATTAACAATAGCACTGAATATTCTTCTAAAATTACTTTCTTTTAAATCAGTACAATTTCCATTTCTGAATGCCTTATTCACTGACTAATACTCTCAGTTATTACAAACTGCACTGGGAGGTAAAAAATGTTTCTCTTGTAGTTACTTGAGCCATCACCTATACTTTTAAGCTATCTTCCTCTGATAGGCGTGTTTCTTCACACTAATGAAACTCTTCCCTTAAAAATCTCTCTACAGGACAGAATTTTTAACCAGTACTTCCTACACAGTTTTGAAACCTATTTTTTCAATTCAATCAGAATAACTATGAAAGCTTGAGCCTACATGGTTTCTGTTAAGTAATTTCCCCGTGCTCTAAAGCTAGGAAACAGGAAACTCTATTTAAAAGGATGTTTTTAAAAATAGAAGATCAATATTAGCTGTGCTCTAGCTAAAGAATAAAAAATTGCACAAATATTGTCACCATGCCCAGCTTTGTTCTCTTTAAGCTGTGGGAAATTAGTGTTTAACAATGACACAATCTATACTGCATGACAATCAGTTGTCCCTGTGTGGTGTAAATGCTAGACTGCCAAGATGATGCCTGCAGAAAACAAACAATCAAAAGTACTTCACAGCAAAAAGTAATGTAGAAGACATCAAAGGAATTTCTCCAGAAAGACTTATAATATTTACATCAGTAATTCTTAATTTCAGAATCGAGAGTGGACATCTCCATCTCAGAATACTGCTTCTGTTTGCTAACATAATTTCTAGGCCTATACAGTATTCTTCCCTGGTAGTTTGGTTTATTTAGTTTTGTTTTGCAAGAGAGAAATATACTTTTCACAAAATAAATTATTTAAATGAAGCAATCATCATAAACTAAAGAGAAAACCCAAAACTTCACTTTTCATTCTAGCATAAGTATCATCACTGTTGTATCTCAATTTCTGTCTAGAGATAGCAGTCAAAACTGCCTGCAGGTCTACAAGCTCAATTGTGAGTGTAACTCAATTTGTGGTGTTTCCAGATTGGTGAATTGCACCTTGAGATGTTGCTTTGATATTATGCACTCTGGGATTTTCTACTCATACAGATGGTTGTGGTTACCATAATGAAAGCCACTGAGAAATGTCTTTTGAATGTTTCTATCACTACAGCCAGGGAAGAAATTATAGCAGTGGTATAGGATGATAAACCTGAAAAATGGAGAAAAACTTGTCTTTTCTTGTAAAAATATATTTTAAAAAAGCATGTAAAACTAGGATGCAACAACAAAAAATATTTCTAAGTTCAGTGAAGAGTGAGACATATATTCACTGCAATTAAGTAGGAGTAATGTTTGACAAAGTCACTCATTCAGATGTGTTACAATATTATTTTAATCTAAACCAGCAGTGATTTCTATCCAAAAAATCCCTAAGATTTTAAGGAATCATTGTAAAAACCTCAGTCTGCATTTTGATAACTTTTTTAAGTACTATAGTAGGCCACTTGAGTGAAAATAGGTGCATTATATTCCAGCAATAAAAATACTGTATTCCAAGACATAATTAAGGAAACTTTTAAGTACAAAAAGCTGCTTGCATTTTACTGACATATAATAATGACAAATATTCCAATAAAAGTGGGGCAATAGAAATTAAATAATAATAGTTTAGTAGTTCATGCAAAAAAAAAAAAAAGAAGAAGGTTTTTTTTTCACTCTAAAGGTCTTCTGATTTTCCATCTACATAAGCTTTGTGGACAGAATGGTGTAAAACTTGTTTAATCTTCTAAAACAAAACTGTAGTTCACTATTATCTTTGAATAATATCTTTTATGCCTACAATAGTTTCCTTACCTTTAGCATACACCTTAGCTTTCAATTTAAAAAGCTCTTATTGCAATAACAGGACTCAGAAAAGAATGGAATTAAAAAGAGGAATCCTGGACTGAGAAGAAATATAGATAAAAAAAATAATAAGATTTTTGAAGTTTCACACTTTTCAATTATATTTTGGAAAAGAAAATTCAGGGATAAAAATTATGTTTTCCTGTTTTTTCATAACACATAAATCTGATGCAAAAATAAGAGCAATAAAACCAAATGAAAGTTATCAAGTGTTACCATACTGCATTGCACTGAAATGTCATAAACCCTTTTATAAAGACAAATTTCCCCTCAAGTGCAGTAATACAGTCAGACTGGAAAACAAAATGATCTTTGGTTTATATACTTCTTACCCTCAGAGGAAAAATACCAAAAGGAGTTCTGATGTTGTTCATAAAAGATAAAAACCTTCCAGAGGGGAAATTTCCTCTTTAGTGCTGGGGCAAGGTAGAATTGGAAAGCAATACGAGGAGTAATGGACAGAACAAAATGAAATCAGATTTTAGAAAAGAATACTTTGATGTGAGGATTTGCGGTTTTTTTCCACTTACAATATTATCATTTTATTTTCCAAGCCCTGACTTTTGCAGGATCCTGCTCTCTCTAGGGCAAGTGAAGTTTTTTGTTTTTGTTCCTGTGCTGATTCTGCAAGCTGGTATTGATTAGCTTACTAATGAAAAAGGCCTCAGGTGTAATCTGCAGAGGTTTATTTTGCTCTCTTTATCTCTTGGATAATGGTTATGACCCTGGAGTCATTCCAAATTCTGATACTTCTTTTGAAGATCATATCAATCACATAATTAAAGTGTGTTGCAACCACCTTAGTAAGTCTGCTAGACTGAAAGCCGTGATCTTTGAGCACTTGCTGAAAATCAGTGCCATACTGTTTCCACCCTGATTTGACCTGTGGATATTTTTTTAGCTGTTTTTTTCCTGAGATCTTTCAGTTATTGCTTGTAGCAGTCTGTAGCTATTACAAATCAACTAACAAGATTACTTTTTGTATTGAATTATGGTATTCATACACAGAAAGTTACTATAGTTTCCATTATGCATGCTAAAATACAATTTTGTTTCAAGATGACCTTAAAACTGCCATACTATTAATAAATATCCCAACAATTTTGGTAAGTGAAGCTCATGACAAGTAACAAAGGGAAGTACCTACTGAGAACAGTGATGTTTTATTAACCTTTTGAGAACAGATTCAGACAAGTAAGATATTTCATTGTCTTATCTGACCAACAGTGACATTATAGGCCAAGACATTCAGTGATGTGACAAAAGACCAATTGGAGAAGCGTGCCACTCCAAACAGGCAAAAAATAAGATTAGATAAACACTCTAAGAAGTCTTAATTAACACTGATGTCCTCCCACAGACAGCTACATTAAGTTATTTTCCATTGACACAGTTTTCCATAGTAATTGTTTTTGTAGAGACATTTCTAAAAAATGTTATGGTACTTAGTTACCATACTGACCCAAGTAACCATACTTAGTTACTTATGCTGACCCAAGCATCAAAACACCAGCATTACAGCCCTCTTTGCAGACATTTTATTGAGAAAAAAAAATAAAGGCATGTTTTATTTAGTGTTAGTTTTGCCCTCTAGGCAATGTAACAGTAATATTTGCTTGGCAAATATATTTCTATAAAGTTTACTTAAAACACTAAGTTGGCAAAATCACTGTGGATGCAAAACAATTAGAATTTCATTATGGTATTAATGAGGGAAACAAAATGGAAAGGGAAAGATCATTTGAGTAAGTAGTATTTTTCCTTCTCTCATTTATTTTCATTTCTCATATCTATTATCTCATGTTTTTCCATATGAGCTGATGACTGGAGAACTATTTCTCATACAGAAAACCTAAAAAATACCCAAAACACAGGTGTGATCATGAAACATGTACCCTGTCTGAGCAATACATGACACACCTTACCAGCATATTAATGGTAGGAGTGTTTGAGTCACAAAAGATGTTTGCAATCACAAAAGATGCTTTGGGATAGCAAAGATATCCACTATCTATTAGATGTAACGAAGGACATGCTTCCTTCTTTCTGGGATGAAGATGGACATGAGTGGCAATATTCTTTGTCATCTCAGAACTCTCAAAGGCACCACTGTGTGGGTAACTGAATTATGCTCTTAGCCACCTGGGTAAAATCTTAAATTTTCTTAAAGCTGGACATTCAACATAAGTTTAGGCACTGCAAATTATCTTGCCAGTTGTCCATCTATTTTCAGGCCTAAATCTGAGTGTTTCTGTGGGAGCTAGGTATTTGAGTACCTACTCTAGTCATTGGAGTAGTTGGCCAAGACAGCCAATGAAGGTGAGAAGGCATGTCAGCTCAGCACCTCAGAACAAGATTTGGCCTGAACACAGGTAATTACTACCATTTGAAATGTCTTAGAGTATCCAAGATCTCAACTATTGATGAACAAATATGACAGAATCTAAAGAAAGGAAAGTTTATGAAATTTATTTATGGTCCCAGATATGTACTAGCTATCTTACTACTTATATTGAGTGCTATAGAATATTTTTTGGGGATTGTGTTTTTGCTTCAACTATAAACTATTTTTATTATATCCCTTTGCACATATAGAGAAATTAGTCTGATGAACTATTTATATTTTAAGATATAAGATATATGGAATTTATTATGTTAATATGGTTTCAATACATACTATAAATATAAAATTTAAAGTAATTTATATTTTTAGAGAATCTTAAATCAAAACTTTCATTAAGCAATTTAACTGCTTATGCAATATGCCATCAGGCACTGTTCTGAGCTAAAGATAGGCCTGGAATGTTGAAGTAAGTATAACATACTTTTGACTCAGTCTGCAGTTACCTAACAATAGCTGAAAGGAAATGTTTAAACTATTACATTCAAAAGACTGAGAATATTATTTTGTATTTCTTGACTTTTACTCAGAATCACAGAGTACAATGCTCAGAATCTAAATCTATGACAAAAATGTTGAAAGAAAATTCCACATTATTTTTATTCAAGCACTGGACAGAGTACACAATACACGCAGTCAAATTGGCTAATTAAAAAATATGACTTTTTTTTTTTTTTATACTTTTTAAAGTTTAATTTCTTCTATCTTACCTTAATTACCTAGAGTTTCCTTAGAGACATACAAAGACATACAAAAAAGACAAACTGAGGAAAAACAGAAGGGGCAAAACATAGACAGATTTATCTTCTAAACACAACCTAAAAGCTTTTTTCTTAGAATAGTGTTATAAAAGACCAAAAGGCAAAGAAGGAAGAGTGGCATCATGATTCTAATATGGCACCTTTGATTTAAAATCATCCTTTAGACTACTTTCTGGATAATTTGTTAGACAACCCTCAAGAGAAGCTTCCATTATTTGCTATCACATACAAGCTTTTTAGAAACATGTTTGAATTTAATTTCTTTAGTCACTTTGTGATTATAGTAGTGACATTGATAAACTATGTCCTTGGCAGACAACAGTGATGATCAAGGTGCTTTTTTTTCTTGACAATTTATCATATTACAACACTCTCTGGAAATGACAAGTTATTTTTTTTTTGTTCCCTAAACTTTGTAGTGTTTGTTGCAAACATTAACTTTTGTAATAAACAGTTGATTTAAACTATTGATTCCTATTTTTCAACAAACATTTATTATACCTGTACCACTGGTTTTCAACTAAACACTTACATGCTGCCCATTAATTTTACTTTAGTGTGTAGAAATATCACATAGGATATGGTATATAGAATTCATTAAGTTCATAGTCTGCACCCAAGAAAAGGACCCCACTCTACACAATTTTCTTTCACAGGCAAATGAAACCTCAAACTATCATATTTGATGAATAAAAATTAGACAATGCTTAAAAAAATTATGAGTCAAAGAATTCTCAGAATCAAGGCAGCCTTTGTGCAGACAATTCAAGAAACTCTTCTTGTTTCTCATGTACCCAGAAGATTTTAATATATATTGTGATTAAATAGGTAATAATTTTGGATTAAATGTTAAGGCAGGTAGAATATCTATTAATGAATGCACCATAGATTTAGCATCTTTGACAATAAGTACAACATTCATGGGAATTACATAAAATTCATATTTTTTACTTGGCTAAACCACAACATTAAAAATTTTTATGCATAACAAATTTAGAGAACTATTTGATTTCTCTATACTTTCTCAGAGAAAATTTTCACTTCATTGTTATAGCTGATGGGGTGTATTTGCCATTAAATCTTTATAATCACAAATCAAATTAATTTAAATAATGTATAGCAAAATACTTCCTCTTTCAGCTGAAGTGATTTCTCCTTAACTATGAAGAAAATGTGCCTTTATACACTTTTTACCTTGACAAATGGCCTCAACCACTTATCTGCTCACTCAACCATCCTTCAACATAGACCTTTCACTTATTGTAGCACAAATAGTGTTTGAGAATTGCTGCATTCACATTTGTTGTCTCATGGTCATGCGTGCTTCATAAACAACTTGTTCTGAACCTTAGGAACTCTCTGAATAATTTATATTCCTCTTTTCCCTAAAGAAATTTCTATAACAAGAAACATATTGTCTCCTTTAGTGTTTTCAGATCATCTCCATTTGCTGGGGGGTAGTTTATGGGCAAGTGGTTTGTGACAGCTCTTAAGACAGTAGGAAAAGAAAATATTATTTCTCTTTTATTCCTGCTTACAAGCTCTCTCTCTGCAACTGAAACGAAAATAAAAAGGAAAGCATGTAAGCAAACAAACAAGTAAAGAAGACAAAAAGATGTCATAATCTTTCTTGGGTGATTTGTAACAATTTTTTACTTAGAGAAATTTATGTCCCCTGTGATGGTTTAGCACAGTTTCTGGACACCAAAACGTGTAGGGGAGTTTTATATTTCCAGATTTACAATATTTTGGTTTTTTTTCCCTGTAAGAAAAAAAGTATATGAAATCATAATGTAGATCTTCAATGCCCGGGGCTAAAAGCTCTTGAAAAGTCCTTCCTCTCATGCATGGTCTCATTCAAATAACCTTTATATATTTTGGGGTAAAATTCTCCTCTAGTCAAGGTCCCTAAAAATAAGGTTTTCTACTACTCATTTTCTCCTTAAGGTCTTCAAGTAAGTGCAGCAACATCAAATACAGATGTAAGTACCTGAAGAGGGATCAGTTTGTCTCTACACAAGCGATGATTTCTTGTGCATAAGAAAGTTCTTAGGACTTGACCCCTATTAGATTTTACTCTGTGCTGGATTAGAGATTGTCATTAGCTTTAACTGTTTAGCCTTAATGCCTTCAATAATTTATCAATTTATTGCTTATTTTTCTGTGACACCTAGCTTTCATGAGTAATTGGTATTCTAACTACTCTTTACTGGGTTTATTATTTAGTTATTCAGAAATGTCTATTGGCCTGATGGTAGTTTGATGTGATGCATTTTAGGGATGAATTGTATTTGCTGACTGAAAAATGCAGTTGTCTGAAAATATCACATCAAAATACATATAGGTTTATTTGACTTTATTTTTTCTTTGAGGAATATTGAACTTTTTTTTCTCTGTCAATGGATTCAACAAGTGGTTGCTTAAGATAATGGGCATGAAAATCTTCATAGGTTAAAATTATACACCAGGTTGCTTTTGAAGCAGCACAAAGATAGGGAAAGAATCAGCTCAAAAATCACCTCACATGTGTGATTGTGCACAGTACTTACAATAGTTTTGTTTGCTTCTAAATTTAGTGCTTTCTTTGTATGTCACGTTTTTTAAAACTTAGCATTCAAAAATTCCACTTTTGACAACATGTATTTCTTTACACTGAGATGAGTAGGAAGGATGAGGCAGTGAGGAATTCAAGGCTGAGAACCAGCGCCTTATTGACGGTACATTGTACAGTGGCTCATAAGACAATTTGAGTCTGACTTTGATGGAAAAGCCATGTCATAGCAGGAAAAATCTGAAGGTGTGTAAGGAAAAGATGTTACTATTTCATGGAATTAAAAAAATGCTTTTTTCTTAATAAATCAGAGTACTTGTGCAACATAGGGTGTTTTGAGAAGTTGAGCTAGAAGTCAGAAATCGAATCTGCCTTTACAAGGCTTTTGAGAGACTTGAAAACTTGAAAGGCCTTGCAGGAAAACTCCTCAACATGTGCATACAGAAAGCTAAGACATACACAACTGATAATAACAAAAAGTGAATCAGGGGCTAATATGGACTCTATCTAATTAATGGAGGAAACTAAGTAGTCTGAAACTAGCAGATTATATAATCTGAGTAGTCCCAGTTGATGGGGGAAAAAAAAAAAAGGAAAGCAAGTCTTGGAGAAAATACAGTGTTTCTGTTGATGGTAGAGTCAACTTGGACTGGGAATTTAAAGGCAGTCTTACCCGTCTGCATTTCACCAATTCTGTAGCAATAAGAAAACAGTCATATAGTGTATAGCTTTGAAAAACCCAACCCAGCACAAAAAAGAGAACCAAATACATACTGTTTCCATTCTGGCATAAATTGCCTGGTTTTGTAGGCCTGCTTTGGATTCTGTATGCTATTCTTATAATTCAGTCCTGTGGTGTTTAAATGACAGAACTACTGAAAATGAGGATTAAAAGGCATGACCTGATTAATTTCAGCATGATTCTCAAGGTACCTTGATCCAAGTTAGATCAAGATACCTGTGAACTTATTTATAAATGAACTTTTTAAATTTCCAAGAATGATCAACGTATCTGAATATGTTATTCCTATCACTGTGATTTTTTCCTACTATGCAATAAAAATTTATTTTGTTGCAGCCTGTTATTTCCACTATGAATACCTGAATTAAGTCAGCTTTGATTCTCTCTGTAATCACTTTGTTAGGTAGGGGAAGGCTGCAATTATACTTTTTTTCTGAGCTTTCCCTTCTCAAAATTAAACAAACCAAATTTCTTCAGCCTTTCCCAGTACATAATTTGGTCTGGAGCCCTCACTGCATTAATGGTTTGTTTTCAGGCTTTCTCAGGTATGTCAATCTCTACATTACATGGGGAAGCTGAATCCTGGATGAAGCATTACAAATGCAACTTCACCAGAGCTGAGGACAGGTGACTTATCTCTCAACCTGTTTGCACTAAATTTTTAATTGTCATTTGGGCCTCATTTCCTTTTTTCAAAAGTCTGATGCTCTGTCTAAGCAGCAAGATTTCACATTTGTCTTTGCTGGAATTCATGATGTTTCTGTTAACCCAATCCTCCATTTTTTGAGGTACCTCTGAATGGCAGCCCTGATCTCCAGCACACTAGTTATTCCCTCTAGTTTGGCTTTGTTCACAGATGTAATGATGATGTATTTTTTCCCATTCTGTTATTCCATATTCCATATTCCATACATATTCCAAACTGTTGATGAAGAGATTAAACAGTGTTAATTCCAGTTCTTACCCAAACATGACATTCATGGCTCACTACTGGTTAAGACTTCAAAACCATGAACCTTGTAGTCCACCCATCCAATCCTTATTTGTTCAGTTTTACTAGGTTACTGTGTCAAAGCCTTAGTAAAGTCAAGGTAAATTATATACACTACTCCCTTTAGATAATCATTTTATCACAAAAAGAAAGAAGGTTTATCTAGCAGGATTTACCATTTCTCACTATTTCTCACTTTTCCTTTGTATCTTCTCTAAGAATTTACCTCCTAATTTTCCCTATGACTGGCATAAATCTGAATTATCTGTTAAATCAGATGGTTTAAAATGTGAAAATAAATTTCTCATTAAATAAATTTGCAGACTGTGTTCCTGACATAAGTGGAATTATCAAACTGTACAAGATGAATGTCACAGAAAACCAGAAAATTTAACACAATAATTTTATACCGGCATAAATTGTGACACAACTTTAACATACTCAGCATGAGAGAAAATGTCAGTCTTCATAACCAGCTGCCTCAAGTAGCCCTCCTAAAAACAACCTGGGAAACACCTTGGACACTACAATTAGGATAGTAATAGAATCATAAATCAACAAGAAATAGCTACCATTCCATCTGAAGAATCTCATATCGCATTTGACTTTTGCACAGGCCTTAACATTGACATCAAGAGGAGCCCTGGAAGCATGTACTTGGTTTCACAACAGATATTCAGGTACAATTCCACTTCTTCTTCACTGTTTTTTTTTTTAGCATCTTACTCCTCTCTGTACCATAGTAACCTGACCTGTCCTTCTTTGAACAACAGGGATCAGTATGTAAAAGTATGCCTGAATAGCTGCAGAACAGGAAAGAACATCTTTGCTTCTTTAACTGTGATAATCTCCCAAAAGGGCTGGAAACACAACTGGAAACTGTTTCAGAAGCTTACTATTAATAAATGTGAGCTGGTCTTATGGTTTTTGTTCTGTTTGAAAAGCATGTCTTTATGTTTTTTGTGAAGGTGGTGTGAGATTTTTACAGTAACAGCTTGCAAAACAATTTTTTAGAGTCTATTGGGATAAAAGCACTGACACTAAATTCACCTGCATGCTTCAGAAAGTAAACAGTTGCATAGCTTGATGTGGTTCATATCTCTTCAGGTCACCAGTTCACTATGAAATTCTCTCAACATACTACACATTTAAAGAGCCCTATTCATTCAGTATTTTTTACTCTGGAAATAATCATTATGCATTATGGCAGGTGTCAATATAATTCTAAAAGATGTAAAAGGCAACCTGCTTATGAAAAAGATGGAAATGTAGGTCAGGACATTTCTTAGAAGTCAGCTTTTTTTTTTTTTTTTTTTTGGTACAGCTATTATACAGTATTAAAGATAATAGTTCTGACAATCAGATAGGGATATTTCTCTTAGGCTGCTTTGCTAAAATTTTTGACATACCTGATTTTCAATAATTTTAATAATTTGGACTCCATACTTAGGACAATCCACATTCAGAAAGAGTGCTAACATTTTAATTCCAGCACAATTGTCAGCTCCTTTTGTGTCCCACTGTAAATGATTAAGGCAGAAATTTGTTGCTTGAACCGTAGTGCTAAAAGTCAACTGGTTGTCTGGTTGAACATAAAACACTTGCACCTAATTTTCATTATTCCTAGAATAGCCAAAAAGGAAAAAGATAAACTTTTTATAATCAACTGGGTTTTTTGTTTTTTTTTTTCCTGACGAAGGAAGGGTTTAATAAAAGTAGCAATACAGTCATAATTACAATAATTAGGTAAAAATGTTTTGAACTAAAGCCATATTTGAGCCACCAGCAAAACAATATTTAATCCAAATCTTCACTTTTAAACCAAGTGGTATAGAAAAAGTTAGCAATTTTTTGAAAGGTACACTTACACTATTCTCTGATTGCAAGAACTTAAGGTTTTGAGTCAGGGGACAATTTTTTGCTATTCCATTACCAATCTGCTTAAGCACATCCTGTCAGAAATATATTTCTTAAAATAACCCAAAATCTAACTTCAGTGTGGTTAAAATCAACAGAAATGCCTGCTAAACTCTCCAAAATTTTGTTTTCATTAAGCATTTTAAACCTATGGCAAAGGACAGAAATTCTGTTTAGTACTCTAGAAACTGAGGGTTGGATTTAACTGACTTTGTAGGATACTCACTGGGAAAAATGCAGCTTTGCATAAAAGGTCCTGGGATCCTGGTGGAAAGTGTGTTGAACATATATCAGTAGAGTAGCCTTGCATCAGATATATTGCACTGTATTACCATGAATGAAGCCATCAGGTCAAAGGTAATGATTATTCCCCTCTATTTGGCACTTGTGAGGTCACATCTGGACTGCTGTGTCCCATTTTAGGATCTTCATGGAATGAAGACTTTGGAAGAGGGATGCAGATGTGAGGAGAAGGTGAGAAAATTTGGTTTGCTCATTTTTGAAAGAATAAGACTTTTTGCCTGCATCTGATTAGGGGATACAAAGATGGAGCCAGATTTCCTAGATACACACAATGAAGGTCATGGAAAAAAGCTGGAAAGTGGGAAGGTCTGAGTCACTATAAGGACAAGATAAAAAGTTGTTGAACACTAGAAAATGTTACTCAAAGAGTTTTTGGAGTATCCAGTCTTGAAGACATTCGAAAGTTAAAGAGTTCTTGAGCGATTTAATATAAGCAGACCATATACCTCCATTTCAAAACAAGGGATGACAATGTGTCCTCTGGATATTACTTTTTGTATATTTCTGTGATTTGGTTGTTAACCTTATGGGGGAGTGCAGTAGTTACTTTTCATGGAACCATAGAATTGTAGAGCAGCCCAGATTGGAAGGGATCTTGAGAGCTCATCTGGTTCAACTTTTTGTGTGAACTGGAATCTAGATGAGGTTACCTAGCTCCACCATGCAATTGCATGCTGAAACTCTCCAGCAATGAGAAAAATACCATGCCCCTGGGGAGGTGGTTCCTAGGAATTGATTTTTATCACTGTAAATAAATTCCTTTCTTATATAAGAATGAAGTCTCTCCCAGTGTAACTTGTAGCTGCTGTCCCTTGTCTTCTCCGTGTGGCTTTTTATGAAGAGAGAGAATGATCTTTCTGTTTGTAGCTGCCCTTAAATTTTGTAATACTTTGATTAAGTCCTCCCCTGAGTTCTCCAAGGAGAAGAGACCGAGCTCTTTCAGGTTTTTCCTCACAGAGCAGGCTCTCTAGACCTCTAATCACTCATGCAGTCCCATTCTCAAACATCATAGAAGTAATTTCAGATGCCTCATCAAAGATGATGTGGTATTTGGACTCCCAAATGGAAAAATATTCAGTCTTGAAAAGGTCTGAAGTAAATCGCTATCACTTAGATTCTAAGCACCTACTTGATCCACTGAAGCTCTTATTATCCCAAAAGAGATGGCTATTCTGATATAACCAGAGAAAAGGTTATTTATATTCTGCTCCCCTGTGAGTCTGCATACTTGGTGTTTCATGAACTGAGTGCTTGCACTTTGGTAAAGGCAGTGTCTAAACCATGTTACCAAAGGAGATGGTCTGAATGCACTTTGTCTTCTAAGTCCAGGGGAATAAAATATCCTTTAGTACTAGCAAATGACCTCTGATGACAGTGGTTCATTTTGGTTCATTGCATTGGTATGGCTCATCTTTATTTTCTGTTAGAATCTTGTCTTGTACAATTCATGAGAGAATATCCTGAATGTTTTCTCTTCCAGTACATGCTGAAATCAGTTTAAATCTTCTATTGTCTTTGGTAGGCCTTGGAGAAAGCTTTGGGAAGCCATTCTTAGAAAAAACCCTTCGACCGCTCAGCTACTATATGCAATTGTGTTTCTTTGTCTTACTGTGACAATGAAGGAAATTAATTTTTCAAAGGTATTTGTGCAATAAGAATACATGCATTGACAATTTAAGCATGAAATAGTATTGGGTCATTATCAGTGACAGAGACAAGACAGAAAGATTTTGCATAGCATTGAATTTTAAAGAAAATTAAACCAATAAAAGGGGAAAAGGAGAAAAGATAATTTCCCCAACTACCTGAAAGAATATTTATAAATTCTGGTACAACACCTACAAGGAGAAGTCTATTAAGTTAACAATATTCAAATTATATATGTTACTGGACAAAAATAATTTGTTTTAATTTTGCATCAGATAAACCTCACAAGGATCAAAATGAAGCCATGTAAAATAAAAATTTATTTACTCTGCAGTTTCACCAAATTTAGTGCAAGTATAGTAATTAGCCTGTTTTGTTACAACATTTGTGAAACATATATTCATCCTTGTGTCTCTGCATTGCACTTGCTAGATTTTTGTCATGTTAAAATACTATAGCCTGATTGCCAGATACAAACAGCATCATTAGTGAAATCTGAAGTTCTATTTTTCATTGATGTGTACAGATTTCAAAATATTAATTCACTGAACAGATTATTAAGATATTTTTAGTATGCTTACATAATATAAACCATAGTATCCCTTGGGCTTGCTTCTGGTCCAAAATAGAATATCCTTTTATATCAGGACTTTTTGTTGTCTATTGTATGGGTTTGTTGTTCCATCTGCCACAAAACTTTTTAATTTTTGTGGTGATTAAATATCTCCATTCTTAAAAAAAAAAGGGATTTATTTTTAATTTATGCATTTTTATCTTCCAGAACTTGGTCTGCATCAAATCTTTATCTGTTATACAGATGAAATCACAGTCCATCTCTGCTTCTGACAGTCATTTAAACATTGCAATCACCTTACTTGCAACTTCTTTCTGCATACTTGCAGCTCTCTTCAAGTCTCTCATCTTGAATGGCGGACATCGACTCCGTTGATCAAAATTTGATATCCAAGAATGCGGAATGTCAAGGTTTGTATTTGTTCTATCAGCCACTGGAACTCAGTGAAAGTTCCTCTTTTAGTCATTGTCACTGTGATCAACCTGGCCTTTCTAGAATCACTGATTCCACATAGATAGAGATCTCACACAGAAAGTGTATCTTAATTCTTTGCCACTTATATTTCTTCATCATAAAATATTATTGTTATGTCTCCCTAGTATACTATGCAATCCAGGTATTTCCCTACAAGTAACTTCTTTCTTAGTGTTAAAGTCACTTAGTCTTTGTCATTGATGATTTGTTATTTTCTTACAAATAACTAATGACATAGAGTAAGACAAGAGCTGATGTCGTGGTTTTGAACTAGTAATTAACAAAAAAAGGGGAAAAATGAATTACTTATTTCTTGCTGTGAGATATGGATTAAAACAAGAGCAAACCAGGCATAAAACTTAAAAGGAATAAAGAAAGTTTATTGACAAACTACAAGAATAAGAACACCAGAATAAACTTTTAGAAAAAACTTTTTCATTTCTCACTGCCCATCATTCTTTTGTTCAAATGACAACAGAGACAAAAACTTTAGAATTTTGATGGTTTAAACAATCCTAATTCCTTCTATAGTCTTTTCCTCAGTTTCTGTAGAGAAACAGAAGTTCCTTTCTGTTAATTTATGGAGTTTCTCACAAGAAAACTATTTTTGTTATAGTTTTCCGTTTCCCTGATATCAGCTGCCCAGAGCTGCTGCTATCAAAGCCCACCCCTCCCATTCCACATCACTCTGAAATGTGTTATGGGTCATTAGTTTAGGGATAGCATTTTTAAGGATAAGTTATTCAAAGGTAAAAAGTATTTTTCATCTGTTTCTGTGAGCTTCACTAGAAAACAGTTTTCTCATTGCCTCTCAAGGCTTCAAATTTCCCAGCACTTCACTATACCATAATTACTCTACTTTTTACTCAAATTTACACTTTGAACACTCTATTCCTCCCCATACTTTATCATGAATTAAAGGAGTTCTTTTCAGGACTTCATTGTCCATCCCCATAGTTTTAACAGAAAGATATTTCAGCTTAATTAAAGCATCTTCTTAATTCTCTACCTTTCTTGAAGCTTTTTTTTCTTTCTTGTCACTGGTAGTTTATAAAGTCTCTTTTCATGTTGATCACTCTCCTTTTCTCTCTCTAGATAAAAAGATTAATCTGCAAGTCTCATCTGGGTAATGAAAGAGTTAAAATCTTGCCCAGGCTTTTGTAGATGGTTCGGTGATCTCTGCCGAACAGGAGCTGGAGCTGTCTGCGATGAAAAGTTCCTCATGGTTGCTCTGGAGAGTGTAGTCGCCGCCCCAGCCTGCTGCAGGTCCAGAGCCTCTCTCCTTCTTCACTCCGCAGTTTCTGGTGAATTTAGTTACAGCAAAACCTGCAGCCGAGCCAGAGACTGGGCCGGGCCAAGCCCCCCGCAGGCCCCATCTCCCGGCCGGGAGATGGGGCAGGCCCAGAGCCCCTCTCCTTTTTTACTCGGCAGTTTTCTGGTAAATTCTATCACAGCAAAACCTGCAGCTAAGCCAGGAACCGGCCTGGCCCAGCTTGGCCCAGGGCAAGCCCCCCGCAGGCCCCATCTCCCAGCCGGGAGACGAGAGACGCGGCAGGCCCAGCCCAGCCCCCCCCCGGCCGCATGGCCTGGGCAGGGAACCGGAGGCCAGCCGGAGCTCCGCTACCTTTCACAGCCAAGCAACAAAGAGAACAACAGACTTCTGGTTGTACACTTTAAGGTGGGGTTCACAAGTTGATCTCACTTTTCAATGGCTCAAACTGCTGTCAATTCTCAGCAATGACCGATAACTGGTCAGGAGAAAAGACTCCCAGGAGTCCCCAGCAACTTTAACTTTCTTAAAGGGAAAGTAACCCCATGACAGCTGATTATGACATGGCACCAAAATATGTTTTAAATATGTTAATATTTGACTTTATGAGAATTTTCTGATGCCTGTTCTTTAATCCATTTATTTTACATGAAGTTTTATCAGTCAAATTTATTCATTAAATTCATACCTTTTATCATGTTAAATGCTTTACAAAAAAAAAGTAGGTGTACTACATGAGTGATATTATCTAAATTAACTTCAAATATCCAAGCAAACATAAGTTGTTTAATTCACATTGATTAGGTGATGTTTGCCTCACTTAATTATTTATTTACTCCAACTTCAGTCATTCTATTATTTAATATCAATAATTTATAGACAGCACCTTTCAACCCAGCATCTCTCCTATTACTTATATATGAATTTTAATGGTGTAGCAAAAGAGCAAAAAGAAAAGGGAAACACCTAGGGAAACTTAGAGTATGACAATGGGAGCTAGGAGTCCCAAGTGTTATCCTTTCTATGGCTGGTTCTGTGACTGAGAGGTCATTCAGACAGTCTTTCTTATTTATAAATAACAATACATACTGAAAAGAATAGGCCTTTTGAGCTTGAAAATTTAACTTTCTTCAATTATGTTTTTATTTAACATACAAGCAATTTTTTTGTATTCAAAGATTATTCACATTGTAATTTACAGCTGTTATGGTATTTATACCTACTATGAATAGGCTTTCAGTGTTCAGAGGAGTATTTTCAGAAGGACTGGTGTTCACTGTTAATTAGTTGTATACCATGCCAAATGGACAAAAAGCAAATGCAGGACTATGGGAAAATAAAAGATTTATTCTCCGTGAAAAAATGGACTATCATAGGAATGGAGAAGGAAGCAGAAACAGTGAATAAAGACATTTTTGTCCATGAACAGTATCCATTACAAGTTTACTTCTTTTGTGAAGAAAGCCTATCACCTTTCCCAAAGTTTGATAGAGAATCAGAAACTCTAATAAACTTGACTAAGTAGAGTGCTTTTAAAATTAAGACATTTTATAGTTAATGTTTTTCTAAGTTTTGAACACTTTCATTTGTTATTAAATATAAAATCAAAATAAATATTAAAGTAATTTTTTCAAGAATAAATAATTTCTAAGAGAAAAAATTGAATAGGTGAAATTAGGAAGAAAAATATGATTAGTTTTTCCAAGTTAAAATAATCCATAATTTTATGAAACAATAAAAATCCCTCCAAAGTAGATAAATAAAGTATTTCTATTCTCTAAATCTGTGTTTTTCATGAGAAAAGTGACTTCAATGAAAAAAAGTGACACATCAACCAAGAAAATGCATCGTAGAAAATCTTTGATAGACTTCCAATTATTTCAAAGTAAATTTTCATGATGTTGGTAAGGATTTTTAGTAAAGCGTAAACAAAACAAACACACTGTGTCAAATGGTTAGTAAAAAAAATAAAATTTACATAATGCATGGAAAACTGCATGATTGGTATTATCAACAGAAGCTTAAAAACATACTGGTGAAGAAAAGTTAATGAATATCTAGGATATGATAAATATTGTTCTGAGACACACAGTGAGAAAAACAAAAACAGATTTAATATATATTGCTTTTATAACTATATACATTTAACAAGAGATAAGTCCTTGAAATAGCCTACAAAAAGTTTTTCAAAAGAAATTGAGGAAAAAATAGTTTAAAAGAAGGAAATGTGGTTACTTCTAAATATTAGTATCAGTCATGGTGATCCAGGTGCATTAATACTGCCTAAAATTATTTAACTAGAGATGATCAGGAATGCATGCGCTTGAAGTGGCTATTTTTTAAAAAAAAATTTTTTTAAGAATAAACTTTAGAAATAGCTAAATGAGCATTGAAAAGATTTAATTATCTAATGAGTTAAATAGACTTTGGAAATATCTTTTAATTCAGCATAATAGCTTTATGAGATATAAATAGATATGAGAGCATAAAAAAGTATTAATTATATTTTTTGGTGTTTTAGAAGTTCCTCTGACTGTCTTTTTTTTATTGTGTTTTCTCAATTGTTTTATGTTTCAAAAGAAACTCAACATTTTAACAATTGAAATTTAATTCTTTCCCTACTTTACTACAGCTAAAAATTGTGAAGAATTTGCTTGGTAGATGTAATGCACGCACTTTTCACTTTCTTTCTTATGGATTTCATAAATTTTATGCCTTAAGCTAGTGAAGCCCACAAAATAACCTTCCAAAGTATTCAATCAAATCTTCACTTCTCGTGTGTGTCTTCTGAATGATGGTACTATGAATTCATATAGATTTGATCAGCCTTCAGTAAAATTCACTCAGACCTGTTAATGAATGTCATTTAGAGTTAGATGTTATGTGAGAATAACAGGCATTACATGAAAAATATTTTTTTAGGGTTTCAACAGCCAAATATTATTTCCCTTCTATCTGCAACTCCCCAGTCAAATGTAAGTATTTCCTTTTCTCTGTGTCATGCTGTTCTCTGAGTAGGAACTGTGAGTTCTCCTTGGCCTCTTCCATAAAGAGTCTGGAACGACATGTGTTCAGCTGTGGGATTTTGCATTCATGCCAAGCATGCCCACACTCCTTCAAGCCTGCAGACTTACAGGTTTGGGTCTGCTATGAGGACTCTAGCTGAGGACTGAAAGTGAGGGGTTTGGGAAAGGAAAGGAGCAGTAATCTATTGAAGTCCTTTGGCTGCTCTTGATGGTTTTATACTTATTTTATTAAAGAGAAATTCTTAGGGTGAAAAAGAACACTAAAATAAAGACCCTTGTTCCTATTAGGTTTTAATCAGTTGTGGTGTTGGGATTTATTACAGGGATTTGGTTTTCTCCCTTTGTTGGGGAATATTAGTACAAATTTTTTACCTATATAGAAATTTGGGAAGAAGTTAATATTTATCTAAAGAACCATTTCTTCAATCTGAAAAAAAAAAAAAAAAAAAGAAACATATCCTTTTGATAATATGTGAATACCTTTTTCATGTAACCCCTAGTAAAAGTTATTGGGAAATTCTCTCCTATTGTATATATAAAACCCCAAATCATAATTTCTGTTGTAGTCCCACATCTAATGCAAACATTGTGTATTTCTTAAAAAATAAAAAAATAAAAAAATACTCCTGTACTATAGCAAACACAGCAGCATCATGCCACAAGGATCCAGCCAAATTCTGTTGTTGCCTGTTAAATTCTGTAGAGTGAAATCTTCCTACTTTCCATTTCTTTTCTGAAAATAAGCTCCCAGATCAAAATATCAGGGCTTAAATCTACCACAGTTTGATTGAGGTTTTCCTTCTCTTTGCTTCCATTTTGCTGCCATGCTCAAAACACAAAACTTTGGAACTTTTTTTGACCTTAATATAAATAACAAAGATCACTGACCTGTAGTCTGCTCTTCTCCCTTTATCAACATTAATGGAAAGCGGGGGAGGGAAAGGGAAAATGCATGCTGTTACCTATTATCTTTACAAATGACTTGCTAGCCTTTTATTTGTCTTCTTGTGCTTCAAACACTCAAAGGATATTTTCCGAATTTCACTAGATAAAGGTTCAATCCTGAGATGACTTGACAAGCTGCATCTTCCTTAAGAGATTTTGACATGATATTAAGCCATAGTTACAAGCCAATACTTGAATGTGGAGCCCTGGGGAAATCTTTCCAAAGTGGAACACAACATTTACAGCAGGAGGCAGGTGTCTGCACCACTGAAGCAAACAACAATATGATATATTTAGTATCGAAAATGGAAGCAAAACTACTGTCTCTTTACCACTGGGGAAAATGGAAGAGGTTGAATGAGAAAAAAAGCATCCTTTTCAGCTCTAGAGAATTTTAATTTACTGACAGAATGAAATATAGTCTCATCACGGCAGGTGCAGCAAGTGCCAGGTGCTGTTCACAATATTGTCTTTGAATTTATGTGTTTTCGAAACACTGAGAGGATGTGAAGCAGCTGCAATGGCCATGTGGAGAGAAAGCAAAGAGCTTTTAATTAGCAATAAGAGGGCTGTTAATTTCTTTTAGGAGCCGACTTTGCTTTGCAGTTATATCAGAACCTCAGCAGGAACTCTGTGCAGCCCCAAACACACAAAGAAAATCAAGTAAGCCATGTGCTACAGCAGATTTAAAGCAGGAGTGAAATAAGGCTCTGGCTGTCAGCAAAAGAAATTCTTGGCAATTTTGATTTTCAAATTGAGAAATGAGATTCACAGATGAGGGACTGCACAACGATTTTAAAATTTCAGTGCAATTGCTAACCCAAGCGGTGCATAACAAAATACTCAGAGATCACAGTAAAAAGATATATCAGTCCTGCTATGGGATTCCTGCAGAAACCTAATACAGTGGTTGTTTGAACTGAAGTAAATGCTGGAAACCAAATACTGAGATAAATCAGAATCTGAGAAATGTTACATGAGACTACATCTGAGATACTAAACCACCAAAAAATACCAACTTTGACTTGGATGAAGAATTTAAGGTTTTTGAAGTCTGACACCCAGTACTGACAAGGTCTGATCTCTCTGGAAAACATACAGATGACTTGCTATAAGAGAAATACAGAACTTGTATTAGTTTCAATTCTGTCAACCTCAAAAAGAACAATAAAATATTCTTTTTTACAATATATCATCTATTTTTATGCTAAGAGGACTAGTGTGTGGCAATCATAGCTTTTCATCATTTAAGAGGTATCAGTGATCTACTCATTCTTAATTTAGGGATTTTCTCAAATGAGTTTGAAAGATTTGAAATCTGATGAGATATTTCCCCTCCTACTGAGATAAGTGTTAAAACTGTGCAATGTGTTATTGAATTACAGTGAAAACAAGTTATCAATGTCTAAACAGTCTAAACTCATTGAGATAAGTTGAGACTTTTCCCATATGTTTGTGGGTTTGTAAATCCCAGTATGCTCAATAGTTTCTACTTAATATTCAAGGAAATACAGAACAACTTACTGTATATAGGAGATGTCTGCTTAGTATTTTCTTTGGATCCTATTTTTAAATGAGATATATTTATATGTTTACCTCTAAGTTGCATTAAAGATTACTGAGGTGAAGAAAATTAAACATGTTCATGAGTCTTTACAGAGCAGAGAATTATATATTAAATTCATGCAAATAAGAAGGGTATAATAGGTCAGGACTACAGCTTTTAATTTAATCTTTTATTATGCAGCATAAATTAGCATGCTTAATTTATGGAGACACAAAAAAATTAAAAGGAGGGCAACTGATAATGTATCATATCCCCAAAGACAGCCTTTCAAGACTCACTCTACTTTATCAAGTCAAATGTCCACCTATCTTCATGTTCATATCTAGTATATAGCAGTAATGTGATATTCAGATTTAGTTTCTCATTTTAATATTAGAAAATAATAAGCAGTTTCATGTATTGATTTTACACCTGTATCAAGTACGTATAAGGATAAATGAATCAGGGTCAATTATCTGGCTTCCTGATGTAATGTAACAAATGTGGAGTTTTTCATTAGTGAAATTGAACAGAGTAATATTAACATTAGCATTAACTGCAAAGTATTTTTGTGCTGAGACAAAATACAAAATATTATATATTTATTAAAAGAACAAATGAATTAGAGATTAAACACTGTTCATGTGGGAAAATTCCATTTATTATGACTACTGTTGTCAATTGTCTTCCTGTTTTGAGAAGTAGAATTTCTGTGTAGAGACAATACACTCTCACAGACATGCTTGAGTCTTCCTGCTTGCTAGGATGAGCTGAGCCTAGCTGAGCCTGTGTCTCCCTGTGTTTCTCCGCTGCCCAGCATTGTCAGAGAGGTAATGAAATAAATCTACTCTTTGTCTTTCAGCTGTGGTTTGGTGGTTGCTTTTGGTTACCTGTGTGTGTCGATTCACACACCTATCCATGTATGGGTGAAGACAGGACAGTACACATCATACCATTTCCTACTTTTTTATTTTATCAGTATTTGAGCTAAGGTATGCCTAAAACAGTAGGGCTTATTTTTACAAAAATCAGTGTGTTCTACATTTATATTTTTATCTATTTTTGGTTTTTTTTTTTTTTTCCCAAAATGGATGAGAACAATCCAGTCATTTATTTATATCCAAATACATACAGAGATGGAAATTTATGCTAAGTGCTTGTGATTATGTACTTGTTTAGAAATCAGAGAAATAACATTCTCAGTGGCAACACACTAATTCAAAACTGATTTTCAGTGTTAAAGACCAATCAATTCCATTGCTGTCTCATTTCTCCATATTAAAATCCCCCCTTCTTCAGGCTGATCTTGCTAAATGGATCACTGTAATGGTTTAACATCTGCTAATGTTTTCAACATGTGGTCACATGACTATGATTCATCTTTTAATAACTGCTGTCTGTTATGAGAAAATCACACTATGACTAGTGAAGGAAGTCACATCTTTTCACTAGGTGAACCACCTTCAGTATGAATGTATAGGTCAACAGCTTTGGCAGGAATAAGAAGTTTTGGAACTAAACAAACATATTAATTTCCCTCATTTCTCAGCACATCACTCCCTGTCCTTTTATATTCGACAAAAATCCTTATGACATAGCAGCTCAGAACATACCCTGACCTCTACACCTCTACTCTCATATAAGAGATGAAAAACTCTAGCACTTTGCTGCTTTTTTTTTTTTTTTTTTTTTTTTTTCCCCCTATATTTCTTGTGCTCCACTGTGTACCAAGGACTTGCATTTACCAGAACCTATGACACAGGACCAAAGTGAGATCCTTCAACAATTGTCAGTGTCTCTAGGCTCTTCTCAGAAGGTGGACACTGCTAAAATTAACATCTTCAAGTATCTGAAAAGTTCATTTCTAAGCATACAACTCATTATTGTATTCCTTAAATAGGAGGAATTCTTAGATATGGAGCATGGGGAGTTCTTCAACCAAGGTAGGTCTATCATTAACTTATAATTTTGTATTTGGTTCATGGATTTTCTACTTTTAAGTCAGAAACAATTTACATCACACAGTTATTCACTGACAGCCAGGCAAGTGCAGGCAGCACAGGTTTGCAAGCTTTGTTACTCAGCCCTCCTGCAAAAGAACACTTGGGTTCACCAAGTGACTGCTGCAGCTCTGTTTATTCTACTTCAGAAATGAAAGATGAGTGTAGTCACCCCAGGCTCCATTTAATCAGTAGAAGGATGGCCAAGGGAGATGGTGCAAGTGTGTGGCAATTACTGCTTCTACATCACAGATATGTGGTCACCCACTGATTTAATGGCAACTGTATGCAACCTTAATGCAACAGCTTGTCCTAGTGAAGAGGTTGCATAAATATTAATGTGATTTCTAAGCCATAACCCACATACATTTTTTAAAATTAAATGTATATAGTCCATGTGTGCTGATGCTGAAATACATTTATTATATGGTTAGCTGCTGAAATTCTATTGTAATTCTCTGTGCCTCAGTTAATTTCAGACATTTCAGCTCAAGCTTCAGTAATCTAAGGCAGGGGTGAAATTCAGGCCAGAGAATTCTTAGTAAATGGTAAAACATCATGTACTGTTCACTTTGCAATTAACGCATCTTTCTTTGAGCTGGAAGAGATAAGTTGGCCATGACTCTGTGGACAGAAATCACTGACCTATTTAATAGTGTGAGATGAACTGGAACCACTTGTTGTTCTTGTTTTGAACTGTATTGTCTGGGGTCTATGCCTACAGAACCATGCACTTTTGTTTAATTCAGTGTTCTAGCAGCTTCATGTGCTGATTTCTGTGTTTAAGCTACATTTTGACAGAATTAATGTTAAAGATTTCCATGGAGGCTGGAAAGGGAAAATAAGAAATTAATTCCTTCAGGCTATGGGGAAACTGTGATGTTCTTTCTTGTCTTTCTTTGCTTAACATATCCTTAATATGCCTTTGAGTGTGAGCTTGTAATCATTCTATTTAACTTGGATCCTAATATGATATATGAATTATTTAGAAGTAAATACTTCCATCATGAAGAAAAATGAAGAGTCTGTAACTGTAACCCACTGTTATAATGAATAATTTTCTCTGAAGCATGCAAAAAATTAATACAAACATTAGATACAGATGCAGAAAGGCTAAAGAATGAAGGACCCAGACCAAAAGTGAAAAAAAAGGATTTTAATGCTACTGTATACTGTTTCCTCTTCATTACACACTCATATTTGTTTCACAGGTCTTTCTAGAGCTTTCACCAAGATTAGCCTAAACCACCTACCATGGTCCTATAAAGGTAAATATAGCTCAAGTCACAGCAGTCTAAAGAGACTGGTAGTTGGTAGTTGGTGTAGCAGAGAGAATCAATAAAAAGACAGTTTACACACAGTTCTTAGTCTTGTCATAGTCTACATCTGTTGATACACCCAAGGATTAGATATCTTCTTCTGGGTCACCCAGAAAGAATTGGAAGTGCAATTTAAATGAAGTGAGAAAATTTTATTTTTAATTTGCTTGACAGATCCATGTTGCTTTTGGTCCACGGGTCTTGGGCTGCATGTGTCTTGCAACTGGGTGCTGCTTCTCTCTTCTATTGCTTTTATGGTTAGGAATGTGATGAGCTTCCCCTCACATGGGTTGCTGGATAAAACAAGTTTACAGCTTCAGAAGACAGTAAATTAGGCAGTGCTTCATTAATTATCAAAAGGTGAAACTGAACGGAAGTATTTGCCCTTTTCCCATGTACTAGATATTGCCATATTTTTAACCATTGTCTCTTTCCACTTTTGTTTCAGAGGATGACACAATATAATTTATTTCACCTATCATATATGTTGCATAGTCTTCCATCATTCTGTTACAGTTATTCTGACCTTAAAGTGAATTGCTAATGAAAACTAATTTGGAAGAGTGAATAAAGGAATATGAACCTTTCACTTCTAGGTTGGTGAACTGACATCAAGTCAACCCAATGGAATATGATAGTGGTTTTTGAGACAGACCATAAATGTGGCATCTCAGTCCCAAAACAAGTTAGTCTTCATTTCTTTGGCATTCATTGACACTGCTGATGTGGGAAAGAAAGGAGACTAAATTACTGCAATATGGAGAATGGGCTAAGCAGCAGTGAGTTTTAACATTTAATGCTGGTAGGAAAATATAATTCATGAATATTGCTGGACATTTTTTCATGCATACAAAAATTAGGGATATATGAGGGAGTAATTGAAAATATTTTCAAACTACAAACTACAAAATTTGCTCATGAAACCTAAAGCCCTGCAGTCCCCCAAAAGGTGCAATTTCAATGTGTCCTTACTAGAATTGATTTCTGTGCATGTTTATCTCTCTCTTTAATAGTCTGCTTCATTATCTGAATTGGTATTTCCTTACCAGTATAAAAATATATCTTGAGGCCTAAGGAGATAAGGAGCATGAGAGAAATAACAGTTCTGGCTTCCCTGTTTTTCTTTTCACATGGCTTCCTTGGGATTTTGCCTATCCCCAAAGACAAGCCTCTAGTCTGAGAAATGTATAAGTATCATCAAGGGACGTCTGTGCAGCATTTCTGATTGATACAAAAATATCTCAGGTAACAAAACCAACAAGGGCTTTGATAAGATTTCCTCAAAGCACAGTCATGCAATAGAACAACCCTTTCATGTCCCTGCCTTATCCTGGTCTTTTAATTCCTTAATTGATTTGATAAAGTGATGGATGGATGGATGGATGGATGGATGGATGGATGGATGGATGGATGGATCGATAGATAGATCGATAGATAGATATTTTCCTAAATCAAATATGTCTCAAAATTAGGTACTAATCCTCTAACCAATTTTCCACAGAGAAGCCTTTTAACAGCTGCAGGGAAGACCACTGAAGTCATTGGGCATTACCCTGATTTGTAACCAACGAGAGATTGGATGTTTTAGGCTATCCTTTCAAGCAACATCCTCAATTTCTAGAAGTCATCTGGGTGTTAAATAATGTTTACTAAATGAAATAATCTATTCAAATACTGCTTTGATTTGAAAAGTTCTCTTGTGAATCAAAAAACACTTATGTATCTAATCTCTTCCTCCCTGTGAAAATTAAAACTCCAAGCTGTATAAGAAGGATGTCTCTCCATCAGTGTCGTCATAGGTAAAATTGAATTCTAAGTCTGTAAAGGAATAAATTAAGGATGTTAATTCATATTTGTTAGCATATAAGGCCTATTGCTCATTTAAGGATTCAGTACTCTTAATTCAGGAACTTTCATAAACTATTATTTAACGAACTACTGTAAATCATTTGAGCTACAGAAACTGATGATGCAAGAAATAGATTTGATCTCAGTGGTAAATATCTAACCTGACACTGATACATGTGTGTGTCAATTTTGCATCTTTCTTGTAAATGTCCTCAGATGGTATTGAGCTCCAGATTAGCTCGCCTGGGCATATGCATATGTATATAAATTTGGGTGATCAAACTCAAGGGAAAATTCAGTTTCCCCTGTGGGTTTAGTTCAGGTCAGGAAATGGTATCTCTCTATTCAGCTGCTTGAGCAGCTGACAGACAGACTGTGTGCAACTTTTGGGTTGACCAGTGCTGCTCCCATCCACCAAATTGAAAAGACACATGTCTTCTGTGCAACTTGTATCACATCTTTAATTATTCAGGAATTTAGAACACCATAAGACATCATAATGGTACTAGATACCTAAGTTTAAGCAAATTAGTTAAAATGCTTGTTAATTACCAGTTGAATAACTGCTCATACTACCTTGACTGCCCTGTTATAAATCATCAGAGAATGTAAGACTTAAATAGGGATATTTACACCTAAATGCCTCATTAAGTTTTTGGCAGCTGGGTAAAAAAAACCCAAAGAAACTCAGTGTAAAATAGATGTTGAGTATCACCTAAAATGAGATACCCACAAAATTCATATAAGTTGGCAGATATGATTTATGAAGTCCTGAGTACTTTTAACTGAACTGTGTTACACCTTCACTCTCAAACTGAAATTCAAGTCTCATGAGTGGCAAATGGATATCTTTAATAGGTAGCTACAGATTTGTCTTCTCTGGCATAAGAAAAAGTCAGGATTAAATTAAGATTAAATATTTTCTATGAAGCTGAAAAAAGTTATTCTGTTAAGTTTGGAAATTTAATTTTTATTCCCTTCTGCTAATTTATACAGACATTCTAGTATCTATTATTTGTATGATAAATTTTTAAAGTTAATGATTTTCCCTAGAAAATACTTCAGAAGTTGCAATGCAGACTTGATCTTCCTTGTATGTGATAGAGAATTTTTTTAGGAAGTTCAGAGCCAAAAGTGAGTTTAAAGTGCAGGTGTAGAACTCTAGAAGTAGGCAGTTCTCCAGCAGCAGTATGTATGATAATTATTCAAATTGCCCAAAGATATTTTGTTAGTGTAATCTGTTTATATATTCCCTCTTTTTAATATTTACAGTGATAAGAGCTTCAGAGATGTGTATAATTATTCTCCATGGAAATAATCAAGATAATTAATATACTTACTTGAAAACATGAAAAAATGCATTGAAAAATGTTTTACTAATGTCTCTATCATGATTTTACATATCAATAATGTATATCAGGCCTGGTTCTGTTTACTTTGAAATGTATGGGAATTTTGCCATTAAATTCAATAGAAAGAACATCAAGTCCAATATGAATATTTGAGCATTATGTTGAAAGTTTAAGTACTCTTTAGAACTAAGATAATACCCTATGGTATTTCTAAAGAGAAAAAAAGGGAAAAAAAAAAAAAAAGACTACTTAGTCTGCTTTCTTACTCTAATATTCCCTTTTTTAATGTTAGAAGTGTTGGCCTTGATTTGCTTTTTACATTAAGCCTTAAAGCTATTTTCAGTTTCTGGAAACTTGAAGGTAAACAATTTTTTTCTACTGAATTAATATGATGTATTCTTGAAGCTAGAGGAAAAGTACTTGCTGAACATCCTAGGCACAAAACCTAGGCATTTTCTGGGCAAAAAGAGACTTAAGGACAGGTATATATCAAGTCCCTCTGATTTCTAAACTAACGTGCAATATGTTACCTTTGAATACTCCATAATGTGGAACCTTGCCAGGCACTTAGTTCAAAATATTTTCTCTCTGTTTGGCTTTTTGCTCCACATTTGCCCTGGGGAGGGGGCGTTTATTTTCCAAATTCAAGAGCTAGCTTCTATGGCTCTTACTTCATCTCTCATGCTTGCTTCTTGCTAATTTTTAGTACATTTTTCTCACGGTCATGATCTTGTTTCTGGATTTATCACTGATAGCTTTTCACCTATTACAAACTAAGATTGATCATATGTTTCTAAGATGCCCTAATGGCTTGGCTGATCTTATATTTTAAATGTAATTTTTCTACCATTTATTAGGAAAACTGAATAATGGAGACACTGATGAAGATGACTGGATTTTTACTGAAACAAAGGAATTGTAGGTTTGTCCTTCTTTCTAACATTGCATTTTTAAAGGAATGCTCAGACCCTGAACACACCTTTACAGCTCCAAAAACTACTAACATTTGTGTGCATCTACTATGGGAAAAGAGCTAAACTCTGATGCTATTTCAAGGTTTGGGGTGGGGTTTCCTTTTTGGGTGTTGAAGTTTATTTGTTTGGTTTCTTGGGCTTTTTTTTTTTTTATTTTGGCTTGGGGTTTTATTGGGGTTTATTTTGTTTTTTTTTGGAATAAGCATACAATTATTGATGTGTGTTACAACTTAAAGAGGATACTAAGTAAGATAAGAAAATATTCACTTCTTAAGCAGTGTAATTATCTATCAGAAGTCAGTACACTGAATGTCTACATGAATAAATCTACTCTGTGTGTGCTGGAATATTGAGAAAATCCAAGAGTGATGTCCTCAGTCCCAGCAGAGACACAGATTTACAAGATGGTCTCTCTGATCTTTCCTGCTCTCAGACAGATATTCACAAAAGCATGTATGAACACACATTTACCAGGCAACCATATTTGCTCTTTTTCAAAGTAGTATAGATTTTTCCTTTATGAAGACAAATACTTCCTGGTATTCTGGTAACAAAGTGCATTTCTGGATTTTTTGCACACGTGCATTAAAAAAACTATGATAATCTAGCAATTTTAAAATATCTTTTAAAAATCAGAAGTATTCAAAGTTGTTATAATCAATGGCTCCATATTCTTATAGAAAACCGAGTCCACAATTTTATATCAAAAATCACATTTTACAAAACTTATCAGAATTTTTTTTTATTGTTTACATGGACATGAGTTCTTGACAATTACACCTTGTATTTGCCAATTTTGAATGTGATTCATAGAATACTTCAGGGTATTTTCAGGGTGAATTTCATGGTCAAAGCAATGATGAAAAATATAAAAACAAATCAACAAAACCCAGCAGAAGATAACATAGCATGTCTATCTTCCTTTAGATGTTGTTATGGTCCCAGTCCTCCACATCAAATTATGCAGTGGCTACTTAGGGTACTGCCAGTGTAAAAAGTCCTACCTATTTTCTCTTTATGTCAACTAAATGTTTGGGGCAAATGACTGTCATTTTATTATATTCTTGCCACATTGTTTAAAGTAATGCAATGTCCTCTGTATTTTAAAGAAATGCTTACTATAGATTTTTTTATGCTATATATATTTTTTATTTATTTATTTATTTTATTTTTTTTTACTTTATGTAGTCAGTGCAAGGATTTGGCTCTTGAATTACTAAATTTCATGAGGCTTCTTTTATACAAAGTAGTAAGCACACAGATTGAATGCTCACCATTCCTCTGGCAAAATTATAGTTGTGCTCTATATTCTTAGGACATCATTGATAATAATAAAAAAAACCAAAACAATCTACTGTATATCAATCTCCAATATCTTGATTTTAGCTCTCCCTGGATCAGTCAGGAAACACTATTTTGCATACTCTTATTGCTTGTCGTCTGTAATAACACCATAGGTTGAATTTTACAAGGAAAAGAAAAAAAGAGAATTGCCATGATTATATATTCATAACTTCAATACTGTCTATAAACTTCATTACATTTGGTGTCCAAACCCATTTCATGACAGTTAGTTTTCTTTTTTACTTACACTTAATTTCTTACTTCTTATTCCTATTTTTTAATATTTTTTTGTTTTCTACCTTTTTTTAAAATAAATTTAGCTTTTTGTTTTTCCTGTCCTCTTTGCTTCTAGATCTTTATTCTTTTTATTTCTTTTGTTTTTTTTTTAATTTTTGCATTATTTCTATCATCTATTGCCCCTGGTATTGCAACCTGGTCTGGAAACAAGACAAACGCAACAGGATCTAATCTAATGAGACAGGTATCAGTTATGCAACAGGTTTGTGTGTAAAACACTTGGGTTATCTACATTGCTCCCAGTTCTGTTGTACACAATCTATACCATCCGTTTGATCTAGACAAGATACTTTTAACAAAGTCGGATTTTGAATACCTTCCTTGATTGAACTGTGCAAGTGTAGTTTTGATCAGATGTGTTCCCATCCTTTCATCCATTTGAGCCATCTTTGTCTGTGACCTAAGTTGACTTAATCTGTTTCACTATTTTCTCTACATCTTGAGAAATACTTAAAAGAATTTGCACATACCTCATTTATTTTTTGTATGAGTGTGGTATGTATGCATGTGTTCATGTGAGGGCTCTGTGACAACTATTTGCTTTTGAAGTAGTTATAAAGTGAATGATACAAAGAAGTTATTTTTATTTTAAAATTCATGATGTTTATGTTCCTTCTTTATTCGTCTTGTTGATGTTAAATACTCCAGGTCCAGCTTCTTAATGAAAAGAACCCACCTGAAATTGCTTTCCAATAGAGTTAGTGATATTGTCTAGCTGCTTTGAGAGGATGAAGTCATGAATCTTTGAACCGTTCTTCAACCTTCAAGTTAATATCAAGTGTTAAGAAAAATTTAACCATTGGCTGAACTAATCTCCTGTGGAGTTTTCTTCTAAGAAAAGTATTTCAAAACGTGATGCTTTTCTTTCTAATCTTAACTGTAGACACTTCACTGTACTTGTCAGTGTAGACTGCTTCTTGTTTTCTTCCACAACGTTCCTTCACAGCATCTGTGATTACTGACAACAAAAGAAATGACAAAAAAAAAGCAATAAAAAATTTCTTCCTTCCTGTTATTAAGAACAGCTTACATTTCAAGACAGCCTTTTCCTTAATTGTGTATGAAAGGATTCTGAGAGAATTTACTATCAACATTTGATTTAAGCTTCTGACAACAGGACTGATTAAATTGATTTTTATTGTGTGATTTTTATGATAGGAATTTTTAGTAAATAGTAGATTTTTTTATGCAGCTGATTTTTTAATGTCAACACTTCTACCTTTTTATTTTTTTCTAATAGATTTTCATATGGAAAAAGCCTTTGGGGAAAAATGATGTGAGGAAGAACAGGTTTGAAATGAACAGCCATAATAAATATAATGTATCGTTATACAACAATACACATACTGTCAATATTAATTTAAAAAACCCCACAAGAAACTGAAAGGACTTTAGTAACACAAACAAGTATCTAAAGAACTGTTTTATGCAAATAAAATGGAAAATAAGTTAAAATAGGGCTACAAAGCCACGACATTTCA
This sequence comes from Poecile atricapillus, assembly GCF_030490865.1. Classification (NCBI taxonomy): domain Eukaryota; kingdom Metazoa; phylum Chordata; class Aves; order Passeriformes; family Paridae; genus Poecile; species Poecile atricapillus. Next base: position 55,433,142 of record NC_081249.1, on the reverse strand, counting down.
ACAGGGAAGTATATGGATATATTTTTATTTTTTTCATCCTTAATGAAGAAACATGCCAGCTTAATAATGCCAGATTTAAGAAGGAATGGATTGGTAAGAGATAAACTGTAAAAAACAAGACAACATATCAGGATAGCTGTAATGTGCTGTAGTACTTTATTTAAAGGGGCATAGTCTAATAGTGCAATATAGAGAATGCAAGCATGAACACTAAGAGGTTATATCCTCTCCTGGATTACAGTGTCTCAAAGGAGCAAAAAGAAATAAATGAATACCATGTAGACAAGAGCTACATTTCTCATGGGACAGAGATGCATGTCTTGTGATAAAAGACAACCTATCACTCAAATATTCCCTAGCACATTTTGGGTTATTTAAGAAATCTTTGGTATTTACAACTGAGAATAACTAAACCATAGGGAATAGAGGAGAATGAGTGGAAAGGAGCTATTCTCACAAACAGGAGTCCTTTTTAAAGAAGGTGTTTATATGTCTTCACAGATCTGTGGGCCACAGAAATGTAGGACACGTCTCACCACATTAACATAACAGTAAAACCAGGTGATCTAATCACAGATGCAAGGCTCCCATTTAATACATAGAACATATTTCCACACCTGATACAAATATAAAGATCTGCAGGTTCTGTGTAGACCCATGACACTTGTGGAAGTGGATCAATAAGTAGCTTTTAAACCAAAAATGTCTTTGTGATGAACCTGGCAGAAAAATGTAGATTACAAGCTAAATTTCTTCCTTGATTTCAAGTGGTCTGATAGTCACTGTCAAATATTATTCTGTTACTGAATGAGTGTAAGGATTTATGTGTGTGTGAAAAATTATCCTGCCCAGTGAATTGTTTCATACCAAAGGGCAATGGATGTAATGGGAGATAAATGGTCTTGTCTGATCTTGGGTTAGCAAGATCAGGAAGGGAAAATTTGAGGGAGAAACTATAATATTTTCCTGTAATGACAAAAAAGAACCAACAAAAACAAAACCCAAACAACACAAACAAACCACAAAAAACCCCAAAAAAATGCAAAACCCAAACCCAAAAGAAGCATGAAGAGAAATAGGTCAGAGAAGAAAAACAGGACTTTTGCAGTAGAAAAGGTACATGAGGAGTTCCAGGCTATTGTTACATTTTAATTTGAATGTTTTCATAATCCAGATCTTTTCTGTAGTCATTATTGTTTTATGCAAAAAAAAAAAAAAAAAAAAAAAGAAAAAAAAAAAAAAGAATAAAAAGCTCAGTGCATTTTCTTCCACAGATTTGTGAGAGGCTTGGAGGAGAGTTCTAAATAGAAACAGCTATTACTCAGGTATGATTGCAAACATTTAAGGGAAATATAACTCATCCACATTAAAGATCTAAACTAACTAGTAAAAATACTGTGACTAAATAGAAGCATTCTTCTCCATCTAGCAGAAACACTTCAGAGACCTGCTTTTCTTTTAGGGAATAACTAAAAGAAAAAATTACAGACCACAAATAAAGGACACCAATATGAATACATTTTCCCTGTCTTTGATGAACATACAAAAATAAATACTAAATGGATATTTTCTTCCTGAGATATTATTCTGAATATAGATAGGAAAAAAAAAAAAAGTTTTTAAATGAGAAAATAAGGTTTTTTTTCTCTGTAAATAAATTTCACATTTTGAGTTTTCTTGGAGAGTGTGACTGAAGACTGATGAGTAATATACAGATTCAGCATATTGGTAATACACATTGAAAAGTTTCTTCCTGTGGATTAAGGGAGTAATTTAAAAACAATAAAACCATGCATGGATATGGTGGCACAAAAAAAAGTTTAAAAATAAACACTAATTTGAAAAACAGCAGTGAGTTCTGTTAGGTATTTATAAATTTTAAAATAGAAATAAAATTAGTGAATCCATGTCTAGACTTTTCTGCTGCAGTTAGCCCATATATGCTCAGGATTTTTGTTAGAATCTTGTATAGGCATTTATTGCTCTGTTAGTAACTAAGTACTTGTGGCTTCCTCTGTTAATCTCTATGTACACATTTACAACCCTCAAATGTTAGTTGGAACATTACTATAATTTACATGGGAAAGTGTAAGCTGTTAAGTAATTAATCTAGTTGATAGAACTGAGAAGTAAAACCAGAATTAGTCACTGGTTTCTGTGTTACTGCTGTCTGATCAAGTGTCCTTTCTAGATGAGCTTGACAAAGAATTGACTGGCATTCAGTTGACTGAAGGGAAAGTCAGGAGAGCTGGGAAATTACTAAAAGTATTATACCATTTTAATAAAAATGGAGAATGCTTTGTAAGCCCCTATAAGGACAAGAATACATAGCCATGTCGATTTCTTTCCTTCCTCCATCCAAATGGATTATGGTACAATACAAGGACTTCTGCAAGAGCCGTTAATTCTACAGTTTACCTGGTGTTACTCTTTCATGAAGCATTGTCAAGGAGACACAACACTTTCTCCATTTCACCTTTTCTGTTCCCAAAGAGAATTCCTGTACTTTAATCTCAGTTGAGTTTAGATAGTCCTTTCTTTTTCTTTTTTACTCATTGAACTAGTATTTTATCATTTTACAGTGTAGTTAGATATTTTATGAAATCACAATTACTACTATTTCACCTTGTAGTTTAGTAAACAATCTAAGATTGACAAATTCTCATTTTAGCTAATCTTTCACTCCCAATAAAAGTCCTGTAAGCTGAAATGATCAAGAAATTGCTCAACATTATGCACCACAGCTTCTTTATATTCTTCATTGTGTCTTCCTGCTTCTGCTGATAATCTTGCAATTCATTCTCTGCCTCTGATGTTAGTTCAGACTCTATATCCTGAGACACCTTTCTTTTTGTTCTGGGACATTTTTGAATGGTAACCACATGATCTGTAAAAAATTTCCAAATTTCTTGGTTTAGGCTGATTTCAGTCATAGTTTCAAGGTTTTACTGGATTTTCAGTTAGTGAGAGAACAAGAAAATGAACATATTTTCATTCTATCTCAATATCTAAGTTTTAAAATGGAGAAGTAAATTCACAATGCTAACTTTTCTTAGTTAATTTCCTCCAGTTAGAACCTGGTCATATTGTCACAGGTTTTCCTCATAAATAAAATGTTTTGTACAAAACAATTTATTATATCAGTAGGAGTGCTGAAATCCATCATTATTTTCAGATGAAGATTGTAAGAAATTATCATTGAAACTGGTCCTGTCTGTTGTAAAGTGCTGTGGAAATCACAGGCTCATTTTAATTTAGGAATGACTGTGTAATGAGACATATTTGCAAGTTCTGAACTGCTGTGTCTTTGCAATAAACAGTAAGACTCTTTCACCTAAAGCAGAGATGCTGTGAATGGTATATTTCATCCTCTGATTTACTTTTTTTTTCTGGAAAAAAAGGAAGCATTTATAATAGTGGCAGTAAAAACTAAACACAAAACAAGGAAAGACAAAGAGTAGCACAAATTATTATATAGCTCAGAGAAGATTAGAGAATTAACCTATGTTAATATTTAACTGTACACAGACATACACGTTAATGCATAACTGTATATACACGTGCACTTAAGCATGCACATACATATGCACACGTGTGTGTGCCCATTAGACAAAATATTATGAAATAAATGAAACAATGAAGCAATCCTCTTCCTGGTTTTTGAAAGAAGCCGGGTTGAAGCACATTTCCTAAGAAACCTTTCTGGTGTTATTTTGCTTATATTGGAAAAAAACCACAAAACTTCTTCTCCTCAGGGAAAAAAAATAGGGAGATTTTGTATAGACAATGATTCAACCTTGTTCCCAGTCACTTCATAGAAATGAGTTTGGACTGTTAAGGCATCAGTATGCTGATTGTTTTAAGTCCTATTCTAGCAACCAAATCTTTGCATGAACAAAGAGGTTGGGAGGTTGGAGATTATGTCCTTTACTTCTGTGACCCAAAACTAATTGCAGATAAATTGAAGTTTCTTGAATTTATGTCATTTGTGAATTTAACTTTGAATCTTCAAAGAATACAATGAATCATGTTGGCTACTGTAATGAAGAGATAATTTTAGCTTGTTTCTTTTTAAGAAAGAGTTTCAGTTATATCTGTTCATCTCTCTATCTCCTGTCTTCAAAGGCTTTTGAACACATTAGTCAAATGTAACCTAATTTGATAAAGAAGTATGAATGAGAATAACTGAAACTGCGCTCTGGTTAAACTAATGATCACACTAGTGATCAAACAATGGTGTGAAATTGGGAATAATCTGTTCTCTTACACTCCGATCAGCAACATAAACTTGCCCTTGGCTGGTCCATACCCACGCTGGAATCAGTTAATGACACACACAGACTGCTGTCTATAGCACAGATTAATATATCCTCCTCCTATTGCTGTCTTTCAAGGATGGTTGATGTCCTAACATATATTCCAATTAAAGAATAGAAAGAGTTGCATGGCAGAAATCTGGCAGTTCAGCTTCATTAATTCTTCTCACAAACAATATATTTGGAAATTGAGATGTACATCTAGGACCAAACCTAAAAAACCTGCTGGCATTAGATTTTCAGCCATTTGTGTAGGAGCCAGAAAGCTTCCTGTTACAGTTTGCTTATCCTATTACATTGTATATTACATGATAAAAAGGGTTTCCAAATACAAAAAAAACAAACAAATAAACAAAAGAAAAAAATAAAATGAAGGTTTCAACAACAGGAACATGTAAAACAAGTAACAAACATGACAAATTCAGTATTTCACTCATTCTTACCATTTTTCCCTGATTTATTTTCTTACCTCCCCTTCCTTTTCTCTTTTAATAACATAGTTTAATATAAACATTGTTAAATATTTAGGAATTTATTTCTCAAAGAGAAACATCTAAGTAAAACTATTCTTCTTAAGTAATATTCAACATTTCCTATAAAGCATATCTTTTTTTCTGGTATAACAAATATTCTGGATGTCCATTTCTTTTTTCTTATGAGAAAACCAGAATTAATTATACATATATATTTCCAAACTTATTTTGAACATTTAAGTTGACATTAGCCATTCAGATACATACACATTAAAAATCTAGACTGTGAAAAATATTTGTAGGCTCCTAAAAAACCTCTTAAACTAAGATGCAGATATAAAGTTAGGAGCATATTAAAACCTTGTAAAGGTTTATGAAGAGGAAATGAGGTTGGCCATTAAACTGCAAAACCTTTTCTGACTTACTGCTCATCTTTATGCCTCTGTTCCCAGGAAAAATCTTCAAGACTACTTGAAGAGCAAGCAAACAAAAAGAGATATGTGAGCAGAACAGGACACAAAACCCCAAACCATTTGTGGACTTTCCTTCAGGACAAAGCTAATGAACCCTTGAAATCTGCAAGGGTTGGTACAATTCTAAAGCTTTAGAAAAGGAGAAAAAAATATTTGTAGTTTTTAGATCGTGGTCTCTTTTTATGATTCTAGAAGGTGGCTATAGGCTTATAAATACTAAGTATTTTAGTAAACAAGTTTTATGTTCAATAAAAACACATTCTTAAAATATTTTCAGTTTATAGAGATGCATAAACCCTTAAAATATCTTTTTAAACTACATTACATTAAATTAATATTTACATATATGATGCCAAATCTAACATTCTGAGAGAGAGGTGAGGCTGCTGTGACTCCATGCTCCGATTTCCAATCAGTAGTGAGACTGAAGCTGCATTTCCAGCAAGTACATGTAGTCAGGACACATGTACAACACATATTTACATATACACTCAGGTGGTGGTGGCACAGATCTCAGATGGATGCACTCATCAGTCAGACAATCACTGACTGCATGAATGACCTCATCCTGCTCCCCTCTCTAAAATCTACCCAGTTTCTGGCTTTCCAGGTCCCAACAGCCAGACAAGTGTACTGTTCAGAAAAGTTTTTTCCCCATAGGTTTTCATTTACCCTCACTTGTTCTTCTCCATATCACCTAAGCCCCTCCTTTTTCCTGCTTTTGGTTCTTCCCCTAAATATCCTGTTGCTCTATTAAGGAACGGCCAGAAAGAGACGACACAGACTCTCGTGGAGTCAGAATAGGAGAATTCCTTAGTTTATTGCTTCAGCTTTGTTTTATAGACTGGTTCGTGGAAAGTACAGAAAGGAAACTCTTATTGGTTAGTAAACTGCTACATCACCATCATTGGTCAGTGGTGAACAACACCCTCTGGCTTTCTCTTGCAAAGACAAGAGACAGGGAAACAGCACCTGGCAGTTATTTTCTGTCTCTAAGAATTGTTTTGATTCCTCCTTAAAATTTCCCAGGCTACTTTCTCAGGCTGGACTTGAGAAAGCTATGGGGCCTGCAGTTTCTGCAGGCTCCCTGCGGCCTGTTCCAAAGCTAGCATCCACAATATCCCATAGTAAGTTCTCTGCAACCATGAGCTGCTCTTCCCCTGCATTCCATAATGTGTCCAACATCCTTAGACTTAGTCTGACAGGTGATCCAGAGAGTTGCCTCTGATGACTTGATGAGTTCAGACTTGGACAACAGGGCTGGTGGCTCTCATGGGACAGTTCTGGAAGGGGTGTGGACAAAGTGTTCATCCTTTATAAATCCTCATTATGGGATCCTGCCTGCCATTGTGTATTGCTGAGCTCTTCTGAGCTTATCGAGATGGGCCTTTGATGGTCTTCCCGTGATAAAAGACCTGTGTGGAGTCAGGTAAGGGCATTATTTGGACCCCCACTCCTGCCATTGTTTATCTGAACCCTACTGTGGATGTGAAGACGATTTTGTGAGCTTTTTTTTGTGATTTTGTGCGCTGCATATCCTAGCACTGTCCCACACCCAGGCCTACCCAGAGAGTGCCACACGATCCTCTTTCCTTGCACAGCACTCCTCATAGATCTGTTTCATGTCCTGGCAGGGGTCTGCTGCCAGAACAAAAATTCTAGTGTCCTCCCAGACTCAGTCCCTGAGGACTTGCAGGTTGATGTGGATTTGGTCTGATGAATCTTATAGATGGTTTATACTTCTTACTTTTGAAAAGAATGGAATCAGAGGCTATAAACAGAGGTTTAGCTCTTTCAATGAAACAATGCATAAGAATAGAATCCTATATTTATGTGAAGCGAATTTAGTCTCTACAAAGCTGTATTTTTAGTGTGGTGAATGGGAATCTGACATTAGGTAATACTAATATATGACAGCTGGTTTCTGTATACCGTGGTGAAAATGTTCCTATCAGTGTCCCTAATGGCTGTGAAGATTGTCAGCTCAATCATTAAAGGATTTCTATTTCCTTTCCTGAGAGATAATGGCCATTTTTGCTTTAATATCACAATAAGCCTCTAGTTTTGCTGCAACAAATCATAATGGATTACGTTGTTACAATATCTGTCTGTACAAGAAAAATGAAGAGTACATTAAATCTTGCTCAAAACTGTATTTTTCATTCATTTCACTTTTTCCATCAATACAAATCCAAATTCTAGATTATAAGGCAGGTCAAAACAAGGAACAAACATATTTTATGATTTTAAATGAGAAGAAGTTTCATCAAATTTGGTCTTTAAGGTGCTATTGAAAATTAAGCTACAGTGAAAAAAATTAAGTCAGCACTGTTGTGTAGAGTAACATTCAGTCCTCAGCTATGAATATATGAAAAGTACCTGTTTTATTTCAAAATGTTTTCCCATTTTTTCTTCTCATGATCAAGACCAATCCTAACTTCTTCTTTCTACAAGTATGTGAACCTTATAACTTATTTACGTAGACATTTTTTTCCTAAGGCAGTTCTGAGCTTTGACATGTTAGAATAAGTTTTTCATCTATTTATGTTTGCTGAAAGAAACTTGTCAAATATCAATGGCTGATGCCAATATGTCCTCAGAATACAAACAAAAAATCTTGAATAGGACTTGGTCATATTACCCACCCTCCTGATATGATGAAAAGGGAGAGTTTCTGTATCTCTTAGCCTCTTAGCCTGTGATACCAGAAAGTCAGAAAAAGCAGGATTTTTTTACTCTCTCAATAGGCTGCTGAACCCACCAGGTATCTCAAATGTAACACTTCCTACTAAGCAACCCCCCAGGTACAACATTAATTATCTGAGAAAAGAGAATGCTATACCAGTTCACAGAAACAAATCAAACCCACAAGATTGCAACTATGTATAACTTGTACTTTTGGTGATTTATATTTCCCCCATTTTGTGATTCTGTAATTCTGCCACAGGTCAGAAAGAAGTCTGTCAGTTGAGATAGGCCTTATGCTGGGAGGTAAAACATTATAAATGATAGATAAAAAGATAGATAGATAGATAGATAGATAGATAGATAGATAGATAGATAGATAGATAGATAGATAGATAGATAGATAGATAAATAGATCTCAATACAGATATAGCTTATAAACATTTTACCTTATCCCAGCCCTAACCATTAAGCATGGCAAAGCTGTTCTACTGAAAGCTTCCTTTTAGCCATCTGAATGCTACCAGATAGTCCACTTTTATCTTCCTTGACATCTTCTGGTTCTCTTGGTTGCAAATCAAATCTCAAGGAATAGCAGCACCTGTGGCCATTACAGAGTTTGTTAAGCTGCTTTGCCAAATTCCCTAAAGATGCAAATACATAAGTGGAGAAGTCTAAAATATTTCAGTAAAAACCTTCTTGTGACAGAAAAGGCTGTTTTCACCTATGGTAAGAATTAAAGTGTATACCATGGCAACTTGTAGAATGTTTAAAATATGTATTTTTCACCAAAAAACCACAGCTTTTAAATACATAAAATTAACAGGAGAAATTAAACACAAATTTTATTGTCTTTTTACTAAAGTATTACATTCCAAATCTCTATTGTCATGTTATGTTTGGATTTTTTTGTTTTGAGTTTTTTTGATGACAATTTTTTTTAATTAGAGAATAGTTTGGTCAATTTTAAGGACAACCTGATCACCTATGTAAAATGACCCATTTCTGCTTGATACAAAGATGTTTTCTGTTGTCCTGGACTTGGAGATGGGGAAAGTCGGTTGTGGGGAGCAACTGCTAGCTTGTCTTTGTTTGGGAAAATCATATGTTGCAGCTGCCACCTTGTCTTTGTCCCAGGAACCATGTGGAGCTAAGTTGAGGTGGTGAACACTTTTATTGTAGGCAAAGCACCTTCTGGTTTTGTATACTTTTGTTATTAATATTGCTGCTGTTCCTGTGCATTTCTCATTCCATTACTGTTTGCTTTCAATAATTATCTCAACCCACAGTCTCCACTCTTTGTCCACTCTTGCACAGGGACCTGGTGAGGGAGTAGAGTGGCTTATTTGGAGTTTAATTCCCAGCTGATGTTAAACCACCACCACATGCTATAGTGCACTGTGCTCTGGAGACAGCACATATGCAGAGATGCCTTGTGAATGTGAGCAGGATTGTACATGATTTTTAAATGGCTGATACATCACAAATCTGCTGTGTGCAATTGTTGGGGGACCTTGTTTCAAAGCAGAAAGCAAGAAGACAAGATGGTAAATAACATTTTTAGTGGTGAAAACACTGTAAGATATTTTTAAATTAAAAGGTCATTTCTTTACAGTCTATAGAAGCCTACCAAAATATCTCCTCCTGTCAAAGAGGCAGTCAGTGTAATAAAACAGAGATAAGCTGAATATAATGACCTTATTTAGGCTGTGGAGGAAAGGGGAACAAATGCATAAGCAAACAGAATCATTATGTTTAACGCTTTTGCATTTTGTCACAATAAATGCTAAGGAAATATAGAACAATTGCACTCTAAAACAGGGAATGAAACTGTATCTTTTGAAGTGCTGAAAACACAACTAGGTGAAACATTTGCAGCTTTATTTAAAAAATACTATAGCAGTCTGGCTGACTATAAAATCTAGTAGGATGCCTTGAGTTTCTTTTCTATTATGCAGTCATTGGTGCATATGTTGTACTCTAAACAAGCTAAAAAATTCAACATAGAGAAATATAAGAAGATCCTTTGGAGACAAACATGATGGCTATATTATCTATAAAACTCTATTCCAGTATTTATAAAATAGCTGCTTACCTTTTGATCTGGTATTATACTCTAGCTTTTCTTTAAGTTAAAATAGATAGAAACTAGAATAAGATATAATGCAAATTGTTCTAAATAGTTTGATTAAATGTGTTTTCTCTTAATATTGAGTAGTTTCCAAGTGATAAAAGAGGTTGCAGAATGCCATTAAAATAAGATTTAGGGAATTTCCATTTTTTTGTCTTTATTTATTCAGATGTGTCCTAGTAATCACAGATAAATTTTCTATGCAAATTTTGATGTTAATTTTAAGTCAATTTAAGATTTCAGATACTCAAGTTTTTTGTGTAGTTACAGAACCACATGCAATCCCAGTCCGTAATGCTGAGCATTTACGGAAATTATTATTTTGACATTGTTTCCTTTCTAAATGTTGACTGTGTGAAATATGTTCTCCTGGCCATCTGCAGATAGTGTTTATTCTGTAAATTGGAAATAAATTTTACAAATTTGCTTTTAGGAAATGTATTAAGTAAGGGATTACACAGTAATTATTTAAGACAAAACTAGTCCCTATTAGGATCCATATTTTACTCTGGTTCATACACAGTTAGAACAGAAACCAGAGCAGATTTTGAGGCAGAAAGATAAATTTTTGTCACAAAAAATATTAATGATAATACCAACTTTTATAATTCAGCAGACTCCTCTTTAGAGTCTGAAATTTTTCCACTGCTTATCTTTTACCTGTTTTTCATTAGGAAAATGATAATGCTTTTTCTTTACTATTTTAAGAATACAATTTTACCTTCCATGTATTCCTGAAACTTTATATCAAAAGTTATTACTAGTTTTCTTCCCACAAGACTTAATCAACTATATGGAAACTGCTGATTTTAGAGATTTAACTAAAAGGAAAAAGGTATGATACATTTATTCTTTACTTCCAATTAATCCATAAAATTTAAGTAAAAGGGGCAGTGAAGAAAGGATACAAGTCTTTGTCAGTGTATGACACAAAACTGAGTTCAAGTTTGGAATTCATATGCTGGAAAGGAATATTAGACCATCTTTAAAAATTACTTCATATAACACTACCTTTGTGTTACTTACCTGTACAGATTTCCAAATCTCATTCAGTTTAGATCAGGTTATTTCTATTTTCAGGTAAAAGTCTAGTTACACTAAAATGGTTCAGTATAAAAGGAAAAAAAAATAGTAGAACTTGCACTCCTATTCTTGAAAAGTATTCTGTGATCCCTGATGTACAGTTTTGTTGGGTTTTGTCCTAGAATAAAGAAGATATTTTGTGTTGTATTTTTTTTAACCTCAGTTATCTTTGTCATGTAATTACATGTGAAGAGAAATATAATTCTGTTCGTTTGTGCTAGCTATGCATTGACAAGGCAAAGAAATGTTATTTCATGCAATTTCTGTTCCCTGAAGAATTTAACAGAAGTTAGGTGGCTAGCAACTAGGTCCAGATAGACTTTGTAGATTAGTACACTTGACTCAAAAGTATTTTTAGACTGTTAGAGGCAATTGTGCCTCTAACACACAATTATAGTCCATAAAACACCTCACATAAATGCTACTTTTTTTTCAAAACCAAAATATCAGGAGTACTAACTTTTAGGTTTTTTGTTCATTTAGTTAGAACATCCCTTACAAATGTTTATATGTGCAGAAAGTTGAAACTATTACAGAAAGTGACTTCTAGCTTCAAATCCTAGGGGTCCCTTCCTTTGCTCAGAAAGTCCAGTTAGAATGCATTGTTTTCCAGGTTATTTTCTGGGTTTTCTTCTCCCCGCTCGAATATTTGCAACAATAAAGCTGTGAAATTCTTTTTCTGGGAATAGAGAAAACATCCTCTCCAGAAAGAATGAATGTTTTGGCATGGCAACAGATAGGGTGGGATTTTAGGAAAACTGTATGCAAGAGGCTCCCACTGAATTTCTCCTTGATGTCAACAACATATTGGACTGAAGTGTCTGGGAAAGATCATAAAATAGGTCAATAAAGGGACAACTGAAAGACATAATTTAAAATAGTATAAGGAGGTCTGTGTTACAATTTATTACTTTGTTTAATACTTATTCAGTTGTAGGTTAACTTTATTAAAGTACTTATTATGTGATTATTTTCATAATTCTACTCAGTTTTTCTTAGCTCTAGGCTGACTATTATAAAAATGTCTACCAAATACCTGTACACATTGCTCAACTGAACGGTTTAAAATTGCTAATTAGGATTGGAAGCAGGCTAGTAATGAAAGATTTTTCTGCCTATTAGAAATACTCAGTGAAGCAATGAAAAATATTTCTGCATAAAATCTAAAATGGCTCCTAGCAAGAATTTATACTTAGGTTGGATGCTGGAAGAGAAAAAGAAAGGAATAAGTTTTGTTGACTTAATTTCTGTGGATAATTCAGTGTTACTGGCACCAGCAACTCACCAAGAAAGATATTGTCCCAGCAATTCTCTATAAATAATTTATAAAGCCATACTTAGCAGTATGGCTTTTTAAAAATGGTCCTTGCAAAAAAGTTGAATTGCATCATTAAACAGAATCATTGAGAATGGTCAGGGTGCTTTTTAAGCAGAGAGTTTTCAGGGAGTGCAGAATAAAGCAGTTAATCTGCAAAAATCTCTTAAATCATTGCTTTAGAAAGGTCATGAGCACATAAGTATGATTTAAACATGCTTTTCTAACACCTAGAAGAATTATTATTCTACAGTAGCCTATGCATTACATCCATGCAAGGAAATTATTTTCTGGATAGACTGACGTCAAATAAAGACATTAAAGAGAGGTCCAATCTGGCTTTACAACCAAAATTAAAGAGTAGTTTCAACAAAACCCTTTCATTTAAAATACAAATTGGTATAGTACAAGATCTGATTTAGTTTTACAGCAAGCAGTTGTCACAGTAACTAACAAAACAAAAGTTGTTTTTTCACAAGAAAAAACCAAAAGATTTAAAATCCAGCATTAGTTTCCAGGGAGGGACAACAAGTTCAAAACACAAATTGACACTGTAAGGTCCATCCAAAAGTAGCTACCCTCAAATCTGCTGTAGACAGAATATATTAGAAGTGCACTCACAAAAAGCTGATAGCATTTTAATTAATGAAGAACACTTGTGGGCCATTTATTGTTGCTAAAAATTAGGAAAGCTAATTGATCCAGTACAGGTGCATGTAATTGAGAGATATGCCTAAGATTCACAGTTAATTTACTCCGGGAATTTTGCAGATACAGTGAAAATTTAGTCCACAGAAGTCTCTAAAAGGAATTGGGTGAAAGAAAATAACACTAGCTGAAGGAGAAAAAAAGATAAGTTTGACTAAGAAGAATAAAACTAGGAAGAAGGTAGGTAGCAAGTTCAGTTATACAACACCATGCAAGCTAGAAATAATCTTTCTTATTTATTTTATTATTTCACACTTAGTCTAATTTAGGGATACTGAACTATAAAAATTGTGTAGTGGAACCTTGAGAATTCAGCTAAATGCTTTCATAATTTAAAGAATACTGGGATAGTGATACATTATGTATCATTAGCAATTTTAAAATTCACTTCCAATTTAAACTTCTTGGCAATCAATAATATTTTTTAGGAAATAAAGAAAAAATGTATGTTTTCTGGTTACTTTTCCTTTGTTAACTTTTTTCTTTTGTTATAAGTTTTGTGATTTTTACCTTTTACAATAGATACAAAAGAGTTTCAAAATTAATGATTTGATTTCAGATTTCTAAACAGATACCTGCACTTTTAAGATTGTTAATTCTGTACTTGTTGATTTTATTATTAGTCATTTCCATTGAATTCCTTATTGCCGGTAGCTCTTTTCTTCAGTAGTTGCTTACACACAGGGTCTATGTTTAGGAATTCTTTCTCTTCCCCACACAGGACTAGGGTCCAGTGCTCTTACACAATATAGAAGGAAATAACTTACACTATGTTGCAAGATCAACCTTTATTTATTTTGGCAGCTGTTTGCTTTCCAGATAGAATCTGTAGGCTTCTAAGTGGTAAAACAGGAACTTTAAACTGCATGAAGAAACCTGACAAGAGTCAGTGCTTAAACTAGGCAACATAAAATGCCCAGGAGAGGTGTACATATTAGCCCCAACAGTTTGGAGGGCTTAGGCTCAGATTCCCAGAGTTAGTTAAGCCTGTAACTTCAGCAGGGATCAGTGTGGGACCTAAATCCCGCAAGGCTTCAAGTATCAAATCTTCTGAAAGACGTCTTTCATGTAAGACCACGAATGCAAGTAACAGCAGTGAAAACCATACAGCTGCTATCAACCTCTTTACAAGAAAAATTAACTGAGAGAAAGCTCACCTACAAAGATCCCAGAGCTTGATGTTCATATGCAGAGAGGTTACAGTATCAGGCTAAGAGGAAATAAAGAAAATCACAGGATGAAACATGACTTTAAAACATACTGATGTCTAACATTTGGAGGAGTAAGGGCTGCCCTTATTCACATGGGATGCCTTATTCACATTATTTACCTTTTCACATGGTAGGAAGGCCTTTTTTGTCTTCTGGTAAATAATCTCATAAACTACATTTAAAAAGTGTGGAAAGGAGGATCCAAGGTTGAGGAGGATTTACCAGTTCTTACTGAATGTCAACCATTACAATAAATTCATCAGGAAAAAAAAAGATAATTCTTTACACCAGAGCAGAACAAATGTAGAAATAAAGGAATGTAACATCCACAAATATAACATGCAGTATACCTCTGAGCTATAGCAGCTATCTCTCGTGTTTTCAAATATTTCTTATTATCTGTTCATTTTCCTGAAATTTAATTTACTAACCTTATGAGAAAATTTTGATCAACATGCACCATTTTACACTGCTCTTGAAGGATTCTGAAAACCACTTTAAAATTGTCCCAGACCTTTCTCCAGCTTTTCTCTGTTGCTTAGCTCCAGGCAGCCCTGCGCTGAGAGTGCCTTTAATTAGTTCCCTGCTTAGCAATCTATATTTTATTTGATTCTGTTCTGTGATACTGTCTTCTTAATCGAATAACAATTCAAGACACTTAACTAAGGTCATTTTTAATCAGTGCTAAATTTTTGTCATGAATGTATCATTGCTGCAGTAAGCTCAGCTTTTCTCAATACCCCCAACTGTTTGTGCTCTTTGTCCATATTATAACTGTACTTGGGATATACTGAGGTAAAACCAAATATATCCTACCCCTGGTTTCTTTCCATACATACCTTGTTTTCCTCAGAAATTTGAGAAGATAAAATGAAAGGGAAGCAGTAAAAAGCTCCTTATATGTATAAGAGCTTATCTAGATGGAAGCAGAAACACTCAGCTGCAAAACAAGGGTTTGCATCCTTTCTTGCACTGTTAAATATATTAGTGGTGTTTCTAAATTTAGATATAAACTATTGTGTCAGTATGATGCTGATTTAATGTCTGAGGCCATTTTATTTACTTTACAAAATAATCAGAACAATTTCCATGTTACTAGGCTTTACTCTAATGTATGGTTTTAAGATGCAGTTTTTTTTATCATTTCTGGTGGGTAAACTTTGCTGGCTCATCCTGCTGACTTTCTCTGGTATAATCTCTATATGAAACCGTCTGTTGCTGGAAGAAGCAAGCTATTGATGAAAATTTCAAGAAAATCCCTATGCCATTTGCAATGCCTCATAACCCACCAAGACATGTGAAGCTCATAGTACATAAAAATAATAAACAGAATTCATTATCTGAAGTATTTCCCCTTTCAGTTTCTTTAAAATAAGAGATACATTGTGGGTCAAATCTTAATGTGGAAGACATGTCTCCACCGGCTACCAAGATGTATAAGCCAAAAAATTTTAGAAGCACTTTTTCTTTTTGGAACTGCTCTACCCTTGACATATTGCAAATGCTTTTCTAACTGTTAATGATAATTCAGAATTGTATAGGGCACTAGCTCTGCTTTTGCTATGATTGAGAACACCTTTCTGTTTAAAGGTCAACCACTCTGAGCGCTCTGAAATTTGCATGTTTACTCAGATTCTTCTAAAACTTCCATCACTTGATTTAGCTGCAGGAAAGAGTTGGAAATCAGATTTGGAGTCATTGAGATAAAAGTCCTTATGATATAGTGCTCTGAATAAATTGCTTTACAGCAATACAGTTCTTGTATTCTATCAGTGATTGTCTAATGAACACATTTGGCTTAAAGAAGATCATGTGGCAACTCTTCTCAGGTACTACTCAGAGTTCATTTCTAATAAACATTCTACTTGGCATCCCTTAAGAAAACAGTAGTAATTTCAGTAATTTCTGTATTAATATTTATACTTTCCAGATCAGTCCATGTTAAGCCATCATACCCAAGACTGATGACCATCTATTTGAGAAGACACCCTTCAGAGAATTTCTGGCAATTCACTTCCCTCTGTTTTGGGCAGTGGAATGGATGTTTTGTTGCTGCCATAAATCCTGAACTCAAGTAGTGATCTTGAAAGTCTCTGACTGTACTATCTACTATGGCACTGGGATTCATCTAACCAATGCTTAAATCTTTCAGTCTTGTCATAGTTTCATCAGTGTTCATGCAGTGAATCAAATCTTTCAAACTAGATGGTTGGTCACTGCTTGGATGTCAGACAAGACAAGGGTCTTTATAATGGCATTGTCAGTGAGACTCTCAAAACCACAATTTTGTTGAATTATGATACCTGGTTAGTCAGTGCAGTCCAGCACTTGCATGACCTATTGCTATATATTATTTAAAATTATATAAAAAATATCTTCTCACTATCTTACATACCTACAAGACTGTCTGATACAATCATACCTACATCTTTGGGGACAGTTTCTACTTTTCCTGAAGACTCTTCTTGTTTCTGAAAAGAGCTAATCTTTTATGGAGGTCAATTTTGCAAGCCTGGGAAGTCTCTGCAATGGCCAGATTAACCTTGCAGAATGCTAGTTAACACATGTAAGCATATAGATTAGCCTTTGTACATCCAGAACTGCTCAGGGAAATATCCTAAACAGCTCAAAGTTCCCAGCTGGAAAGTTCCCGTAACAATTAGTCAAACACCTACTTGTGAAAATGGTTGGGAACAATAACCATGTCTCAGGCCCAGCACTATTTCAAATTAATTCATTACCTCATCTATGCAGATGCCTGGACAGGGAGTGTGACCATGGAGGGAATAAGTGACTAAACACCCTGGGTGTGCATACAGGCAGGGTCAGGTGCAGCATGGGACAATCTAGAGCTTATACATTAAAGTTTCATATCTCTTGCCACACAGGCTTTCCTTATCACCAGGTAAAACAGCTTATCCTAATCTAATCTAATTTTCCTTATCTTGATATATGAACTTGCATTTCAGCTGTGGTGTTCAAGACAGCTCTTTACTAAGAATAGCCATTTCTCTCCAAAGACTATAAACATCTACCAGGAAGGGTGTCTAGCTTGGATATGACCATCATTCTGAAGAATTCCTTTCATAAATAGAAATAGGCTGAAATTAAAATATGGCAGTACTGATTTCATTTAGAAACAGCAAGTTTTAGATTTGTCATTTTTTAGCATCTGTGTTATTCTTTGTTAGCAAGACCCCCTAGAAGAGACCGGGGGAAGTCGGGAGCAATAGGACAAGAGGTTAAATGAGATATAAGTAAGGCATTCCAGGCCCCATCCCTGGAAACATTCAGGTCAGTCTGGGTAGAGCTCTGAGCAACTTGATCTAGTTGAAGATTTTCTTCCTTGTTGCAGGTGATTTGGATAAGATGGCCTTTAAAGACCCTTTCCAACACAAACCTGTCCATAATTCTATGCTACTAAGATGTATACTTGGTGGAGGAGGATCAGGTCTGGGAATGCTTAAGAAACTGGACATATATAAATCCATGGGCCCTAATGGAATGAATACTTATAAATTGGCAGATGTTCCAAAATATTCCAGGTGGTCTCATCTTTGGAGCATAAATCAAGAGTGAGTATTTCATACCAATGAAAATATAGACAAAGTAAAAAGACATATAATTTTAAAGAAAAGTTTTCACATAATATTTCCTCTTTTATACGCTCCCACCCCCGCTTTCATATAATCCCACCTTCCTCACCTCCGATGAAAGAAACAAAGGAATGTAACTACTTTTTATCAAGAGGATGTAAGTTACCTCTCCAGACATGCTGAGCAGCACAAGGACTGTCTCAGCTCACACTGAGAGAGTGATGGAATGTGCTGGAGAAATAGAGTTACCTCCAGTAGACTCAGAATTATAATGTTTTAAAACAATAGAAAAAGTGCTTCCACATTGTTTAAGATATTTTGTGCGTATCTGGAGACATAATTTTTGTAGTCCTGGTCAGGAATGGTAGGCGATGTAAGTTTTAGTGATAGATCATTATGAAAATGTTACACTAAATTAATACAAGTGACAGCTATCTAGAGCAAAATAGAAACACATCTCTTTTGCCAGTGAAAATCCAGATTTCAAGGTACTAGCACAAAATACCAAGCCATAAAATAAGGAATAGTGTCTCAGTACCACCTGTATATTCACAGCAAACCATAAGCTTTCGTCTTCTAAGATCTCACTGCACGATTCACAATAACCCCTATTGTGTACTGCAAAGTGCTTGTCATACAGATAAATGTTCTGCTGTTTCTTTTGGAGCTAAGATTTCAACTAACTTCAACATGAGATACTTTCATCCCATTATCTAGCTTTTCCTGTGCTAATATAAATTAAATAGGATATGTTATTGTGTAAATTTACAACATCAAGCAGGCTAGTACATAGTACTTTAAATATGAACCCTACACAGGATTTATAAATGCTAAATAGATATAGATGAAAAATGATGATATAGGAGGATTAGGATGAAAGAACAGCATCTAAAAAACCTTAAAATTTAGCAAAGGCGTGAGTCTAAAATTTTTTTGATATTTAAGTTTTAGTAATGTTTAAATTAATAAATTTGCATTAAATATTCATGCAAAGCTACCTTGGATGGTATTCCTCTCACTTATCTTTAAACATAATTACTGAGGTATCTAGTGAAGCTGCTGACTGTGGACACCTCCACCACAGTCTCTTCTTGAGCGTGATTAATCTGGCCTATCATGGATATATAATTAGGCATGAGAAGAAACATCCTCTGGGTATGTCTACATCTTTCTCCAAGGGGAGTCTTGGCTAGTTAGCTCATATACAAACATTTATCTTTGAAGTGTTTAGGGATAAGATAATAAATTTCAGCAGACTGCATTCTGCATATATGATATGTGAATGGGAACTTGTAAGGCAATTTTTTTCCCAATATCTTTCAACAGATACTGACCATTTCTTTACTACCTGTTCCTTCAAAACCATTTTATTTCTTTTTGTCTTCATATTTCATTTTGAATAAATTTTCATGACTATCCCAAAGCATTTCATCATTTGGTATTTATATCAAGAAAATATTCCCAGAGTTGTATTCTGTTTAGAGTTTGTTCACTTAGTATGTAAAAGCAATCTCACCATCTTTTTGGTTGTTGTGTGTGATTTTTCCTCACCATTATTTCTACTTCTGTGTAATTTCAGTAGAAAACCCTTAGGAATGTACCTACTGTTCTTGTAGTGGTTTCAAAAGTGCTCATACAGATTATGATATACATTTCCTGTAGGTTCAGCCAAAGCTGAGGTGGTCTATTTGTGTCATCCTATTACACTGCAAGCTCAATATCTAATTTACTGTCTACTATTCATCATCCTTAGATCTTTTTTAGCATTACAGCTTACAAGGCTTTCCCTGCCTTTGAATTGTATTTGAGACTATTTTCTCCAAGATGTATTATCTTGCATCTTCTATTCTGAACCACATTCCACTACTGCTCAGATATCTCTAACTTCCCTGCATTGGCATTATCTTGTTCCTTTCATTCTTGCATATCCTAATGTGTGACCATACACATTTGAAATCAGGAGGTAAATTTAAGTAGAAATATAAAAATGTCCTGAATATAATGCACCATATTGCTAGTTCATGGTGCATCAATATCTGTGTCCACAGATTGAGCTGCTGTTGTTTACTTTACCAAGTTGCTGCTTTTCGCTTTACATATGTTCAGGTGTTAAGCTTCCATGTTCTTTGGAGAAGATTTACGATGATTTATTTAGGTTTTATGATGACTTAGATGCCAGAACACCTATGGTCCTGTATCTTAACTCTGATAAATGTGAGAGTGGCCCAAATGATCTTTTTTTAAAGTGAGTATACTTAGAAGAATATATAAAGATCTTCAGAGTTACAGGTCAAATTCTCAAAAGGTACGCTTTTTTTTTGTAGTTAGTCTCTTTGAAGTCTTTAGTCAATGGCATAACTTAGATCCTACAAAGGACTGACAAGAGTCAATTGCAATTTTGGTTCTGTGAAAAAAAAAAACAACAAACAAAAAATCCAGACTCATGAGGTTGCACCTGAACTGTTCCACAGCAGAACTCTGGAACAAAACTAGGTGATCTCAAAGATTCTAAAATGTTAGGAGACTGCTCATATACTGTCTCTTAATACACACTTTCTGACAGAAGGAATAAGCCTTTTCTTACAAACAAAATAGCCAGGATGGTTTTATGGTGAGTTATATCAAAGCATATACTGTCTTTCCATTAGTTTAAAAAAAAAAAAAAATACTGAGGTGAAAAAAGAAAACAAATCTAACAAAGCTCTTAACAATTATGGAATTTACTTTATTGCCAGGGTTAAAGTGTGATAATATTCCTTTCCTTCACTTCTAGTTCTCACATATTCCTTAATCCTCAGGTCACATTATTGTTAAGGGCTTCAGGTAAGATCTAGGATTTGAGCAGGTTTGAAGTTTATCATAATTCTGTTTTGATTGGCAAAATGAAGACTGCGTTTTGAAAGCAATGGAAATACAGACCTACTATAACACAGAGAGCATAGAGCTTAAATAACTTTTCTGCTGTAAAAAGTGACAACATCACATCAGATAAAAGTAATTGTTTAAAACCAAGCCCCCAGATATTTAAGGTTTGCCATGTAGAGTATGTGGAAGCATGCAGAGATTTTTGATGTTTGCAAAATGCTGTGCAGGGATAATATCCAGAGGGAAGATAAAAATCTACATCTCCAAGATACTTAAAATAGCTTTACATACTACATATTGAATAATGAAAAACTGAGACATAATGAATTATTGCTGCAGAGGATTGTGCCAACCTACAGATGCAAACTCTGAAATCAAACAGAGAGACAGAAAAAGAGCTCTCTTTATCTTAATAATTTTTGTCTGAATAGCATAGAGTTAGGATTTGGACCAGCATTGAGAGTATTTACAATTTGGAATGTTTTTCATCACTCTCCTTATGTAGGTGAGGAAAAAAAAATGCTGCTGAACAGCCAGAAATTTAAACAAGCCAGATATACTTCATTCTATTTAATTCCTTTCAGCTGATCTGGGTTCTGTCCAGCCCAAGTGACAATGATAAGCCCCCTACCTTATATTAATTTTTTTATAAGGATTGGAAAAGTCAATGCATTCATGAGGATCTTCTCTTAAGATAGACAAGCTTTCAAAGAAAACTATATATTTTACTTTAAGAAAACAAGGATAAGTGGAAAAACTAAAATACTTAAATACCTTAAGCACGTAACTTCTAAGTTCTTAATTCATCTGCTGTATTTAATGTCAAAGCAAGAAAGGGTCTTATTATGGCTCTCATAAGCTGTTTCAGCTGTTTGAAAAACCTAATATTTTCTCTTCCTTCTATGTTATCTGGCTTAACATTTTCATCTGCCACTGACACTTCAGCATCAGTGAAATAAAACTCCTTCTGCCCTTCCAGATGGCCTGGCATACATTTGGATTTTCTTCCTCAGACCATCAATGGCAGTACCCCAAGTTAAAGTTGGTGTGGACTTACCATAAAAAACCCAGAGTGAATCACGACTAGCATCAGCATGCTGGCATTAAAATACTCAACACACATTACTTAATAACAGTAAACTATCAAACAGAAATAATAGCTATATTTAATCCTATGGGATGTGCACTGAGAAATATCCCTTGGAGGTTCCACATCTACTCAGGGAAGGGATTACCCATATCATGGTTAACAGAGAGCACTGTTCCAGCGTATGTCTGTAGCAGCAAGTGGGTGGCAACAGCTACCACTAAACTACTGCAATTCCATATATGCATGGATGAAGAAACCAGTTGGCGTTCATAATGCCTAGTGACAGAAGCTTCCTCTACAAGACGTTTTATATGCTTATGTGGTCAAAGTACATAGACAGAGCCACCCACAGTGTATATTTCATCAATTAAGCAGAAATGTTTTGTAGGTTTAAAATAAAAATCTGAAGAGGTAAAAGAAGAGAGATGAAATAGAAGTAAAGAATATAAAGTCAAGTACCCTTGTGTGTCGGAAAGATAAAACAATGGCATTGAAATCAGAGAATCAATTCTGCTATTTTAAAGCACATTGATTCAGTGAGGGAAGTTATGGCAAAGATCCAAGCAGACAAGAAAAGCAACTGAGGCGCTGTTGTTCTCTTCTGGCTGGACCCTAGAGCGAAATAATTTTTTGCTGGGGGAATTCAAAGGCTTTGGCAATACAGCAGCATCAATAGAGACTGAGAGGTCTGAAGTAAGAAATTAAGACTGCAACCTTGCAGCTAATTCAGAGTATTTTTATCAATTATGAGGCTATAATTAGCCTGTGCAATAGTGATGATTAAAACTGCAGCACCAACTCTTAAACCATGAACTGTTCCTTTTCAACTTGTTTTCCTTGCATAACAGCCGTTGTAGTGGATTTATGCTCAATGCATAAATTTAAGCCATTTGTTTTTACTGATTGCTCAAATATTTACAGCATGATCTGCCAGCTTCTTCCCTTCAGATACAGTCATGGAGTTTTCACTGCTTTGTATGCTATTTGGATATACAACAACAGGAAAGTGAGTGCATGTGTTAACAGCTGTTAGAGGCATATGGCATTTTCAAAGCTGGTGCAAATATTTACACGCATGTGGATGGATGTATGCAGATCTTCAGTTGACAGCAGTCATTGCTATAGTCCAGTTTTTGTTCTGCAGAGGTTATCGAGAAACACAGTTTAGAGTACACTTAAGTCAACAGAAAGAAATAAAAGTATTCACATGCCTTTCCTTTATAAAATTACTTCCATTTCTCAGTAATGTAGTATCCCAAGAATGCTTCCATATTGATGTCCTAGAAAAACATTCAAGAGTGTGGTTTTGAAAGATAAAAAATATCAGAAAAATCTTAATGCAAAAATAAACTGAAGCTAAAGCAGCACTTATGAATATACAGAACAAATAAATTATATCAATAAAAAAATTTTAAAGCAAGCCCATAGTAATTACAGCATTAATAGTGACAACCATATTTACATTGAAATTTTTACTAATGTCTATTTCTATCACCTTTTTCAGCTTGATGCCGTTTAAAGAGAAATTGGATTATTTGTTCATCTTCCTTTTGATGTACCATTGGGATAATGAGTCATGCATGAAGTTTAATAAGCCTTGCTAATTTTCTGTCAATTCAAGGGGCTATTGGTTTTACCCATTTTACATAGTTGGCACACATTTTAAATAGGTTCGTTTGTGAAACTGAAAAGTATGTAATTCATTAAAATGGAATGCTAGGCTTTACTCTAAGCAAAACAAAACTTGTCCTAAATTTACCACTGTTTCATGACCCAAATGCTACTGACCTTCAGATTATACTATAGAGTTATTCTGAGGGTTACTTAAAAATTATATCCATTGTTCATTTCTCTAAAAAAAAAAAAAAAAAAAACTCTGTTGAAAAAAGATGGTATTTTTATAGTCAGAAAGATGATAATACAAACTCAGTTTATTTGGGCTTTGAAAATATCCATGACCCCAGCTGTGATATGATTAGATATGTTTATCAGTTGTTGGATGCATTTGTACATCTCAGTGCAGACCTGATTTACTCTATTGTTTTGAGAAGACAGTGTTTCAGTCCTAACTGGGATTATCAGTGTAGGGCCCATAGGTGGAAATGGTCCAACAAAAGGAGAATCTTAATCATAAATAAAATGTTGGACTTTTTAGGTCAAAGAGAAGGCTAGAAACTCTATTTAGTATAAACTTTCTGTTAACTACACCACAGAAAGCAAAGTCCTGGATATTTCATCTCCAAAAGGGGGAAGTAAAAACAGGAGGAGACCTATTTTCCCCTGAAACTTTAAAAGGCAGCTCCTTGATTAAAAGCTTTCACATTAGTGCTTTATTAAAAAAAAAAAAAAAAAAAAATTTTTTTACAAGAAAAATGCATTAAGTCATTTTGTAAGATGATTTGACTGTAAATGACAAATGCATGCATGTAAATTGGTATTTTCAAAGTAAGGTGGCAGTGAAAATTTTCCTGAGTGCTCATTCCAAATTACTTTTATTGGGTTTAAATGGAATTTAAATATGTTAGCTTATGTCTACAGTTTTATTATTACTATTAATTTTCCTTGACAAATTATAGCCAACTGGATATTTACAATATCCATGATTTCATAGGAAGACAAAGTGAGCCAAATTTTGCCGTCTTTTAATTGTTGAATATTTTATTCTATTTTAGAAATCAGTGAAAATGTCATCATGTGGGGGGTTTTTTGGTGGTTTGTTTGTTTTAAGATTTCCATTATAGAAGCTTTTACCAGAAGTGCTAATTTCAAATATTCTAGCAAAGAAAAGGTTTTTTTTTTTCAGTTACATTACAGCTCATTCATACAGAAAGTCTAGAACTCATGAGGTAGTTCTAACAACTTTCTCCACAAAAAGAGTCAACACTTTTCCAGTGTACTTTATTTATGATAATGATTACTCATCTGACTCCAGAAATTCTAAGTAATGTTTAAATTCAAAGCCTCTTCATGAATTCTCTGCATTTATCTACTTATGGGCTATACAGATGAAAGTTGTAAATCACAGTCCTGAATTTCATTTGTGTCTAAATATCTCTTTTGGCTTTTCAGTCTTGGAGGGGTTTTTGACTTTTACTTTTTGCCTTCTTTTTTTCTTATGGCAGTGATATTTGCTCTCAAGTACACCCTCTGATACAAAACCATTCTCACAAGGGCATAGATAGAATAGATCAACAATTATAAACAAGAATTAGAATTACAGTTTTCTTTTAAAAAAACGGTCTACCTCATTAGTATTTTCCTCATCTATTATCATAGCTTCTGTGAAGAAAACATTTTTTCTCTTTTCTGCTCTTTGCTTCTATAAGTATATTTTTGTTCTTCTCTGTCCATATGTGTTTATTTTCTGCTATTTTATATTTTGAAGGTAGAGAAAGACAGAGTCCTTGAGCCAATTAAAAATTTTGCTCCTTTAAGATATGTTATACTGCATCTCTTCTATGTAGAGTTGTCTAGATTTCTTGTTTTAAGTGCAAATAGGGGAAGACCTCTAAACAGGACTGGTTTCCTACAAGGCCTCCTTTTGAAAGTTATATTTGACAATATGAAGGACAGATTTATTTTTTTTCTTGCTCCTTTCTTCCCAGATAACAAAACTAGTTCTGATGGATACATCAATTACAAGGCCGCTTAACACTGTAGAGTTTGGTTATTTTTTTCAGCAAGGAATAAACATCATGGTGCCTGCAGTTCCGGATGTAATAGAAACAGTTATAGAATATGCATACAGAATATGAATTCTTGCAAAACATTTTACTAAAAAAGTTTTCACTTTTACTGTGAAAGGATGGAAAATAAAGATCTCTGGAGACATATCATCACCTACTGAATATAGCTGGTGGTGATATTCATTGCAGTAAGAGCAGAACTAGGTCTTTTATATTCACTACTGAAATGTTTAGACAATGATAACCTCTATGAGATGGTTTGCTTCATGTCAGAGATCTGCAGTTGCTTTTTATGACTTATTTGTAAGTCTTTTATAGCCAGATCATAATTTCAGAAACCCATACTTAATATAATATCCTACTTTCAGACGAGTCTTTCAAGAAACCAAATTCACTATTCCTTTCTGGCTCCTAAGTTGATCAGAAATGACCCACTGAATGCATTCTAGGAAAAACTTTTGGAAGAATATTTTATGTAGTCTATCAGTCCCTAGAGAACAGTTAAGATATTTGGTCCAACATAAATAGCCTCTATTATACTTTCCAACCTGATTAAATTCCAAAGAACAAAATCCTCATGCTCTCCTGATTACGTTTGGAATATCAAGAGCTCTTAACCAAAATGTCAGTATGTTTCAAAGAAAGGAATTAAAGTACCTAGCATCTGCACATCAACATGGAGAGGCTAAGTAGTCATCCCAGCCATGGGTCCTTGCTTTTCCAAGCATTCTTTCACAGGTGTAAACAAGTCTTTTCCTAAGTGTTTACACTTATTCTCTACTTTTGACAACAGCTCGTCTGTGCTCATGAAATGGCAGGGACACAAAGCGAGCTACCCATGCATATTACTTCCAAATTACTTTAAGGTGAAATATTAGTAATTCTAGGTATTTGTAGGCTTCTGTGGAACAGCACTATTTCTTGGGAGTTGTAGATTCCAGAAGGAGAGATATTGACTTAAATGCAAATTTATTCCTGTGAAAACACATAGAACACTCTTTAAAAATGTGTTTTGAGAGAAAATACTTTTTTAGTCAAGAAAACAGCTTAGCAAGACACAAGCTAGCATTTATTTTATGAAGTCTCAAATAATAGTCCTTTCAATTTGTAGCTTTCCTTGTCTTTGTTTTGAGTTTCACACAAAGAAAAATAAATAAATGCAAAGTTTTAAAATTATTCCATCAATTATGCATATATATATATATGTATAATTATTGGAATTCTTCTGGAAAAATGGGTGAGAGAAACATAGTTAACATTTTGAAGTAATTTCCAAGTACTGAAGAATATATTTCTTCTCTCCATGGGTGTCACTAAGCATCACCTTCACTATAAAGAGAATAGTTGTTATCTTTATAACAACTTTATAATTGAGATAGTTGTTATCTCAATTGCTTGTTATAAATTGCTTGTTATTCTAAAGCAGACATGTTCAGGATATTTTATGATTATTTTCAGACATTATCCCACTCACATTCTCTTGCTTAAATTAGTTGTTCTGGTTTTCACCTCTACCTATGTATTAATATACCTGATTTTGCATATGCTGTTGTGAATAATGGAATGCTTTAAAAAATACACAGGAAAGACATTTTTCATTTCACTAGTTTTGGAAGTATAAACTTGAAAATGAACCAGTGGAAAATTCCCTTCTCTTTCCTTGTGTCTCTTTTGTTAGATTTTCAGAGGACTTTCATGCCTGCTTTTGAAAGAAAATCTGCCAGTAAGCAAGGTAGAGATCCATGGACACTTTCCAAAATTTTACTTCCTCTAATGATGACAGCAAATGAAGGAAACTTGTGTGGTGTTTTTAAATGGCAGAGTCTTGAATATGTAAATAACTGTGCCCAAAGTGAGACAAAATGAATTCATATGAATTATAAGCAAACCTGTTTTCAAGTGTTCTGCCTTCCCTAGTCACACTGCTCTTCCTACAGCTACGGTCTAATCAAAAAGCTCATTAGATAGTTCTCATTGCTGAAACACGTGATAAGTGAGGTGGACTGGAGACTCCATTCTTTATCCAAACTACATTTCCCTGATAACTACCCACCTTAATGGTTAATAGTTACCATACATTTCTGCCTCATCATGAATCTAAAGAATTATTTTCTAACTGGCATAATAACCTTTAACTAGATGGAGAGTCAAAGAAAATTTTTAAACAATTGCGAAACAACTGCTTAATTCAGATTGTCAAAGCCTCAACTAAGTTTCCACTTATTCTTGGAAATATGTAGCAGATGAAGTTTCCCCTATGACATTTTATTGGAAGTTCATGTTTCTTTTCTTCACATGGCCAGGGGCATACCTGCTTGGCAGCGCTGATCAGTTCAGCACACACAGGCTTCTTTTAACATATAGGTGGTTTTGTAAGGAAACCCTATCTTGTAGTCACAAAAACAACCTACTTATCAGAGTAATCTCTGCACAAAATGTGTCTGACAGGTGTGGTATCCTTTGCCCAAAGCCCAGGAGCTCTCCAATTCCATGTTAGATCTCTGTATAACTGGATTGTGGGATGAAGATTAGTATTTTTTGTATTTTTGGGACAACTCCATGGGCACTTTGTCAGAGCAAATGAATCATGGGTTTCAGAGAGGAAGAGTGATGTGATGGATTCCCTGATTCAATGAGTAGGAGAAATAAAGTGACAGTAAAATGTCACCATCGTACAAAGAGGTGAACAAGTAATATCTGAGTTTAAGGATCTTACACAAGATAACATTTATATATTTAGATGTATATTTCTTCATAGAAATCCATCTGTCTGATGAATTAAGAGAAAGATACAGAAAATGACACAAAATCTGATAACCTGTAGCAGATTGAGCTTATTTAGCAAAGCAAAGTAGTAGCATGAAATTCAGGGTTCAAAACAAATTCAGATACTGTCTTTAATCCCTTATCATTGCAATTAAAAGAAAGTTGAAAAATATAAAATGATGGAGTTCTTAGCTGATTCTGGAATGTCACTGAATTAATAGTGTCACCATTTTTCTTCTGTGCTGAAGCATTTTTTCGTTTTATTTCCATGTGGCTTTTTTCCATTTTCTCAAGTCTTTAAATAAGACATTTTTATTTGTGAGAAAGTAAAAAAGCAGAACTCTCCATTGCAGACTTCCCAAGTAAAATGCAATTAAAAGCAAAAAATCCCAAAACACAACACAACACACCAAACTAATCTCAAAAATCATGAGCATTGGTGAATTATTTCAGAAGAATAACAAAAAGAAAATGGAAGAACAAAGGAAGAAAAAGAAAAAGAAACCTTAAGGCAATCAGCAGGTTACTCTGAATTATTCATGCATTCTGAAAAATTGACTTACAGCAGATTTTGTTATCTATAGCACAGAAATACACTGTATGGTGAATGAAGGAATTTGTAATATTATTGAGATATTAAGTCTGAAAGTAAAGACAAAATACACTAAAATAATTATCTTATGTTCTTTGTTGAAAAATTGTTTGAGCAGTATGCCTTTGAAATTATGAATAACACTTATTTTGTGTATCTTCTAATAATTTAAATTTACATTAATTTCAGGATAATTTAAGTACAGAAGTCTCCACCTGTCCAGCTTTGTTTGCACTCTTTCATACTAAACTAGTGTGCTGCTAGATCAGCCACAAATACATAGCTAACCTTTGTGTGACATCAGACCATAATCTTTTTGTTCAATCAGCACATCATACTATCCATTGCAGATGTGATATTTATGTACTATTACGTGTAATGTGGAAAGATGAAAAAAGGGTGCTGAATCCAGCCTGGCCAAAGACTTATTGCCTAAAATGAATCAATTAATCAAACCATTTATACATACTGTCTGTGTACCTGCCTTCTCTCTACTCTTTCTCCTGACCAGACCTCCACAGACTCACCTGGACCTGGACATGTTGACTTCCCTTGCATTGTTGAGGGTTTTCGATGGCCCTTGTGACCAGCCCCTGGATCTGCCTCATGTGCTTAGACCCTATATGACCCCTAGACCCATAGCTCTGCCCTGTATATTCCTCCTAAAATGCTGTCCTCTGATAAATTCCTGTCCTGATAAGCAGGGACACTGCTGAGATCACAACTTTGCAACTGGGAGTTACCACAGATTCAGCTTATTTGAGTCCACCTTAATTTAACCAAGCAAGATCCTGGTTAAATAAAACATGCTGCTAAATACAAATAAAATATAAATTAAATATAAACATGCTGCTGTCTTTACAACAATTAACTTGATATAGAGTCTTGGATTTGGTTTCTTCCATATTTAAGATGTGTGTTTGGGGAGAACAGTCAACACTGAATGTTAGAGACAGCATACAAATTTATGTCTGATCCAGGACATTTGAAAGGAATAAAACCATCAGATGCCGGGAAACAAACTCATAAATACTATAATCCAATCCTTTGTTATTGAAAGCAACCAAATTATAAATTTCTTCCAGAAATTTTCAGGTTTGATTGATTTCAAACGGCTTTGAATGACAAGAGACAAGACACAGCACAAGGTAAAAGGATAGAATTTAAAACATGTAATGTGGCAAAATATTTTTTACTAGTATTAGCTAAATCAAAGAATAGCATTAGAAATATACTGAAATGAACTACAGAGAAGCATCAGACACTGAAGTGCAGTTTGATTTTTCTTTGGTAAATCAAAGTTAGGCATTACTTTTCCTTCTACATTATTCTTATCCTAACTTTTATCTCAGTGATGAAGGTGAGAACAGAAACATTCAGTTTGTTGAATGTTGAATGTGTTGAACATTGTAAGATTGTTTTCACCATTTTCTATATTTAGATACCTTGATCTACTTTAATCCAGAAGTCATATAAAAAGCATATACACTAATTTCTTATTTGACTCAGTTCTAGACTGAAGTTTTTAGCTCAGTAAAACAAGAAAGCTGCTCTTCTATCTTGAAATTCCAATTAATCACTTATTTTGTTTTTTAACTTCATGAAAAGTATAAGACAGATGGGAATTTATCAGAGGACAGCATTTTAGGAGGAATATATTGTTTTAGTCACATGGGGAAGGTATTACAAAGTATGAAGAAAATGTGTAAGAATAATGTTATTGGGAATGTAATCATGGTAAGTAATACATGTAGAAAATTCCAAATAAAAATAAATTGTGTAGCTGAGAGGCTGCAAAAGTACTACATTTCTCACGTCTAGAACTAAGTACAGAATGATATCAAATTAGTTTCATCAATCACAGGATATAAATATTAGGCTAAGGTTAGTTCTATTCTCCTTAGAAGAAGTAACAAGTTAACTGAATTGACTTACCCTATCTGAAGTAATGCAGAGGTATTTTAGATATAACAAAGGACATGTTTTATCCTGGAGTTGTGTTCTTCTGGTATTCTCCTGAACTTGTTTTAATGCTCAGATTCTTATTTTCAAGTGTAAAAGATTACCACTTTTAACACAACGTCAGCAGCTAGGTTGAATTTTAGTTATAATACTGACCATCTCTTTAACATCTTTTTAGTTAACTATTTACCAAAGTGTTAATACATTAAACCTTGAAGTTTTATTAAAAAAAAAAAAATAATCATTACAAAAATTATTTTTCCTGCTCACTTCTAACTAGTTTTTTTTGTCTTTTCTATCTGATATCTGGTATTTGCCATATTTTCTGATTCAGATTTTCAGCCATGTTCTTTAAAAACAAGCTGGACACTCCTTTTTAAAATATTTTCTTTTTTTCTCCCCAGCAACTCATGCATTGAACTCCTTTGTTTCTCTGTCCTTCTGAGGAGCAGTGGCATCATTCCTTCCTTCCTCCCCACACACATGGGAAGAAAGAAAGAAAAATACAGTCTTGAAAAGACAAAATGGGAATGACTCCTTTTACGTAGCTTTGTTTACTGACACACAAAGACAAGCACAAATGTCACTACTAAAATCATATTCATGTGTCTTTTTAATTACCAAAAACCACTGAAAGATTGAGATAGCAGTGGTCTATTTGTTTGGGATTTTTTTTGATACATATTAAAAATCTCAGAAGAAATAATTTTCATATGAAAATATGATGACAAAAACCAATTTATATAATAGTCTTTTGATCAAAACTAGAAAATAGTAACATTCCTTTCATATTTCTGGATGTTTCTTTTCTTTTGCAGAACCTGCTGAGTGTAATTGAGGAGTTTTTGATTGAAAAATTTGGCAGCCCTTTTTTTTGGATAATTTCTCTTGTGCTGTTAGACAAAGAAAGAGGGAAATTCTCAGAATAGTTACATGGCTCCTGGAATTTCATGTGCAGTTTGTGAGTTTGTAAGGTTTTGAAGAGGAGAAAGAGGAAATAGCCTATCTACCTACCTTCTCAGTTATATTTTATTGAATTAAATTAGAAATAAGTGAAATAGCACAGTATTATCCCAGCTTCCATTTATCACCATAACCACACCACTACATAAAGACATAGAGATCTTATATATTTCCCAAATAAGCCCAAGCAGACTTGCTTTTGAAGTGAGACTCCTGCTGCAAAGCAATTTCTTATTTCTTCTGCTTTTCAGTCCTCACAGTTGACCTAAATCAGTGTATGAATTTTATATTTCAGTCTTATCTACTGGCATTGTACCATTCAGCTTCAACCTGTGGGACGTGAACACCCCTCCTATTATGACCATTTCTTTTATTTTTATCATTATATGTATTAGAAACAAAAGTGCTATGAAATCCAGTAGAAGTTTTAGAGCTATGTTTTAGTGACTGAAAAATTCAGAAGCAAAAACTAGTTATGTATCTACAGGCAACTATCCTGTTGCCTCTTTCTGTTCTACTCTCCCTGGTCACAGCATGACCTTTAAATGTCCCTTCCAATACAAATCATTCTGTGACTTTATTATTTTGGATGCCAATCTTAGGATAAATCCTGTCCTTCAAAGTCTTATTTGTTTCCGTGTAAAACACTGTAAACCACTAATGAATATCTCAGCTGAGGATATATATATATTAGATTAGATAAGTTCTGTCTGTGATGTTATAAATCATTAGCTGCCTCTTAATGACTTAAATGTTTTATTAGAGCCTGGTGATTTTGCCTCAATGTGTTAAAAAGGGCCTTATAGAATATACATATATGCACAACTTAGATGGTTGTGGC
Organism: Poecile atricapillus; assembly: GCF_030490865.1. NCBI lineage: Eukaryota > Metazoa > Chordata > Aves > Passeriformes > Paridae > Poecile > Poecile atricapillus. The sequence goes on along the minus strand of NC_081249.1, from coordinate 55,400,386 downwards.
TGGTTTGTTTGCTTTATTTAATTTAAAAACCAAGTTACGCAGTGTCACCTAATTAATTTCACATGAGATACAATTAAAATAAATCTGCTCTGATGTTTCTTTTTAATTTTCTTCAAATACATATTTTATCTTTCCCCACACAACAAAATATCACTCATTAACCCTTAATTAGCTGCTTTGAAACATTAATGAAGATAAAAAAATTACGCTTTGACCACATGAGTAAGATTTTATTTCACTGAGGAACAAAAAAGGAAAAAAAATCATCATTCTATTCAGAAAGAAAGAAAGAATTTGGCTAATGGTTTGGAAGCAATTACAAATTCACATAAATAGATGGTCTGACAAATTTCTTCAAAATGACAACGTGGGGAAAAATGAGTACAATGAAGCCATAGCTTCCGAACCACTATAAAGCATCACTTGTTAATTATTTTAAATTTTGGAATTTCAGTGTAACTTGCCTTTGACTTTTCAAGAGCAATATTGGAATACAAGTTATCTAGGCAAGGCATCAGTGCACTAGATTACCTCAACATATTAACTATGGGGTACATGTCACTGACAATACTGGTAATTTCGGTACTATGTCTTTGTGTTCAAAGGATGGCTAGAAAGACTGCTGTAAGACATTAAAATATTAAAAAAATCTTTTTTTCATAAGCCTGTCTTCAAGTATAAGCAATCATTATTATATGCTTTCCTTGAATAATTCTTTAAGTAACAAAGGCCCAGTAATAATATGGTAGTTTTATCCAGAAGCCTACAATGAAACAAAGTGGCGCATATTTGTTCCTGAGCTTCTCACACCATATGATGAATAGCAGCAATTATAGAAAAGAACAATATTAGTTTTACAGTTATTGTTATTATCTTAAAGTACCAAGAATAAAATCCCATATTTCCCTAGATAGGCCAATCACCACCAAAATATGTGACAGAGGAACATTTTATAATCTGTATTTCACACTGGCTGCACAACTAGAAATTGGCAGAGTGAAGTCATTTATATCTCCTTATTACCAGCTTGCAGAAGGCTTTGAGAATATGGGGCTAGTGATGGATATTTCTATAGCAGATGTTGCTTTATTCCATTTTACCGTAGTACATCTACTTCAGATTAGTTCCATTGCAGTTTATTAAAGTAGCAGAAAGAGGTCAGCACTAGGAGAACATGACACACAACTTACTTACTCTTGTTTTGTAGAAGGAAAGATATTTATATATACAAATTGAGAATATTTAGGCAGAATCAGAGTTCCTTCATTTTCAAATTTAGATCTTACTGTGCTGTGAAATTAATTTAAACTGATGCAATATGGAACAATTATCTAAATGTAATATTTCTATTGTAAATTAGATTTCTACTAAGTATATTGCACAGATATTTTCTCAGAGGGTAAAATGTACCTAAATACAGAAAGTCCAATTGCATTAGTGGATTAATTTAAACCAAAATACCATAAAGTACTTTCAATAGTTCTTCCAGCAGAGTGAACTACACTCAAAGCAAACAGGTTTAACTGAATGGATCTTGCACACTTCTGTGTTGTTTTTCAGGGTAGATGAGCTATAATAATGATATTCATTGATTCTGAACTTCTAGATTCAAAATAACTCACATACTTACATGTTCTTATTAGCAATGGTTTTCAGGATATGAATTCAGTCTAAACCACAATATGTAGCATACCTGTCAGCATAGAAAAAGCCAATAGGGAAAAATAGGATCAGATTTTTTTGGGGGGAGGGGAAGGAATTAAATTTAATTTGTTGACATTTTACATATTTGTCAGCTCAAAATGAAGATGGATTTTTGTGGACTATGCACTGTTACAGCACAGAAGCAGACCAATAGCCTCCTGTGAGAGCTGTGAGAGCCTGACGTGGTCAATGGCATAAACATTGTCTTGGGTGGACCTTTGTCTACTGTAGCAAACTGCAAAGAAGCAGCTGTTCCTCTGCAACCACCAAGTCCACCCCTTCCCAAGTGTGCTAACTGGAATTGGGATTGTGATGGGAACTTGGGATAAGAAAAAGGGGGTACTATTGTCCAGTTATCCCAGGTCTGGGGAGAAAAATGTATCTACAGCTGATACTGGAAGAGAGACTGGAATGCTAATGGCTCAAACAGAGGACAAGAACACCAGACACCTCAGGCTACTGCTGGTGTTGAACAAGATAAGGGAAGAGGCAAATGAAGGAGGTGGGTACCATCTTTTTATCCTTACTCAAGTGACTCATGATAACTCTCCTTTGGGGAATTGCCACCGGGACATTGACACCCATTAACCTCAAAGTATCCATCCCTGCTGATGGACCAGGATGAGGCATATATGACTCACCTGAGTTAACAGGCAGCTGCAGTGTCTTAGAAGGTGTCAAAGACTCCTGAAAGTGTCCTGTGATCCATAGCACTGTATCATTCGCTGTGAAACTCCTGATCCCATGTCAGCTTCCTAGGTGTTTTTACTTGAACCTGAGCTTATACAGCTTGCTGATTTTTTCTGTTTCATAGGCTTCCCTCACTTCTGATGGATCAAGACAGTGACCATCACTTTGACCAACAGAAATCGAAATTGCGTCAAGACTTGTCAAGGGATCCAAGGGATGGGGTCTATCTACCATAAAATAAAAATATGTATTATTGACTTTGCCATATGGTATTGTTTGCACCTTAATTCAGGCAGAAGCATTTTTCCAAGACTTTTAATAATGGGATCTTAACAAAGTCTCAGGGAGCATATAATCTATATAAATATCTGATGGGAGGTAGCAAAAAAGATGCACTTGATGCTCCACAGTTGTGCCCACTGAGATGACAAGTGACAAGGGGCCAAATTTGTAATACAGGAGAATCCACTTAATTGAAACAAACCCTTTTCTTTTTTCCCTTCTTTTTCCTTTTTTTTTTTTTTTTTTTTTTGACTCTGAAAATAGTCAAACAGGAGTCCAGGTTCTTGGAGATATCTGAAACCTGACTGGACATTATCATTTTCCTGAGTGACCTCTTCTACCTGATTCTCCTCTGAGCAGGAGAGTTGGATTAGATGGAAGAGATTCCTTCCAACAACTATTACATGAGATCCTGTGATTGCTGCATTTGCTTTAGAAGTGGCAATATAAGAGAGCTGAATTGTAAATGGCATGATGCCCTGTCTGCAGCATCCATTTTTAAGAGGTTCCTCCAAGTCCCTAATTCTACATTTATATATTTGAACAAATATATACTACTACTTAATATAATATACTATATAATATACTACTTAATATAATATACTACTTAATACAATTCAACTTGATGTCATAAAAGTGTTATAGTTCTAGGGATCTATAGATTTTCTCAGATTATTCAGCATCCACATAATTTTAGCAGATTGTATCTGAACAATTTTAATCCAGAATATACATGCAAACATGTTGGTTAGCACTAGTTTACAAACAGCCTGAACTGCAAATTTGATAGTAAGATAGGAAGAGTATTTCCACTTTTTTTTTTTTTTTTTTTGTGAAAATATTTCTGCAACCAAAGTTCATGCATTTGAAATAAAGAATCATAACTGGTTTATTTTACAAAAATTGTATGTGTAATTATTTGTAATAACTATTCTAAACAAATAGCAGTTTCAGTCAAGTAATTTTCTGATTTTGTTATTAAATTTGTTACAGAGGTGTTATTTGAGCAGATGTCATGTTTTTCCACACCTTTGGTAAAAATGGTGGCTAGAAACCTAGACACTGGACATTCTGCAAGATTCTCTTTCTGGCCTGTGAAGGAATAATGAGCTCACAGTTACATTCCCCTATGCCTCCCACCTCCCTGCTTACAATACATCTTGGTCAAGCCTTGCTAAAGTGTTGTTTTTTGGTTTTTTTTAATAAACTTATGGTTCAATAAAAGAGATTCACAGAGTAATCTCCTTTTCTGTAGGGTGGCATTTAAACAAAACACAAAAGCCTTCAAATATTTTTGTTACCTTTAATACAATGGCTTTTGTCTTTTCTGAGGCTGAAAACTGTATTGACTGTTTTTTTGTCTTCTCACTCTCTGTTGTCTTTAACTCACATTGTACCTTGCATGTAATAAACCCCACTACCCTTGGGAAGCTCTAGTCCTGTTATAACTGCTTTCTTGTAATTGTGTTTTGAAGACATGCACATTCATATGCCAGCATATTTTAGCAGCAAATACATTTCTTGTATTTTCATTTGGTATAATCAATAAACTTGTCAGTTTACCCACAGTGTTTACTACTAAATTGCACTATGAATTGATGGTACAAAGCCATTTAGTGAGCTTGGATAACTTTAGGTCCTACTTTTGTTTACTTCTTTTCTTGTGTGTCTAATATATTATCATTAAAAGATTCAAAGAATGAGTTAAGAAGAATTTAAAATAATGGTGTTAGCATTTTTCTTAGTTGTGAGGGTTTTTTTTAAACTCATATCTTCACACCTGATCCCTAAAGAACACTGTTCAGAATCATTAACAGCAAATATGTGTTTACAGCTAGTTTAAATCAATTGCTAATTAACTCCACAAGGCAGAAATGGATTTCTGTTTAGCACTGAGTTTGCGCTTTTCCTTTATTCTTGATAGTCACAGGTGTAAGGTTCAAACTACATTAGCATCTGCTGTGTAACTGCCTGATCTAAACCTCAGAGAAATCAACATAAATTCAGTGAGAAAATTTGATGGGAAAACCTCCACAAAAATCCTAAGTTTTATGAAAAATTTAAGCTAATAAATTTCTGGTATTTCTGGAAATCTGCCATTGCTTTCAAATCAGGATCAACTTTGAGGTTAGATCAGATTGCAAAAGGTCCAGTCACATTTTGGTACCTCTGCAACACCTTTGATGCACCTCTTCCAGTTCTTCACAACCCTCATTGATTTCTTCCCCTCATTTTTCTCTGCCTTAAACTTCCTTTCCTGTAAGTTGTGCCAGATATCTCTTCTTTCTTTGTATAATACAATCAAGAGTCTAGCTGCATTTTCTTTAAAATGCACCACAGATAATGGAAGAAAGCAGTTAAGAGTCTTTTTTTCCTCAGGGTGAACAGGCTCAGTTCTCCCAAGGCACCATGTATATTCCGTAACATATGTATTACAGCAGCCATAAAAAATAAATATGTATCTCACAACACTTTTCTTTCTAATAATTAAAAATAAAGCCACAAACCAATCTATTGTTGATTAACTTATTATTACTCAGCTTAAATGCAGTTAGTGTTAGGACAGAATAATGTTTCCTGTTAGAAATTTGCAGCTGATTTCTGTGCAGAGACTTGCCAATATTTTTTATGCAAAGTTCTCATTACTTCCAGCAGGAATTTTGCAAGCAAATATAATCTATGGTCTAACAAAATGGTTGAGCTTATCCAGGTTACACATTCTCTGGTTTTGGTTGGTGTTACAAATGGGTTTAAACACAGAGGAGCAAAGAAAACCAAGTCTCTGTGAATAAAACAATTTAAACATAGAAAGGTTCGAAATATACCCCAAAGTCTGATTAAAATCAAACGAGGTTAGATGCTGGTGCCAAAAAACTTGACATATTTTATTTGATATTAATTTATTTTATGAAATATTAAATAAATAATAAAAATATTAAAATTAATGAAATAAATAATAAAAATAAAATTAAATAATTAATAAATAAATATTAAAGTGGTTGGTGAAAGCATATAATTCATTTGAGGGTCCCAGCCATGTATTGTTGCTCCTCTCCATCTGGTTTTCTTGTTGGTGAGGGTCCCCTGTCACCACTGCTATGCTGACAGGTATAGAATTCAGTGGATTAATATACAATTGGGCCAGGTGGGAATGCTCAGCTGCTTCCTGTGCAGGGAGCCAGTCTGACACTGTCCCTTGCAACACTGAGGATCTGCTGCATCATCTGCAGTGCTCTGGTGCAGGGTTTGGGGACCCCTTTGGTCGGGGTCCTTTGATGGGCTGTGTCACCCCCTCTGCTGTGGGTAAGCTTTTCCCCAGGTGAAGGACCCCTGCAGCTTGGGCTCTTTTGCACAGCAGAGGACGGGCATTCACTGCCTCTCATCAGAGGCTTTTTCACCACATACCCAAAACCTCTTGTCCTTCACCCACTCTTTGGTGTGAGGGTCTGTTTGAGCCTGGCAGCTGATAGCGCTGGAGCTGTGGTGTCCATCCTGAAGGTGCTAAGCTTAATCCCTCTGTGAATGGATTCTTCCCTCAGCCCAGACCTCAGTCACTTTATATAATCTCCACCAATGAGCAGTGTAGGGCTTTAGTCAGGGCCCCATTCAGGGTATGGTGATCTTCAGCTTCTGTTATAGAGTTTTGCTATAACTCGAAAAATGCTTTATGAAGATCTTTAAGCCATAAGTAATATTTTAGCCTCTTGACAGTTGGGTTGTTTGGGGTTTTTCTTTTTGTTTTGGGATTTTTGAAATGAATGAATACGATTCAAAGCATAAATAATAAAATAAATGCAACCTGAAAGAGTTTTGGGGTGCTGATTTTTAACAAAAATTAGAAAGCATCAATCACTTGTGTTTATGATGGACAAACTCAAAGAATATTTATTGTATAAAAATAATTGTCAAATACAGATATTGTATAGAAATTCTTATTTTATAAGGCAAATACTTGTGATATGTATGTCTAAAGACTGGAATGTTTTGATTAAACATATAAGTCTAAAAGAAACATCACATTATTTGATTACGTCTATAATTTTAAATGTTTTGTTTAATTTTTTGTATACTGTGGTAATCATTAACTCATATCCGAATTTTTCTATTGCACAAAAATGGGATCTCAAGACATTTTTTGAAAGAGCACTTTGTATGCAGGAAGGCATAAAATGGACTTGTAAAAAAGGTGAATTTAAGACTTTCTGACTTGGATTTGTGTGTAATGAAACCCTAAATACAATTATTCCAGTGTAAATATCACGTTAAAAAAATATTTCTGAAAGACTGCAGGAGAGATTAGCAAAACACTCGGGAAAAAAAAAGTCAGAATTTGCTTTAGAAACTGTATTTCAAATGAGACCACGTCTAGCCTTTTAAAACACCTTTTTCTCATATGGCCTGTAGATGTCAGTCTTGTACCAGCCACGAAAAATTTTAAGCACTTCAGCTATAAATATATAAGCACACAGAAAGAAATATAAAATACTAGTAAGGTGAAAATGAGGCAGATTTTGAGAGCTTTTTCATTTTATTTTCCACATCATGAGATGGTAATTGTATAAAGTACAAAGTTTCTGTAAATCTGATTTAAATCTTTCTATGGTTGTACATTTTGTATATTTACAGAAACTAATTTCACTGTCACAATGACAATAACACAAATAATTATCTCTAAAATATAGCTGGTATCTCGTAGGAAATAAGTACCTCTGCAAGTGATGGATTACTGTCATGCTTCACTAGTCTGGGTGAGTGTAGACAATTTCAGAATTGGATATCATGCTTATGAGTAATGGGGAATTTTCCTTAACGTGTATTTCTAAAATTATGCTGTTACAAAACCTTCCACTTAGAAATATAAAAGCACTAAACATCAAGAAAATTTTATTTGAATTACTGTGTAGCACTTGATTTTAATCCATGAAAGAGTGACATAAATATGTGCATCAGAAAAAAAAAAAAGCATGCCCACACACATTCATGTACACAGACACACACAAAATCTGGACTGCAATAACAAGTCAAGCAACCAAAGAAAACCCAAATATTTCAAAAGTCTCCTGACAGCAGTATCAGGAAAGCAGAATTACATGAAAGTATTTTCCTGTCTTACAGAGCAGAGAACCACACAACACTTTCACATATATTTTGATAAGAAGTTATGCCATGATAGGTATAATAGAATCCCAAATCATATAACATGCTGAATAGAAGCGACCCACAAATATCACTAAATCCAACTCCTGGCCCTTCACAGGACACCCCAAGAGTTACACCATACACCCAAGAGCATTGTCCAAATGCTTCTTGAGCTCTGTCAGGCTGGTGCTGTGACCACTTCCCTGGGGAGCCTGTTCCAGTGCCCAAACACCCTCTGGGTGAAAAACCTGTTCTTGATATCCAACCTAAACCTCCCCTGGCACAGCTTCTGGCCGTTCCCTTGGTCACTGTCACTGGTCACCATAGAGAACAGATCAATCTCTATCTGTCCTCTTATCCTTGCAAAGAAGTTGCAGCTGTGAGGAAGTCTTCCCTCAGTTTCCTTTTCTCCAGGCTGAACAAACTTAGTGACCTCAGATGCTCCTTATATGGCTTTCCCTCAAGGCCCTCGAGGCTGACGTGTTCTGCATTTAACCAACATGTCCACATTCTGCTCTTTGCTGACGTGAACCATTTGAACCATTACCTTTCACTGCCCAGATATAAACAGGGTGGTAAGAGATGAATAAAAACTAATTTGTGTCTGCAAAACACAAACATACTTGATATTCCTTAGCTTTCTATTTGAAGAAGGCAAATCCTAATTTCACTTTTTTATTGCTGTGGTAATAAATATTGGCCAATATAAGTAACTTGTTTAAGAATTTATTAAATAAACATATTGTATTGCTAACTCAGCCTCAGCTTTTTGTTGCCTTTCTTATCCTAAGCATAAAGTATCCCTTAATTATAAAATCACTGTCTGTGAATTGGATTTCATTACAGAGTTCTCTATAGATTTTCTTCCTCATCTTAAAAGTTAATTTTAATCAAATTATGCCAATGTCCTTATTTTTCCTTATTTGTTGCATGTTGTCTTTTGTATAGTTACTGGTTACAACACAAGGTACTCAAAATATCTTGCAAATGAGGTTACCTGGCTTTGAAGGCTTTCTGATATTCCACTATGTCAAGATTTTCCTGGCAGAATTAATTTCTATTTTTTTGTCAAATCTAGACACATAAACTCTTTCCCTTTCCAACTTAGATGCCCTAGGATGTGGCAAGAAATACCAATATATGATGATATTTGAAATGCTGTGCACCTCCCCACTTTATTCAGCATGCCCATTTGGCTTGATTATGTTTTGAACTTGAACAAGTGGAAAAGGTACAGGATAGGAAATAGGGAACTAAGGCTGTAATATTATGAATTTAGTACTTTTATGTGCAGAAGAGGAACTAAATGCTGAATTTTAGAGCAGAGTTTGACTGAGAGAAGTTTAGCACAGCATGCAGCATAAAAAGCAACGTTCCTAGATTAGAGAGAAAAATAAAACACAACCAAAAGGTACTTAAGGTAAAAGAAGGAAATAATAGAAGGGGGAAATCTGTAACCTTAATCACTGCAACTTGTTACTGAATTGTGAGTGTTGGTAAAATCTTTCCATGTATATTATTACTCTCCCTTCAGTAACCATTACAGAAATTCCCCTTTCTGTACAGCTGATCCCCCAACAGTGTTTCCACATTACCGATGGAATCAAGGTAGAACAAAAGAAATACTGATTTGTTTTTAAAAATTATTTTCAGTAGATTAAAAAAAAAACCCTCAAAACCTGGATTTTAGCTAGAGCAACATTTTTCTTGTTCAATACAAATATAAAAAAAACAAAAGTGAAACCTTAGAAATCAGAGGAAGATCTAAATTTTCTCTTGTGTTTAATCTAAAACACATATCTTGTATCAAGTGAGAGCTCATGTCTCGAATTTCTTTCTGAGATCTCAAAACTCTTTTCCACTGTACAATCCTTGAGAAAGTACATGCAATTAGAGATGTTACAACTGAGAAGTTAAACAGGCTCAATCATTCATAGAAGCAATGGCACATTTTTTCCCATCAATCCCACAAATACTGAAATCTCCACCTAGTCTGTCTGAAGGGACAGGGTACAATTTGAATTCTGGGTGTAGCTACTATGTGCAGCAGAAATGAATTTGACCTGAAGGCTTTCTTTTTCATCACTGACATAGATTTGCTCACTGCTATTCAAAATGAAAGATAAGCACTAAATCAAATACAATCTGTGTCAGCTTATGAAATGACTGTCTTATAAATTGGATGGTGTTGGGCTAAGATACCAAAAATATCTGAGTGACTAGAAATAAAGAAAGGTTACTAAGTCTGCTTATCTGTAATATGAACAACTTGGAGCTCAGCTCATTTCCTTCATTAAGGAAGAAGATGCATTCATCAGAGTCAGTGACACAGTAAACACAGAACCAGCTCTGATAAGGGACTCCTGAATCTGAAGGACAAAGTTTGAAGTCAATACAATAATTAAAATCTGGGATGGACAAATTGAGAAAATTCATATTAAAAGAGAGGTACAGTGCTTTGTAAAGAGTGCCAGCAATTGATAATTTATCTTTGTTTGTTGGTTTGTTTGTTTTGCTTATATGGCAGTGAGATAGCTAATCTGATTCACACCAAATAAATCTTACCATCAATAGCATACCAAATGTTTCAGCAGTTCATTCAAATTTTATTATAGGAGAGTGTGAGAAGGTTATTTTGCCATATCCAGCACCTGGAAGCAATTTCTGACTAAAGAAAATAAGAAAACCTTGTGCTAAGACACATGAAGTCAAATGTTGTTATTTTTAGTAAATTAAATATGGAGTATAGAGGATATGTTTGGTGCTGGGTGAGACTAACCAAATAAACAATCAAAAAACACAGTAGATGAGAGTTAAACTTTAAAAAGTATTATTGCAACCAATTTTGGTTTTTCTTGTTGATTTGTTAGATTTTTTTTTTTAATGAAATATCTTTTCTAATGTCATCGGGATTGTGAAGCACAGAGCATACCACTGCTCAGTAGGAGACCAAGTGGTTATCATTCAGTGATTTGTTTACTGTGCTCCTACTGAATTTTTGCTGGATCTTAATAGAAAATAGTTTTTCATAACTTACACGTATCTGCAGAAATCTTAATGTGTGAGTTTCCTCGGTTTTCAGGGGTTCCATTTATCCTTGTTTGTTTTGTAAAGTAAAATATATTGTCATATTTGGTACATTGTATATGTCCACAATTTTAACAAATACATAGACACTGTTTAAGACTAGAAAACTCTTCATATGAAACCCTGAAAAATAAAAGCACATCATGTAAGGTCATTTCAAAATTAGAAACTTGCTTGTACTGCTTGATCTAGGATATCTTTGAAATTTAATAGACAGTGATTAATCTTGAACCACAACTTATCTCAAAGTAGTTCCATTATAAGGATAAAAGAAATATTGCATTTTATCAAAATAAGGGGTTAGTATGGCTTTCTTTTTTCATTATTTTAGTTAGAGCATTGCAAGAGTTTCTGACAAATATATTGCTTGTAATTAATTTGAGAACATACATTATTTACTTGAAAAAATTTAATTTCTTGCATGTCCTGGGGTGACTTTACCTTTAAGAAAGCTTTGGGAACTAAGGAAGTTGAAGCTGCTGGAGGCTGATGGGAGTCTTTTCTCCTGACCAATTATCGGTCATTTCTGAGAATTGGCGGCGGTTTTAACCATTCAAAAGTGAGATCAACTTGTGAACCCCACCTTAAGATGTAAAGCCAGGGGCCTCTTGATCTCTTTTGTTTCCTGCTTCTTAAGAGGTAACAAGGCTCTGTCTTGGCCTCCCCCCCCCCCCCCCCCCCCCCCCCCACCAGGCCGGACAAGGCTGCACAGGGTGGGGAGGGGGGAAAGAAACGGAGCCGGCCAGGCTGGCTTGGTTTGTAGTTTCTGCTGCTGGACTGAAACCTGACACCATGAACATCTGCAGCTTTTCCAAGACTCTAATTCTTTTACTACCTGGATGAGACTTACAGATTTCTCCATTTTCCCAGAGAAAGAGAGAGAGGGAGACAATCAACATGAAAAACACATCATAAAACCATCAAAGACTGTGAAGAAAAGAGTTAAGTTTTAGATGGGGAAGAGAGAATAAGGAGATGCTTTATAAGCTGAAATATTTTTCTGTTAAAGCTTTGGAGATGGAGAATAGTGTTCTGAAAAAACTCCTTTAATTCATGACAGAGTATATTGGGAGGAATGGAGTGTTCAAAGTGTGGATTTTGAGCAAAAGGTGGAGTAATTGTGATACAGTGAGGTGCTGGAAAAGAGGGGGGAGAAGTAATAGTTGAAGATTTGGGGCTGTTGTAGAGGCAAAGAGAAAACTTCTGTTTTCCAGGGAAGCTCACAGAGACAGATGAAGAGGACTTTTGCCTTTGAATAACTCATCCTTAAAAATGACATCCCTAGACTCATGGCCCATAACACACCTCAGAGTGATGTGAGATGGGAGGAGTGAACTGATGGCAGATTTCCGGGCAGCAGGCATCAGAGAAATAGAAAACTATAACAGAAATAGTTTTCTTGTGAAAAACTCCATAGATTAGCAGAAGAAGACTTCTGTTTCTCTGCAAAGAAACAGATGAAAAGACTCTAGCAGGAATTGGGACTGTTTTAAACACCAAAGTTCCAAAGTTTTTTGTCTCTATGTTGTCATGTGAACAAGGGAATGGTTGGGTAGTGGGGGATAAAAGGGTTTTCTGGAGGTTTATTCTGGTATTCTTATTCTTGTAGTTTTGTTAATAAACTTTCTTTATTCCTTTTAAGTTTTAAGCCTGTTTTGCTCTTGTTCTAATCCATATCTCACAGCAAGAAATAAGTAAGTTTTTTAGTTACTCCTTTAAAACCATGACATTGCAACAATTGCATCTCCAAAGAAGTGATACAAAAACAATTATTCAATAGAATTAGGTAGGATTTAAGAGAAATTGTTGTAATTCCTTATTTCAACCACAAAAACAGGTCACATGTTAGTCTCATTGGCTGTTATTAGATTAGCAGTGCTTCTGAGCCCAGCCATATCCCAGATTCATGTAGGATTGCTGTTGCCTGCAAAGACACTTTTTTTTTTCTGGAGGTGATAAACATTCTAGAGTTAAAGGGCTCGGAGCTGGATAGCCTCAGTCTGCATCTGCCCTGGACAAATCAAGGCCTAGCATTTTGGGAAACACTTGTCTTATCTCCAAGTCAGCTTGTAGTAAAGACCTGACTGAAGCACAGAGACAAGCTTACCTACAAAAGAGTGTTGAACCTTAAACCATATACCTTTAAGAAATGTTTCTCATACATGATCCCTACTAGTTTCCCTGGACATCCTAATAAATAGTAGTATAAATAGTAGTGCTATGTAAATAGTAGTCAAAAAGTAGTGTTATTAGCTGGCTAGTTAAAAATGCCTGTATATTAGTAAGTACATTATTTCTTGTTTCTGCTCCTAGGCATGTATACATAAATCCTAAAAAAGCTGAGCTGTTCAGCACTGAATGCAAACTATAAATGTAACTCAGCTGACATAGTAAATATGGTCAGACCACATCAATTTATGCATAATGAGGTTCACAATATTTATATCAACTGTGGGTGTTCCAAATTAAAAATCTACAACTCAAAAACTATCCTAGACAGAAGAATAAAATGTGTTTTGCATTAATGAATATCAAAACCTTTGTCTTAGGCTACAATGTAAGATGTACCCAAACATATGTGTTCTATCACCATCTTCATAAACTATTAAAACCAGGTGTGGCAGTGTTCCTTATCTCCTTCATGACTCATCTCTGATAACTCCAGGGGGATATCCTCTGTTAATGGGCCACTGAGTCTCACTGCATGACTGATAAAATTACATCATCCCTTTGTGAGATGCTCCACCCAGGGGGAGGGGCCAAGCATTCCTACCTGGATATAATCTGAGACTGGGAACACTGCAGGCAGCTTTTCTCCACTGGATTCCCAGAGCAAGATTGGCCCCATCTATACCACCACTGGACCTTCAGAGGAAAACTACCCTTCTCTACAGAATCAGGTTCAACAGACCAACATTTGTTGCTCCAAAGAGGACTGCATCCACCGTTTAATCAGATTGCTCCCAACACCCTGACCAATGGAGTGTCAAGGCTGCATTCTGACTCTGTCAGTGTTTCTGTGTTATTGCATTTAATTTAATTTTCCTATTAAATTGTATTTCTGACTTGGGATCTCCTACTGTTTTGATTTCAAGCTAATACAATCTTCCTGTTGTAAAATTAGATGGTTGAACTCTAGCCCAAAAAAGCTGAATAGAGATGGGAGCCAAAAGTATCTCTGTTCCAACACACCTCTGTAATCACAACACCTTTCTAAAATAAGACATGTCTGTTCAGGTCGCAATATTTACATAGCAGTTAAATTGATAGTAAGTGGACCTGTGTTGTGATGAAAATAAAAGGTTTTGCCATTAATTTACCAAATAAAACTGTGGACTGTCCATCTAAATTTGGAAAAGAAATAGCCAGGAATGTTGAAAAGTGCATCTTTTATTATAAAAATATCTTACCTCATAAATTCTGTCTATCTTAAAGCATTTGCATTTAGTTTATTGAACTTCCAAAATAAAGATCCATTTTTTTTCCTGTGCTGACTGAAATAATTTATGTTTGGTATTTTTTGCTGCATTTATTTTCCTCACAACAACTGGGCTTATGACAACTCACTTGTCACACTGCCGAATGATTATAATCAGCTGATAATTGAGGCTTTGTGCTAGTTAGCCTTTGCAAATTCAATTTCTTTAGCTGGAATGGAATAAATAAAGCTAGATTTATAAATCAGTATTACATGCTTATTACCAATATCAGGAAATAATAGCCACGATACTATCCTTAATAAACTGAATGTTAAACATTCACAGAATGCATAAATAAATTGCTCTGTTTTTCCTCTCATCTCAATTTTTGAGAAAATACCTATATGCTATTCAATCACATAATTCCTACATTCAACTAAGCTGCATGTTTTGCTTTTAATTTGTTTTTACAAGTGTTGGGGTGCTTCTAGCATATTAAAAGGAGAGCTATTCTAGAGGAACAGCCAAGAGTGCTGTTTAAAGACAAGAAGGTTCTCAGGTTGGTTGTTTCTGCTTTCTCGCAGAAGATAAACACTGACACCTAATCTTGATTGCAATCACATTTTAATGACATTCCTTATCCATTCCAATCTTTCAGTTTATAGTTCTCTAACCTTCTAGTGAATTTAAAGACAGAGAGAGAAGGAAAGAAACTCAGTTTGGATGTGTATTAATTGGCAAAAGGAAGAGTCAATTATCACAGATTATTAACACAGACATGCTACATCCGGTAGTGACTGAGTCTGTTTGTCTTGAAATACCTATCAAACAAATAATTAAAATCAAGTGTTGGCAGATGGGGATCTTGCCTCTCATGATTGATTTTTCCTGATGTACAGGATTTGATAAAGTCTTCCAGTTTAATTTCTGGGTTGTTGGCTTTTTTAAACAACATCTTAGATGCTCAAAAGAATGTATGCACAATACATGGAAAGACTACCTAGAAAAATTAGACATCTGTCTGTGTTTATCTTGATTTTCCCAATTGTACTGGCTTAAGCTCTGCTAAAAGGATGTGGAAAGTAGAAACAATCTGTATTCTTATTGCACTTTCAGCCCTATAGGAAAACCTGCTGGGATTGCCTGCAGATGGCTTCATCTCAGAAGAAGAATGTGCTTCCTAACAGTTGCTTGTTCTGTATGCATGATCAAACAACAGTCAATGGTTTCCTGTGCCTCATTAGCTGTAGTGACAGGAAGAAGTATGATTCTCCAAAAATACCTGCCCTTCCTCCAAACTAAGGTAACTCTGCACAGAAGAAACACTAAGAAACTTGAATCTTGTGTTTGGGTTTCTTTTAATAGAAAAAAATCAAGAAACAACAAGAATTGTAAAAATTATGTTCAAATTCTTTACAAGAATTTCACATTATAGTAAGCTTAAGCTTAAGTATGTCACAATCTTCTCTCATTAAATGAAAAGAAGAAAGTGTTTTGGTTTGGCAGAAACTCTTTTTTTGCAAAAATTACAAATGTACGACTAAAGAATCTAAAAATTTTTACTGTTGGTGAAGCATCTCAAATCTTGTAGTATAATTCAATGTGCATGTAGATCAGGATTTCTTAAATACCTATTTTAATGTTCTGTGTTTTAAACTGCAGGGACAAAGGCAGGGCTGAAAATTCTTGGATTTCGTTGTAGCAGTGAGACCTGCGAAAGTTAAAAGGGGAATCAGCAGGAACATTTAAAGTTCATAATTTTTTTTTCTGAGTTGTTTATGTAGCTGTAATCAAGTCACTCTGTCTCCCTGTAGGTTTGCTACCATTTCTACCATTTTTCTATTTTCCCTATACCTGCTAAGGTTCATATCCTGAAGAATGTATTTTAAACCAGTGAGCTGGTGTGTACCTTGAGAGATCCTCTCTATTGACTATAAAGGAAATCTTTTGATTCAGGTGTGACAGCTATGCTAAATTCTGCCCAGGCAGTTTCAGTTCTTGT
This sequence comes from Poecile atricapillus, assembly GCF_030490865.1. Classification (NCBI taxonomy): domain Eukaryota; kingdom Metazoa; phylum Chordata; class Aves; order Passeriformes; family Paridae; genus Poecile; species Poecile atricapillus. The sequence continues at coordinate 55,384,063 of NC_081249.1, read as the reverse complement.
CCCTAAACTAATATTTCCCAGTTTAAACGCTTCTTTCTCCTACATCTTCCAAAAAGAAATATGAAAGTATGGTAATAAAATGACCATAAAAGTTACTGCAGTCTAATGCGGCACATTCTTTCATATTTGTGAGAGATATACCTATTTCTAACCTTGAAAGTTTCTGAAATAACAGACTTAAAGTCCTGACAAGCTCAGTACTGCTTATCTAAGCTGTGATAGTTCCCTCTGGAAAACATAAAGATGGTGATCAATGTATTTAATTCACTGGGGAATTATCACAAATTAGTTCCCCCAAATTCTTCTTAAAAAACTATAGGACATATTTAAAGGCATGGCCAGCAGGTCGAGGAAGATGATTCTGCCCCTCTGCTCTGCTCTTTTGAGACTCTCGTATAAGTGTTGCACTCTGTTCTGGGGTCTTCAATGAAGGAAAGATGTGGATCTGTTGGAGCAAGTCCAGAGAATTGCCAGAAAGCTGATCTGAGGTCTCTGAAGACAAGCTGAGAGAGCTGGGCTTGCTTGGCCCAGGGAGCATAATTGCAGCCTTCCAGTACTTAAAGGGAGCTTGTAAAAAAGATGGAGAATTACTTTTCACATGGACAGACAGTGATAGAACAAGCTAAAAGATATTTATATTAGATGTTAGGAGGAATTTCTTTACCATGAGGGTGATGAGGTGCTGGAACAGCTTGCACAGAGAAGTTGTGGGTGCTCCATCCCTGGAAGTGTTCAAGGCCAGGCTGGATGGAGCTCTGGGAAACTTGATCTAATTGGTGATATCTCTGCCCATGGTGGGATCTGTATGATCTTTAAAGTTCCTTCCAGCTCAAACCATTCTATGATCCTATGACTCTATTTATGCTGGTTTTTTTGGTTTTTTTTGGTTTTTTTTTTTTTTTTAATGGGAAATGTGTCCCATGTGGAAGAGATGATGATATGGTATTCTGCACAGATTTTGTTGGTATTTACTCAAAATAAACTGTGTAATACGTGCAATTTCCACTCACTCTTTAGTTTTTATCATTTGAAATTATGTGCTGCATTCTAATACTGTTACTTCTAAGTAATTATTATTCCTATAATCAGATTTACTTTTTTTTCATCTTTATGACGGTGTTTATTCTCTCACATGCATATTAGATTGCATATTTACATAAAACTATTAATTATTCTGGCAAGGTAGATTAAGCCCTTCAGTCAAATATATGTGCCTTAAACCTCACTTTGAAAGTAAACAACAAAATAGATGTACACACATTTTTGAGAAGATTGTCAAGCTAGACATTCATTGGGGTTGTAGCCAATGTTTGGGTCTTTAGAATGTCAGATAGATGCCCCAATTAAGTGCCTTAGTGGAAGCCTAGAAAGCCAGTATTAAGAACCAATTAAAAAATTCTTGGCTCTGCATTTAAGAAAAACCTTAAATTTTAACTTCAGTTATATATGTACTAGGGTGTGTTTTTTTCATGCACTTGGTCTGTAAATGCTCAATAAATGCATATGTTAGATTTTCTAATGAGAAATAATATGCATCTTGAATTATGAACACCACACTTTTTTTTTTTTTAAGGGGCTGCTGTCTGACACATATGCTACATTGGAAATAGATCTAGCCATTGCAGTTATTTTTTGACTTTTTACATATTTCTCCACTGGCAAAACAATTCAGTGTTCAATTTCAGTGGACTTAACAAAAGTCAATAGTCTAAATTTTTTACCTTCTCATGCTCATATATTTCTTACATTAAATGAGGCAGAATAAGTTTACTTGTAAATTAGTAATAAGCACAAACAAATAATGGATTTCTTTTTTTTAAGTAAAAGTAAGCAGGAAGGGTGGGTTTGCTGATAGCACTGTGTTTAAATACCGAAGCTATGTTCAGCTGTAAAGTTGTGTTTAGCTGCATAAGCCACAGATGATATTTCTTCATCCTTTCTCAATCCAGTGAACATGTGTGACAGTCACTGATGGGACAGAAAGAAATTCAGCTTCCAACTCTCAGAAGTTTTTATTGTTTTTCCAGGTATTAATTATTTTCTGAGGTATAGGTAAATCATATGCTTATGGTGCAATCTAACAAACAATTCCAGTTTTGAAGGAAGAATTTTCTTTTTAAATGTCTAGCTTGTAAAAAAATAAAATAATGAATTAAAAATAGGCACCTATATTTTTATGTCACAATAGAAGCAGAAAATAGAGGTTTTTGAAAAATAATTCAGGTTTTGTTAAGAAGGAGTGTTTATTAAAATCCTTCCCATGTACACTGCTCTTCCCAGCTGTCTTTCCTTCCCTCTCCTTAACTTTAAATTTGCCTTCAAAAGGCATCAGTTACTTAGAACAAGAAGTCACACTGGGTGGCTTTGCTTTTCCTTTTCTCTGGCTGTTCTCCAGCAGAAGGACAAGATGTGGATCAAGGCAGTCAAGAGCACAGGACGCTATAAAAAGGCAGGTTCATTTCCAGTTCTGTTAGAGGCCTGGAGGGGGCTGCTGGGCCAGCGAGCCTTAGAGCTAGTCAAGGAGAAAAAAATCGGTAAAGTGAAAGAGAGGGAATAGCTTCAGGAACACACACCTGCCTCTTCAGCCTTTCCTCTGACAGGAGAGGTTGCAGCAAGAGCTGGCAGGGCCAAAGATCTTTTTTGTCTTTCTGACTTTTCTGGCTTCAAACACCATTGTCTTTTTCTGCTATCTTTCCTGAAGTGTTTGTTGAGAGTACTGCTGTCAAATATATTGGTAACTTTCTTTACAGACATGAATAAAAGTAGTAGTGTTCCTTCTGTTATAACCTAATGATATGAGAGCAGCAAGGATTGTAAGCAACAATAAAATTCTTCATAACACCACTAATGCAGCAGGAAGACAAGAGGATTTTTTATTCAGCATGCCTTAAAAGACTCATCTGACCTTTCCTGTTACACTGTGGCAAGTGTAATGGGAATTGTTAAGGGCACTACTCTCTCTTTGTTCTGCAGAGGTTAACTGCTGGTCACCTTCTCCTGTCACCCCTATACTCCACAGGTGCTGACTATTCTCTCTTAAGTGGTCTGGTAGATTACCATAATTATCCCCAGAGCAATTGTAAGTGGTATTTAGTCTGTGTTTGTTGCTTCTTGCTAGACCTGATGAAAGGATTCCGTATATGTATGTGATTATGCAAGCATATGTGTAAACATTGTCAAAACGTGACAGCTAGAAAGTACCAATGGCTAATAGAAATTGGTTTAATTATATTACCTTCTGTTTGCAGTATTTGCACATTGTCTGTCTTCCTATCCTTCTTTCTGCCTCTTTGATCTCCTATCTGCCATGATAGCATACAACAACTTTCAACATTTATATGCTTTACAGTGTTGTTTGTGATGAACTGTAAAGTGTTGTAAGTTACTTTTTTCCTTTATACCTTACATAAAGCAGTTGTCTTTGATTCTTCATCTTGTATAGTTTTCCCCTTTGATTTCCTCCAGCCACAGAAACAGCACTAGAAATTCTCTGTTTCAAAGGAATTTTTATTGGATAATAAATATCCATGTGTGTTGAAGTATAGCATATCAGCACAGTAGAAGGTTTTTTCTTGAAGATGTTGCTAGACTGGTACAGCAGGACACAAGAGACATAAATGATCAATTAGTTACATTAACAATTGACAGTTATAACAAGTAATTTTGAAAATGCATCTCTTTCTTTTTATATACCTCAAAAGAAGAATAATATAATGCATGCAAACTATGTTATGAGATGATTACAGATAAGGTCATACTTCCAAGTAAAATTGAAATAAGCCTGGATGAGGTATTGTTCTTTTTCCCCCAACAGAGATGGGAATAACTCCTAAGAAAATAACTTTTTGTCAAATGAGAAACCAAAGTGAAGCAAATATAGGCATGAAAACCCACCTAGGCAAGTACACTCCAGAATGTGTGCACCTGGTCTTTTGCCAGAGTAGAAAATTTGAAAGCATGATTACAAAATACTTGTGAGCACTGTATAGATATCCCCAAGCTAGCACTCAGAGTACTGACACAGTTGAGTTTTTGTTGTATGCCCAGGCTAAATTTCCAGGCTGAAAGGCAGGTCATGCAGACTAAACCCAGTGGGGTGTGGATGCCACCATACAGCTCCTACAGATCAGACAACTGTATCTATGTATTGCTGTTCTAGCCATACTGTACTGTGATTCCATGCTTAAAAGAAAAAGAATAAGGGAAAGAAAAACAACAAACCCCAATAAGACAAAAGAGTAATCAGAGGCAGCAGGCAAGTTCAGCATTGAACTAGTGATCATTTGCATTCTTTTACTACTCTTGATGTCATGGCATTAGCTACTGTGTATCACCACTTGGAGGAAATATCCAGACGTAGTTCAAAAGAGAAATCTGTCTGCAGGTAAGGTTGGTACAGATTTGATGGTTGTACTTGAATACAATAGGTATTAATAGGTATTTTCCAACCTTAATAATTCTATAGGGTTGTGCCAGGCCTTAAATATTCTTCCACCAAAACAAGCTTTGTGTCATCAGACATCCATCTGTTTCCCAAAACAAAGTCAAAAATCTCTGTGATGTCATATTATACAAGTACAGAATCACAGAATCATTTTGGTTGCAAAGGATCTCTAAGATCGTCAGGTCCAGCCTTTGACCAATCACTACCTTGGCAGCCAAACAAGACCCATAAATGTCACACACTGTCACATCAGAATCCATGTGTCATTTCTTAAACACCATCTTAAAGGTGTTTAAAAGTAGTATTAATCACTCAATATATACTCATTGTATAAACACTCATTAATAAATGAGTATTATTAAGAATGATGTCTCTACCACTTCCTAAGACAGTCCATTCCAATACTTAACAATTCTTTTCATAAAGAAATTCCTTCTAACCTCTCTTGGTAAAGCTTGTGGCTACGACCTTTCATCCTGTCAGTTGTTGCCTGACAGAAAAGGCTGCCCCCTACCTGGCTGCAGCCTGCTTGCAGGTAATTATAGAGAGTGATAAGGCCTCCCCTGAGCCTCCTTTTCTCCAAACTAAACAACCCAAGCTCCCTCAGCTGCTCCTCACAGGACTCTCTAGACTCTTTATCAGCTTTGTGTCCTTTCTCTGAACATGCTTCAGCAGCTCAATGCCCTTCCTGCAGTGGGGGGCCCAGAACTGAGCACAGGACTCGAGCTGAGCTCTCACCACTGCCCAGTACAGAGGGACAATCCCTGCCCTGCTCCTGCTGGCCATGCTATTGCTGATACAGGTCAGGATGCCATTGGCCTTCTTGGCCACCTGAGCACAGCTGGCTCCTGTTCATCCACTGTCCTCCAGAACCATGCTGGCTGGGCCTGATTCCTTGCTTGTCCTGTTGTATTCTGTGATCAATTATGGGCTTGAATCCTTTTTTTGAACAGGTGAACCCCATCTGTCTCCAGCAGACCTGGAGCCACATAATCTACCCCATGACTGAAAAATCCAAAATTTCACAAACATCATCAGTCTTTAAGCCACATGTTGATTATGTGGGTTTCTCTTGTGACCTTTTGACATTCTTCCTTGCTACCAAAGGAATTGAGGAAAACATCACCTGTGCTTCTGACCCTTGAACCAGTCTCCCTAGTGCCCTGAAGTCCTTTCTGATTCCCCTAGGATTTATCTCATCAATGTCCTTGTTCCCAACCTAGACGACCAACTGTGAGTAATAATCAGAGGTCTGAATTTTTCCAGGGAGTCTTTTGTCTGGGCCCCAGAGAAGCAGAAGATTTCCCTGTGGGAGAGGTCCAGTTGGCATACAGAACCCTCAATTCCCTCATATAGGAGTTTCCTACTACAATTATCTTTTATTTCTTAACACCTGTAGTTGTGATCCATCTCTTTGACTGACTTGTTCTGGTCAATGCCCCGAGTAAACCTACATCTCCACTGTCATTTGCCTGACACTCAATTTCCAAAGCATCATACTTATTTTGTAAAAGCACTTAGGAAGGTGAAGGAGGCCAGGAGAGCATAGACAGTTTCATACCATGATACAAACCAAATAGGTTGCAGTGCTGGAAGGCTTCTGTTTAACCTTTAATATATATACATATTCAATGAATTTAAAAGCAATTATTGCAGACAAACTAGACCTCACATTCTAGAAAAGTAGCTTTTATCTGGAATGTACACTATCCTTTCTGTAACAGCAAAAGTTTAATAGTGTTCTAATACATTTTTAAATGAACAATTTAGATTTAGTTTGAGACCTCAATATTGCTGTCAGGGAAAGAAAGCAGAGAGATTTTTTAGACTGAGAGGATCTCATAAATTTCTATTATTATTCATAAACTGGTCAAGAAAATGCATCTCCTAGAAACTTTATAGAAAATACTTTGAGTTATAAAAACAACAGTAGAAAATAGGAATTATAGGATCCCCTCTCCACTGATCCACAGAGAATGGATTCTTAAAATCCTCATCTGCAAAGTCATGGATTTTCACTTCAAGGTTTTAACACAGGAGGTTTCCAGTTTGATCCTTATGTGTCATTCTAGCCTAAGGCTGTCGTTAAGACACATTTGCAAAAGTGTACAAAGCAATGCAGAGCAAAATTCAGTTTGAAGAAAAAACAAGTCAATTGTTTCAGAGAAAAAGACAACTGTAATAAGTCATGAAGAATTAATATTAATTTACAACTGTGTGGAAACAAAACAGAGAAATCATGCCTGAGGCAATGACCCTCCAGATGCACTGTTTATTTTCAGAGCTGTTTTTCTTCCTAAGCTCTGTAAAGATATTAAACAAAAAAAAAAATGCTTTTTATACAAGAGATATTTCTAGTGATTTCAGGGAAAATGATTGGTATTGTTTCATTCCATAAATTTATGGACAGTATTATTTTTTTCCTGTTCTTCTCTAGGATTTTGTCACTGCTGAATCTCTGAGGGTCTACAGAGTACTAGATAGTTATTTTTCTTTGAAAAGATACGTACACATAAGCAGAACAGTTTCAGCAAACAGAATAGTTTATATTTCATGTTTTGCGGTTCTGCATGGATCTAATTCTGAAGTAATTCTGTCCTGTTTGGCTCTTCTGCCTCTCTTTGGCAATTTCCTGTGTTGGCATATATTATAACTACATCAGTGTATTTTTTTGCAGAATATCTCTCCTATTTGGAGGTGCATAGTCATCATTTGCTTCTTGCAGCCATGGTGATGGCTGGGATTTTATCACACTATCTGTTTGAAGCTTAGATCTTCCTTGAAGACTGGAGGAAAAATATCATCAGAGCTGAAATATATTTTCTGGTCAAATGGGTTATTATTAAGATGTATGAGGTAGAACCTGACAGATCATCCAGAATCCATTTTTCAGCAGTAGAAGCTAATTACACTGATCCTTCAAGTGAGCCTCAAGATTCCTAGAGAGTACATTTGATTATTTTTCACTGGACAACTCTCTGTAAGAAATCCTTAAACTTGATATTAAAGATATGCTTCATAAGATCCATTGTATTGGATAATAAATAAGAGGAAAATTCTGGTGGTCCTAGGAGGTGGGATTTTATTAAGGTAATTATTTGGAGAGATACTGCAGCTGTAGTGAGGATTGCAGCTTTGGGCATAGTGACTGGCTGCTGCTGCTGCTTGCTCTATACTTTTGTCTGTTGTTGTCTGTTTCCCATTTTTTAAGTGCATTCAATTTGGCTTGCTAGAAGAGGAGATCAGCTTAGTTAAATAGAATCTGTTGCTCCAATTTCAAGACCAGTTCTTCATACATTATTATTTTGTGACATTTAAAAACATTTGGAACAAAATTTTTCAAGTGATTTCTCTGAATATTTTTTACTTACAGTAAAAGAAAGTTTTATTTTCAATCAAAACCAGATTAGAACAATTTCTGGAACTCAATTTTTCATGCTTTTTGATACAAAATTTGGTAAAAAAAAGTGGATAACATTTACATTGAGATTATTTCTGTATTTTCCTCTGCAGTAAATAACCCTGGTACTGATTGCAAGATCTTTTTTGTACTCTTTGTGAAGTACAAATGCTATGAAAATAAATGATTTATAAACAAGTTTTGAATGTCTATGTACACAAAAGAGTTGCACAATAAAGTTACAGAAACAACTTCAAATCTGTAATTTCCTATCATCTCAATGGTTTTGTGCCATCTTTAATGGGGTGTCATGGTTTCTGGGGAAGCCTGCACATATCTTTAATATGCACTTGATAGCTACAAAGATTTATATGATATCTCTAATGCGAAATTGGTATATTTCTCATTCCTTTTGAAACCTGGCTATCACTTACTTACCTTAGAGAAGGAATTCATGTCTCCTACTTTTAAACTTTCACAGTGTAGAACATTTCTATCTGAACTAGCCACTGCATGGTCCTTTCTAGTTGTTGCTCAGTAGAGACAAAGAGTCACTTATGGATAAGTTCTATCTATTTTAGATGCCCATTTTGACATGAAAATAATATATTTAGGAAGTGTGTACTTTTTCTCTATTAACTTGAAGTTTAGGATGACTAACTCAGGCATATAAGTCTGCAGTTTGTGCAGTCACATTGGATACGAAGTCCACTAAAGGAAATCACTAAAGGAAACTTCTGCGCTGTCTTTGCGCTTAATAATCTCATTGCACAGACCTGCCTTGGAACAAGTTCTGTCTTTCTTGCTTGCTTCTGTGTTTTAATCCAGAATGATGCAGTTATTTATGCATCCAATTCTATTATTAGCTTCAATGTTTCTCCCTTTTTTATGTTTGCTGCTGATTGTGAAAGGAGGTAGTAAGCATTCATTTACTAATTGTCTCTTATTAATAGCCAATCCTATTAGTGAAGGAAAACAAGCATTTCACTTCCTCAGTTTTTTTATTTTCATTTCCTCCTCATTAATGCATTGCTCTTGTCACTCAAGGAAGGCCTCCAGATAAGAGTTAAAACCAGAGAACACCAAGACTGTTTTTCTTGTTTTGTAGCAATCTCTTCCCATTGTCATATGCATTCCTAGATGTAAAAGGTTTGGCAAGGATGAGATTTTATTTTTTTTTCCCTTGAGGCTTACAATAAGAAAGCAAAATCTGGGGTAAACAGAAGCCACAAATTCTTTTCTCATTTTTAACTGAGAGAGCTTAGCACTTCTGAATTGTTTAGGATCTATTAAATTTCAAACTTAGCTGCACTCCTTTCTGTATACAGTAGAAAACATTGTTTCAGGATCTGTATCTTTAAGGTCTTGAAATCTCTTCTGGCATCTGAATCTCATTACAGTAAAGGAGACAATGCAGTACTTTGAAACTGTAATTCAGTTTCTTTGAAATCACAAAATACTCTTATTTTAAATCTGTATCTGGGGCTGGGTCGAGGAAGATATATGACAAACACAATAAGGACTTCAGCCTTCCATTTGAAAAGTCTGTATTAGCCCAGAGAGCTAAAATTGGGTTACTGATAGCCAGTCATGGAGTAATACTCATGCAGGTAGAGTTTCAGTCTGAGAGAGACTTTGCACCTGAGAAGTCACTAGCAATCACAGTTTTCTTGGAAAGGTCATCTGGGGCTTAATTGCAATCATATAACAAGCTTTTTCATAGCTGTCACATTTTGTTGCACCCTCCTGGAAATAGGTAGCAAAATGTTTTTTCTCACATTTTACAAAATGCTGCTGCAATAGAGACACCACTCCTGCCTTGAGACAAGATAATCTGTGGAAACAGAAGAGAATTTCTAAGACTAATTTAGAAATTTCAGGAGCAGGGAGGGAAAGACAATTTTGGATGTTCAGATAGGTTTCTGTAGAAAGGAAATATATGTAGGGAAGTGCTGATTAGCTGGGTTTGCTTGCTAGGTGGTCACTAAAGCTTGGCTCAGAAAATGGGTCGACAACAATTATTTTCACGAGAGTCTTCTTGCCTCTGGGAAATATTTCAGTTTGAACACAAAAACTTTTGCAATGAAGGACATTTTATTTACAGTATTTAAATCCATTCCACATTTTAGTGGATCTTCAGTGGCAAGCAATAAATGTGCAAGTGATAACAAAAATGAAAGCTATGATGGATTTTGTTGCTTTGGGTTTTTATTTTGTTAAATAATAGACATACACCTAGATATGGAGAAGATTTTGGTGTATATTCCAGCAAGGAGGACTCCTCTGAGATGAAATGGACTAATCAAGTCAAAAGGGTTGATTTAATGCTACATTATAAATCAATAAAGCAAAGTCATGAGATTCACGCAAATTATATTAATGAAGATTTTTTTTGAGACTTTTAGATCCCACGTGCTCCCTTTGAATCTGCAACAACATAATTGGAATGGGGACTTATTTAGCACTGTTTTAATGGGGATGATTATTATTTCAGCATAAGAATTGTTCATCACAGTAAGGAGGTCTAACATAACATGAACTGAGACCATTAAGGTTCCACAATTAGGATAGTAATTTAAGGTCTACTGTAATATTTTAATGCAGTATCTATCAGAAGCTACAGTGAAGGCAAAAAGTATTCACCTGAGAAGTTTATTTATTATTTTTTTGTATTGTCCAAGTAATATAATAAAGACAAGAATAATTTATCTTTTTATTTCATTGGAGGTTTTCTAGAGGATTTTTTATTAGTTAAGAGAAATGTCAAGTATGCATATAAATCTACTACACAGGAAACCTATTAGAGCCACATTCCTAATATATAGGCTCAGATCACAGGTGGTGAAACAAGAAGAAACAGTAAAAATATAATGATCCCTATTTCTTCTTAAACCCACTGTCCTTCACAGAAAACAAATGGATTCTGATTTTAATTGCACATTAGATTTTTCCTGTTTCTTGATCTGAGTTTCATTCGGTGGGACTGAGAGACAAACCTTCCTTGGTCCTCATTCTGCTAGAAATACATTCTGAAGACCTGGAAAATAATGCTCCTTTGTCCATTTAAAGCCCTAGAAGGGACTCCAATAAATTCAGTGTTTTTGGGGCAGTGGGGCTGATTGCCTGACTGTAAGAGTTACAACATTTCATACTGTTATGAGGAGCTTTAAGGGGTTAATTTGCTTAGATGTCAACATATTTTAGCTCTATCAACTCCATGGAAACAGAACAGAGTCAGAGTACATTTGAATTAAGTCCTGAGATAGTCTTCTGTGCTTTTTCTGATATGAGTAGAAAGCCTGTAAATAAAATACAACGAAGGGAACATAACCTAATAATAACAATGTACAGCAATCAAAAATATTCCATAGTATAAGCAGTGAGATTGTCCTGGAAATGGATTGAGAAATGCATCTGTTTGAGTTATCTGCACAGCTTTCATTAACCTCCATTAAAAAAGAGCTAAAGAGTTGCAAAAGTATTAAAGAGCTGCACAAATACCATAAATATCAAAATGAGGTACGGATGCCCTTTTCTAATTCCATGAACTTATTTCAACCTGTTGTATATTGATTGAAAAATATTTGTACAGCAGCACAGTAGCAATTTGTCACTGTACCTTCTAACAAAAAA